>NC_141537.1:169458307-169774974 GCF_021556685.1 Rattus norvegicus
TATGAACATCACTTTATATAAAGAAAAAGTGGTTGAGAGGTAGGACGTTCTCAGGGAAAGGTTCTAGTTTAACATTAGAGAACACCTATATACACTCAACACACTGCCTCCCAATGGCCCAGACTCACATCCCAGAAGCTAATGGAGCACAGTATCTCCTGACAAGACTGATGACTTTTCTAACTACTACTCCTAGTTTTTAGGCAATAACCGTTTTTTTTTCTTTTTTTTTTTTTCCTTTTCTTTTTTTCGGAGCTGGGGACCGAACCCAGGGCCTTGCACTTGCCAAGTGCTCTACCACTGAGCTAAATCCCCAACCCCGCAATAACCGTTTTTATTTATCTGTATCATTTATTCTAAAAGGTAGTGAAGGGGGAAAAAGGGGTTGTTTTACATGCAATAAGAATTTTAAAAAATGTTACATGTATCAAAATATAATTAACCCATTATTTTTACAATGCATATATGCTAATAAACTGCTAGCCCATTTCCAAATAAATACTAATTTAATTAAAAAGTAGAAACAATAAATACAAATCTCTTGGTTACATTTTTCTATTCTGCAATTAAAAAAAAAAAAAAACAGGGGCTGGGGATTTAGCTCAGTGGTAGAGCGCTTACCTAGGAAGCGCAAGGCCCTGGGTTCGGTCCCCAGCTCCGAAAAAAAGAACCAAAAAAAAACAAAAACAAAAACAAAAACAAAACTTCTTTTATATTTTAAAGTATTTTAAAATGTAGAGGTAAGTTTTAAAGGTAAAATAGCTCTGAATAAGGAAGGCCCAGTGTCAGACGCTCAAGAACAATAGATTTAATTTTTTTAGACCCCCCAGTCTGCAGGAACTATTCTAAACTTAGCATGGGAGACAAAAGCCTTCTCAGCTATTCTGAGGCTCTCAAGACCAGCCTGACCTATTCAGTGAGACCTGAGCCTAAGGGAGAAAAAAACATAAAAGGGGGTTTGGATGTGGTAAGGGGAATGTGGATGTGGTTAAGGGGGATGTAGATGTGGCAAGAACCTGAGGGGAGAGGGTGATACAGAAGATAACGTGGGTGGGGAAGATCTACAATAAAAGTACAATGAATTCAGGTACAAAACTGTCCAAGAATGAATACATTTTAAAATACATAAATAAGTAACGATCACTTAGATTTAAAAGAGGGGCAGATCCCCACAGCTATAAGTATAGCATTCCTAAGTTGCTGACTTAAACTTATACATGTGAAATTAAAAGTTCTGATATTCAGAATGCTTTCATAAAATGTCTATATTTGTAGTAAGACAGAGGCTGGCCTGGAACTCATTCATATAACCTGGCCTAGCCTCAAAATCATGGTAATACACCTGCCTCAGACTCAAAAGTGTTAGGATTAAAGACATAAGCCATTACATCCAGCTCTCTTAAAATGTCTCTTTTAAAACTTGATGTCACAACTGAGGAGCTTGGGGACAAGATCCTGGGTTCAATCTACTTTGTTACGGGCGTTTTCATACACGGTAACTGTCCTTTGTTCCAGTCTGTGCCCCTCCTCCACGGTCTTTCTCACTTTTCTGTCCTATTCTGGTTGCCGTCTTTCCTCCATTAAATAATTCTCCTGTCTGCTTTTATGACACATGTATCTATTACAGTCCCTTCTGCTCTTTTCCTCCTCTCTTTGATCTCTTACTCCACCTACACACACACACACACACACACACACACACACACACACACACAGGGCGGGGCAGTATGTAAAGAACTTGTTACTTTACAGATGAGAAAGAGGTCCTAAGCCTGAAGCAGCACACTAGTGAATTGAGAAAGAGATAAAACAAGCTTTGGCTGGCATATTCTTATATTACCTGGATAACTTTTTTTCAATGTGTGTGTGTGTGTGTGTGTGTGTGTGTGTGTGTGTGTGTGTGTGTGTGTGTATTTAGAGGCAGGGGCACACATGCACTTTACTGCATTCAAGTGAAGAGGACAGATAGCTTACATAAGCCAACCTCCTCCCACCATGTGGGTTCTACAGATCCATCAGCAGCAGGCGTCTTTACCCATTGAGCCATCGCGACAGTCCCAGAACATAATCATTCATTCAAAGAGACACTGCTAAAATGTACACTTCCTTAAGAGTGCTTTATATTCTTAACTCTGAAAACTAATAGAATGTACTAAAGAGAATACATTACATACTATTAATTTATAAACTTCAGCCATTCAAAGCATATTTATCAAACACCTCACTGTGGCAGGAACTAGTTCAGTACAATATATGTCAGTACAATATATATTTTTAAACATAATCTACGATAACTTCCCTATCAGTTATCTACATTAGGTGACTCTTTTCTATACCCTACCCTTGTTTTCTTGAGATATGATCTTACACTGTATCTCAGGCTTGGCCTTGAACATGCTCTCTGGCCAAGCTTGCTCTAATTCCTTACTCTCTCCTCCTACCTCAGTCTCCTGAGCATTTACATAAGCATAACTTTCAGTGTCACTACTATACTTAACAATGAATATATTAAAAATGTATCTTTAAAACATGTCATTCAGTTGGCTAAGACAAGAGGATCACAAGTTCACTGGCCACACACAGGATGAACTCAAGCCGAGTCATTAACTTAAAGAAATATTTAGTTATTTGGAATCAAGCAAAAAACATGCTCAGAATTCCTATGGGACATGCACCTGAACCAGGATGTCAGGGTCACCAAGGTATAGCAATGTGGAAATCAGAATGAGGTGTTTTGATTTTTAATTATACAAGAATGTCCTCTGCCCAATATAAAGGACAACATTGCTTCCTGAAACAATTTTCCTAAGACACATATTTTCTTATTCGTTGGCCTGGATTCTACACACCAGACAGAAGTATTGAAAGCAAAAGGGGGTAACACCAGACTAATAGAGGCCCAGTTTAGACAACTCTTCCTCCAGTCTAGGCTAAATGAACTGATAACACAAAGAACTCCATACATCCAGAAGCCCACAGATGTCTGCACCAGTTCCCATTTCTCAACAATACAGTCATTCAGCTGCCTTCCTTTTACATGTTGGCTCTTCTGAGTCTCAAAGCTGAGCATCCTGGGATCCTAAAAAAAAGTCTACTTTTGCCTCAGCACTACCTTTATGCACTTTATCTGAAAAATCAACATCATGCTTCCCCTAGAAAATCAACCTGGAAATCATCTCTTCTGCTCAACAAGTGGTAAACTCTACCTGTAATTGCTTTTGCACTAAAACCACAATCCATGACACAAATCTAAGATCAATAATACTGAAAGAGCAATAGTGTATATATTTTTATTCTCTGAGTTTAAAATACAATTTTAAATAATTTCCCTATCATACCAATTATCAGACATATTTTATTTGGTCTCAATTACATGTGGTCTCAATTAAACATACGTGTGTGTGTGTGTGTGTGTGTGTGTGTGTGTGTGTGTGTGTGTGTGTGTGTCAGGTGGGGAGAGGCGGGGGTGCCACCACACAAATATAGCCCCATGTAGAAATGCGCAAGGTTAAACCTACCAAATCTGTGCTATCCAAACTGTGAAACCATGGACGGGAATAAGCAACCCCGGAAGAGCTCTCACTGGTCTTCAATTCCTCCAAACACATGCAACATAACAAACATTCTGTGAAAAGTTGTTTCTCCCAAGCCTTCTATCCTTAAATAGACAGTGTGGGGGTGGAGCATAAACTTCCAATCCCAGCTCTCTCTCAGAAAGGTGAAGCAGGAGGATTACAAATGCCAGGCCAGCCTGAGCTCCAAGTTTTACTTTATTATATAAAATTAATTTATTCCCTTCTACAAAGAGGTTTAAAATATTCTAATGTTTAAAACATTCTGATTTTGAAAAAAAAATCAAAGAAACTTAATAAAATATAGAAAGAACTCAGAAGGCACTTCGATTGTAACATAACACCAGTTAAGTCACTTCATGCTCATGGTCACAATTACCTCCATTCAGCCAAACAGTACACTGAAGGAAAACAGAAAACAGTAAGACCAGGAAGGTAAATGAGGAACAATGTGAGCACAGAGATCATGTTCAGTGGTACAGGATTCTCAGTTTTGAACTCTCTTTCTCTTCGAAAATAACTCTCACAGCCCTAGGGATGTGGCACAGTACTGAGCTCTTGCCTCACCTGAGCAAGGCAAGGCCTTGAGTTGGATCTCTAGTGTGCGAGAGGAAGTGAGCACAGACCCCATCACTGCATGGAAATGCATGTTTAGCTAAGTAGAAATAGGTTATTTAATATTTCTTTCCATTCCGCACAGACACGTTAAGTAATATGTCAGAGCTTAATATAAAAGATACTATTGCAAAATGACTGGTTATATGATAGTCTAAGATCAAGACTATTTTTAAAACATCTTAAATAATGAGACACTAAGTCTTCCCTCTCTCTTTAAACAAAGAACTATAACATAGCTGCTCTATAACTACTGTAAGAATCAAAACTATTTACCCTGTTTTTAATTTTTAATTTTATAAGCTTTATTCAATTTTCAAAAAATTGCAAATAAAAATTACACACCCAAACTAACCAGACCCAAAGTCTATACATCTCAATGAACTTCTATACAATTTAAGTATCAGATCTGAAGCCACAGCTTTACATATGATTTTACACTTTCATTACTAGATAGGTATTTATGTACTTATCCACGATGAAAAACAAAAACAAAAACCCACAATAGCATCCAAGCTAGAAAAACAATTGGCTTTATAGTCTTTTTCGTATCTCGTGTCCATTACCCACAGTCTTTCCTAATCCTCTAACATTTACCCTTTCTTCTCTTTTCTACTGTTACACTATACCTACACCATCCATTTTCCCAGAAATAATTTTATTTCTACTTTTCTTTAGAGCTGAACTGTGTGTGTGTGCCTCCATTCATCTGTTGGCTGACAAGTGGGCTGATTCCGATGCTTTGCTATAGTGACTAAAGCAGTTATAAGCACACACACACACACACGCGCGCGCACACACACACAAGTGTCTCTTACAGTATGGTAAGTAGTTCTCTGGACATACACCCAGGAATGAAACAGCCGGGTTACATGATTGCTCTCTTTTTAAATTTTTTGAGAAATCTCCCAACTGATTTCCACAATGGTTCTATTAACTTGCACCCCACCAACAGAGAACCAATGTGGATAAACACAGTCTTTTAAGAACAAATTCAACCTTCAATAGTTAAGTCTACTTGACAATGAAACCCCAAAAGTCCCGTGTCTCTCTTTTTCCCCTAGCAGTGAGGGGGTATTTACCAAGGAAGGAAGACTAGGAAAAGAAACTGGATGCCTTTTGTACAAACACTTACCCACTTGATGGATCTAAGGCAATAGCTCTGGGTTGATCCAACTCTTGCCAAAATAAAACTTTTCGTAAAGATCCATCTAAATTAGAAACTTCAATACGATTAGTTTCAGAATCTGTCCAGTACAATTTTTCTCCAAGCCAATCACATGCCAGCCCATCCGGGGACAATAATCCAGAAACAACGACATTCTGTACACTCTCAGTTTTGTTAAATTCTGTTCGTTTAATGGCTTCTTCGCTGACGTCACTCCAGTATATCAAGCCATGACCAAACACAAAGTCCACCGCAGCTGCATCCTCCAAGCCTCCAACTACAATCGTCGCATTCTCTTTGCCATTTGTAGCATCAACCAATCTCAAGTCCCGTCTGTTTGCATAAAGCAACAAAGGGGCCGCTGAAACAAAAAGAAAAATACATAAGAAAGAAGAAAATGTATCTGATTTTATAAACTGGGTTTCAAATCACCGTTGGTGACTAAATACTATCAGAGTAAGAAAGTGGGAAGAGGCTGGGCAGATGGCTGGGCAGGTGAGAGCACGTGCTGCTCTTGCACAGGCCCTGGGTCTGCTTCCTAGCACCACAGCAAACAGCTCACAACTGCCTGCTCCAGGGACCCACACCTTCTGGAGTCTGTGGGTATTACACACATGTGGTACACATAAACTCACACACCCACACACCCACACCCATACGTAGACTGTAAAAAAAAAAAAAAGAAAGGTGAGAAATACAGCAGTAGTGAACTAGCTAAAATCTCTTCATGCTTAAAATGTCTTTCTAGGGCTGGAGAGATGGCTCAGCGGTTAAGAGCACTGGCTGCTCTTCCAGAGGTCCTGAATTCAATTCCCAGCAACCACATGGTGGCTCACAACCATCTGTAATGGGATCCAACGCCCTCTTCTGGTGTGTCTGAAGACAGCTACAGTGTACTTATATATAATAAATGAATAAATAAATCTTTAAAAAAATGTCTTTTTAGCACTTTAAAAAAGAATTGAAATGAATTTCACCCAGCTGTTTTTTCTTATCGAGAGTCTATCAGATAAAATTTAAAAGCTTTATACATACTAGAAAATGAGTAACTAGAACACTCATACTCTATTGGTGGAAAACAGTTGACAGGTGTTTGTTCCGCTAGCTGTCTGTTTGCAGTGCTGGTGATCAAACCCAGGACCCTCCAGTATACTAGCAAGCAAGCCAAGCAGTCGCCAAGCAGGCCTCAGTCGCCCTCTGTGAAGGGTTAGATGTACAACCTACCATATGATCCAGCCACTGCATACTTAAGTATTTACTCAAAAGAACTAAATGCATGAGAATAAATACTCGAGAAATAAATAAAACAATACAAATACCTATGAGTAAATGTTCAAAGAAATTCGTTTGCAATAACATAAATTACAATGAACCCAAATGTGTGCAGTTGGAGCCACGGGTCAGTCCATGAATAGTCTTTGGGTATGGTTTAGTCCCCGAGAGCATTGGTTGGCACTGTTGTTCTTATGGGTTGCAAGCCCCTTCAGCTCTTTCAATCTATTCTCTAATTCCTCCAACAGGGATCCTGTCCTCAGTTCAGTTGTTTGCTGCTAGCATTCTCCTCTGTATGTGACATGCTCTAGCTGTGTCTCTCAGGAGACATCCATATCCGGTTCCTGTCAGCACTTCTTAGCTTCATCAATCTTATCTAGTTTGGTGGCTGTATATATATATATATATGGGCCACATGTGGGGCAGGCTCTGAATGGCTGTTCCTTCGGTCTCTGCTCCAAACTCTGCCTCCATAGTAGTACGTATTTGCAATCCCAGCACTTGGAATAAAGAGACAGGAAAATCAGAGTTCCAAGTTTTCCTTGGCTACACAGGGGTTTTATGATCAGTATGGGCTAAAGGAGACTGTCTCCAAAAACCAAAATCAACTACCATTTTTTAAATGTAATGAACCATTTATACATGAAAAATGAAATAATCTCTAAATAACACATGGGAAAAGATGCCAGACCAAAAAGAAAACATACTTAATGATGCTCATCTATGAGAGATTATAGAAAATGTAAACTAATCTAATCAGACAAAATCTGCCTTTCTGGAGGTAAGCAGGAGTGGGAAAAACAGAAACAAGAGTCAAGCTCTCCCACTGCTTTTCTGCAGTGCCAGGGACTGAGCCCAAAATCTTAAAGCACCCAGCACTGAGCTGCATCTCCCACAGCAACATAAGAAACTGATCTGGGGGGGCTGGAGAGATGGCTCAGCGGTTAAGAGCACTGACTGCTCTTCCAGAGGTCCTGAGTTCAATTCCCAGCAACCACATGGTGGCTCACAACCATCTGTAATGGGATCCATCGCCCTCTTCTGGTGTGTCTGTGGATGGCTATAATGTACTCGTATAAAAATAAATAAATAAATTTTTTTAAAAAAGACTCAAAAAAAAAAAAAAAGAAACTGATGTGAATTATAAAGACAGAGATTGAGTCTGTTTCGCTCACTATGTGTAACTACTACCGTCACTGACAACAGCATCAGTCCCTGAACTCACTGCGGACATCCACACATCTACACCAATGAACCAGTCCCAAGAATGCCTTATGTTCAACATTTTACAGTATAAGCCAAACAGGAACATCTGACAAAAACAAAGAAAACAAAACATTCCTATTAGTGAAGAGTTAAATGCTAAATGCTGCAGAAAACTAAAGACAGTCCCAGGACAGTTAAGTTTTACAATCCAAGGTAACAAAAGTGTAAGAGTGGATGGACACTTCCTTTATGGCATTACCACCCATGAAAGACTTTATATACCAAACCTGTTTATAACACTGAGAGGCAGCCAAATGACTTCCATAATTTTCAAGTCAAACATTATTATTCCTCTGAACAGTTTTTTTATCTACAAAAATCTAGAAAACTTTCCTGGTACTTTAAAGTTTCATGGGCCTTCTGAGTTCCACCGGTGTTGGAGGAGAACAGGAGCAGATTAGTATCTTTAATTTAATAGCACTAGTTATGATTGAGTGTTCTAGGGACTGCACACTATCAAAAGGTCTGTCTGTGCAGCTATTCTTCTTATGCGTGAACATGGTCTACAACATTGCCACCAGAATCTGTTGAAAAGTGTGTAACTTGGAAAAAATTATAAACCCATTTTTATCTACTAGACATGACAGACTCTGCACACCTGTTCCCTGCCACGAGCACACATAATACATACCATGTGCTTACCCCACAGTGCTTAACCTGACTTCATAACAATCAGAACCAACATTCTCCCTGGGTTCTAGGACATAAGCACGGAACACACCATCAATATCTTACACGTCTCGAAAAGTTCTCTGGGCTCAGGTGATGGTACATACCATTAACCCCAGCACTGGAAGCACAAACCAGTGAATCTCTAAGACTTTCAGGACAGCCTAGTCTATTTAGGCATGCTCTATGGGGAAATGCCCTTCCTTCTTTATGGGGTCAAGCAACACTTCAGGTTCACTCTCTGTGCAACTGAGCTCCATCAGTTACTCCGTATCTTAAAATGCTCATGGTGGGCTCAGGTGTCAAACTCTACCCAACTCTAACCTTGTCTCCTATCAAGAAAATACTTCTTCTAACTACACATCACCATTCATCTTTATTAACTTCTACTGTCTAACCTCATATACTCTACCCACCTGAACCTGCTTTCTCTAATGCTTCAGGAAAAAATCCAACTAGAAACCTTTCCCTAGTCCTTACTCTTTACTTCTCTACAGTATTCACTATGGCTCGACTGGTAGAATGGTCTCTCCATACCACAGTACTTACTATTCTTGTTTATTTCAAGTCTTCCTTTCACTTCTCATATACACATAGTATTCCAAGACCTCTACTCCCCAAGTGAGAGGGTACAAAATAACAACCCAGAGTCCCTTAATCACCATGAAACTCTACACAACAATTTCTAAATCATCAACTTAACCTTATGTATTATTCCCCAAGCCCTTTTTTAGGGGGGAAAGGGATACGCGGGGTGGGGGTGGGGGGCTGCAATTTTCCTGTCATTGACTTAAACTTCATTACCTTTCTCTCCAAAAAATTCTTCAGAGATGTTATAATTCTCTGTGGGGTGGTGACGTATAGGTGAGTGTGTGTTGGCTGCACTAGCCTAGGTATGTACATGGGGAAGCCAGAGGTGGACATTGGATGACTGAGACAGGATCACTCACTAGCACAGGGCAGCTGGCCAGTGGGCACCTCCCCCACGCCCACAATCATCCTGAACCCTGCCCCTAGTGCTGGGGTTACAGATGAGTCCTAACAGCACCTTTATATGATTTTTATTTGGGTGCCAGGGACCCACACTCGGGTACTCACACTTTTCCTAGAGCCATCTCCACAGTCCAGGTCTCGTCAGCTTCCTGTGGGCAATGCCTCCTTTTTTCCCAGTCTGCCAGTTACTGTGCAAGCAATGCATCTTACTATTTCTTTAACTGTGCCCCTCATTTCTAGAACCCTTGTGTTGCCCTAGGCTTCATGAGCTCACATCTAAACTTGCCTAACAGTGAGTGATCTCAACATTCCCCTTTCCCACTTCATACACACACGCACGCACGCACGCGCGCGCACACACACACACACACACACACACACACACTTCACCCAACTCAAAAGCTCCCTCATTCCCTTTATGTAAGACATGAAGCCTCAAAATCTTAGCCTTCCACTATGCAACTTCCTCCTAGAACTCCAAACTCATCTTTATAATCTCAGCACATAAAAACAGACTCAACATATGAACTGGGAACACACCGCACTTCATGTCATCACCAGTGTCCTTCCTGCCCTGCTTTCTCCCACTGAGCAAATCTAAGTCCTCTGAGGCTAGATTTACATCTTATCTACACCCTTCATTGTTGGTGACCAGTCTGGCATCCAGGGTACACTGAGGCAGGTAGCAATGGGTGGTGTCAGTGATTGTGGGGACAAAAGTTGCTAATTTTTGATAAGTTTTCTCTTTTTTTACTTCTGCTAGTCTATGGCCAAAAGCCATCACTGGCTTCTGGCAATAAATTCTTGCTGTCAACATCAGGAGATTAAGAAAAGAAGTTAGTCACTACGGCTCTTTTCTCTCTGGCTTGACGGACCCTCCACTGGTTAGGCGAGAGGTTCAGAGTTCATTAACTCTGTGAACGAGAGAGAAAAGAAAAGAGAAAAAATTCAGACATACACAAGGGACACACATACTGGCTGAAGCTGAAGAAAGAGTCACACCATCATTTTACAGAGGCTCAGTGTTTACACGTTCTCGAGGTGACCGATCACACAGTTTCCTAAGTATTTTTACACTCCAACAGTTCACAGTAAGTTTAAGGCAATAATTCATGTCATAGATGGATAAGACTTAAGGAATTATACCAGAATTGTTTGCAGGTCTTTCTATTAAGACTAGTACTAGACTAGACAGACTTGTTACTAGCTCCAAAAGTTCATTATAAGTTTAAAGCAATAATTTTTTATGTCTTAAGTTAGCATGGTTTTGTCAAGAGACAAATCATCTGTCTTCTATCTTATTAGTTTGAAGTCTTGCAGAGATAGACTAGTCCATCATTTATTTTCTGTCCCTGTACCTATAATAAATTCCCAGTTTATGACCTTTAGTTACCAGATAGAGGCCTTGTTCCTAACATTCCTAGAAGGAATGTTCTCCTTGATTGTAAATGTGTTCCAAGTTTGCTTTCTTTTCTTAGTGTAATTAGCTCATGACACGTGAAGGTTCATGGAGCTCTAATTACAGCTTTTATTCTATAGGAGGTTTGAAATTACTTGTAGCAATTTAGGAATTCTATAAAATCATTATCAGGAATAATGAAATCAACAATCCATCTGCCCAGCATTACTACGTGAGAGTATCTTCATATTGATTCTGCCCAATAGGGTGGGCTAACACCCAGGAATCATTAGGCTATGTGACAGTGACAGCAAAGGCATTATCGGCAGCCAGAAGCAACGCTGAGGCGAAGCCTCTAAGGACTCAGCATTCTCAGAGCTCGCCCATCACAGCCACGTAAAACAGTGGGCCATCTTGCTTGCTTGCCTTTGCTTTCCCAGACAGCTTCTGACGCTTCATCTTTGAGCCTCCACAGCCTTTATCACCTACTTCATAACAGCTTTTGTTTGCTTGTGTGTGTGTACACGTATGTATATTTTAAGGCCATATGAATGTTTCAGAAGTCAGGTCTAGATATAGGTTCTAGAGATCAAATGCAGGTCCTCACGAGCCTTTACTCAATAAGACAGCCTACCAGCTCCACACTCAGTGTTGATACTAGCTTTTTGTTGGAAGTATATTTTCTACTTCAAGTAGGATCTCAATTCCTTGGGAATTAAGAGCTATATGCCTTATAACTAATTTATTCCTGGTGCCCAATTGAGTCCACTGCTCACAGTAATATGGTAAATATTTTTACTAATATTTAAAAGCAATCTTCCAGAAGTAGGGGTATAGTTAAGTCATAGAGCACTTATGTAGCACTTAAAGTACTGGTTAAATCCCCAACCCTGCCAAAACAGTAACAAAAAAGTAATCTTCCATCTTCCAGAGTCTAATCTAAACCTAATTTAGGGACTGGCAAAGATGAATCAGCAGGTAAAGATGCCTGCCAACAAGCCTGATGACACGAGTTCAATCCCCAGAATCCTCACAGCAGAAGAGAATTAGCTCCTCCAAATTGTCCTCTGAATTCCACAGGCATACACACACACAATAAATAAAAGTTCAAAAGAAAGAAGAGGGGAAGAAAGGGACAAGAGGGGAGGGAACAGGAGGGACCGAGAGGGAAGGAGAGGAGGAAGAGATTTACCATGCAGAGTAGTAGGCTCCATGACAGAGTGTTTAGACATAGAGCATATACAAGGAGGGCCCTGGGACTTAGCCCCAGCCCAGAAAAACAAATGCATTTACAAAAGAATTTTAAGTTCCAACCAAGAGCTCACAAATGCCCATGAAGCTATTCAGTCAGATTTCTATCGTCCCTTAAATTCTGGCATAGACACCCTCAGCTTAAGCAGATGTAGAACAGTTTCCTCTCCTTCCTACCTCCCTATTTCCTTTCCTCTTCCAGTCTTCTCTCTTTCTTCATTTTTTTTTTTTTTTTTTTTTTTTTTTTTTGCTATTCTGAGGACTGAAATGGGTCCTGTATACATTCAAGGTAAGGTTTACAACTGAGAACAACTCTAGCCCCTGAATATGCATCCTCACTTAACTGTCATCATTCAGAAATCAACAGACCACAACAAGTCATTTGCTAAACTGACCTAAAGCTTACATCTGCTAACCCCAACTAACCTAGTCACCTCCCCAGCAGAAACCCATTCACCACTACCTGTGCTTAAGCTCCTGAAGACCCTGCTGTCAAGGCACGCCCTGTGTCAGTCTCTTCAAAGTGTTTTCCTGCACAGACCTGCCTAGGTATTACTTCCATTTGATATCTGTATGGTGACATCACTTTCATGGGAACAGTACTTCGTTATGGGCATGTGATAACCCTACCCCGAAGACAGTGCTTTGGGAATTATTTCAATGTCTTTCCAGTTCAGAAATGGCAGCTAGACTGTGTTCCTGCAATCAACTCTTCTTTTTTTATGCATAAGTGTCTGCCTTATGTGTGTATGACTGTACGCCGTATAGGTGCCTGGTGCCCATGGAGGTCAGAAGAGGGCATGGAACTGGAACTGTAGTTAGGCAGGCATGAGTTGTTTGCTGGGAATTGAACCTGGGTCCTCTTCAAGAGCAAACCCTCCAGTCCCAAGATAAACTCTTTAACTAGTTCTCCAGATCTCGTCTGCTGTAGCAGCATAAGGAATTACTTCGGATGCTTCAAGCAAACAGTTCCTCAGGCTATGAGAAGAAAAGTAGGCTTAGACACTAGCATGAGTATTCCCGGGTCTTCTAAACTAGCTCAATGCCTCACAAATGGCAAATTTCTACTAAAGACAATTGAGAAGAACTTCAATGTCCCTAAAAACCTAAACTCTTTCCCTACTGGCCTGCCTAAGGCTCCTTACCTAAGTATGGCCCCACCATACACATATTCTCCTCCTCCTCTGTCCTTCCCTCAGGCTCTCTTCACTCTTTTCATTTGCTCCTTTCACTTCCCCAGGCTCCTCACAATGACCTATGCCTTGTCAGATTCTTCCCTCCATCTCCAACTCCTACAGTCCTGCCTACGCCTGACCTGCCTCCATTAGGGATGCAAGCAGAGGTCAGAAGCCCAAGCTATAAACAGGTTGTTAATCCAAATGAGATCTGGAGACACCCAGTACAACAGCTGGTCCTCCTTCAATCCTTCACTCGAAAACTGTCTACTTACGTCTAGACTTTATACCGACTCAGCAAGTAACCTCAACTCAGCCTAGCAGTCAAACATGTCTGTCTCTGTCTCTGTCTGGCTACCTTACCAAGAAGATGACTCAGGAGGTTAAAACATTTGCAAAGAAGCCTGGGGATCTGTGTTGTATCTCTGGAGACCCACATAGTCATGGTGCCCACAAGTAGAGTTAGTGCATGGACATATTCTCACATTCTCTCTCTCTCTCTCTCTCTCTCTCTCTCTCTCTCTCTCTCTCTCTCTCTCTCTCAGATAGATGATAGACAGACAGACAGACAGAAGACAGACAGACAATTGTGATAACAACAAAAAGGAGGAAGGGCTAGAATAAGCTTTTTTTTTTTCTTTTTTCTATTTTTTGGAGCTGGGGACCGAACCCATAGAATAAGCTTTTTTATATCAACTGAAAATGAGCTGGAAATTCGTCTGAAATATGAACTTTCTATTCATATCAGTATGTTTACATGCATGGATGTAAGCTATTTTCCTACCTATGGATAGTATTAACAGATAGATTTTTAAATTCCTTAAAGAAACTCTGTTTAGACTGGCTTAAACATAAGTAAGTAATTATATAAATTAAACAGTCCTAAGATATCCAAAATGTACCTCCAAAAGTATTTTTATAGGAACTAACCCAAATGTTTTAAGAATCCAAGTTAAGGCCAGTCATTACAGGCTCATGTCTGTAATCCTAACACTCAGGAAGCTAGAACAGGAGGTCTTCTAGGTCAGCCTGGGAAACAAATCAAATCTGAGGAAATCTAGGTTACACACAGCCCCCCCGCCATCTGCCCAAAAATATAGCTAAGTAAAAGTAAGTTTGGGTAATCAGGCAAGAGAGACTAATTAAATACTGCTGGTTTACTAAAATGTACACATGAATATGGTTCAGCAAAACATTCAGCAACATCTATAAGGCCCTATGTTCAGTTTCCAGCACGAAAGAGATAAAAAATAAAATGTTACAAGTGATAATTAGTATCTGTATTCTATGTCTTCTAAGTTTCTGCATCAAGTATGATACTAGCATAATTTATTTTGCTTGGATAATATTCTACTAAATTTTAACAGATTAGTTCCAAATAAGCAAATATAACACTTGGATCTGCATTTAGCTGAAGTGATTGATCTAAAAACTGCATTTTAAGAGCAATTATGTATTGTTATAAATCAATGTGAAGCTAGGAAAAATCTCAGTTGATGAAGTGCTTGCTACATAACAAGCGAGGACCTGAGTTCCCGTCCCCAGAGCCCACATAAAAAGCAGAGAATAGCAATACAACTTAATTCCAGTGCTGGAGACAGAGGTGGGTGAATGCCTGGGGTGGGTGGATCCCTGAACCCTAGTATGGCAGCACGGTTGAATCAATGACCTACCGGCTCAGTGAGAACTCCTGCCTCAAAAACCATGTGAAGAACTGGGGAAGATGCCCAGCACTGACCTCTGGCCCCCAGATGTGCTCACATGCATGCACACATACATACATATACATAAAGATGCACGCATGAGCACACACCACATACTAATCTAATGTGAAGACAGTTTCCAAAATCTCTGGTACTAATAAAACTTCAGATTTGTGCTATATTAGTTCATGGATATTTATTACCAATCTAGATTTTTTTAGTTAAACTATAATATGAAACATGTTTTCTACTTATACAGTTTCTTGTATCTTATTTTTATGGTAGAAGGGCTAAATATATATGAGCTTATTAAAGAACACTTATTTTGTAATATTGAAAAGTTGTATTGGGCTGGGAATACAGCTTATTAGTAGTATGTATAAGGCACCAAGTTTGAATCTCTCGTCACCAAAAAAAAAAAAAAAAGAAAAGAAAAAGAAAATAATAATAATAAAAATTAGAGAGAAAAGAAAAGTTGTGTTGTCAGGAAATGTCTGGCTATAAAAAGGTAAAACAAGTGTACTCTTAAGTCCTGTCAGTCTACTAGGAAATGCTGGTGCACAGGTCTCATAATTAAGCTCCAAGTAACTTCAACTGAAAGCATCAGTTGCTGCAGTTACATGAGTTATAATTTAATATGCAAATAAAACTCTTCAAAATAGTGACACACAGAACAACTATATGTGTAAGACATACAGGGTATGTTTTTGTGAAGGGAAAAGACAACAGTTTTGTGCTAAAGGCAAATGTTCCAAAATGAGTAAGAGGAAAATGGAGGACAAAATCTAAATGGCTATAAAAGTTTTTAATTTATTCATGAGAAAGGAATTTTGTTCAAGTCAAAATTGGATGGAATCCAATGAGTTTATTATAAGAGTTTCTTTGGAATCCTTTTGAAAAATTAGATTTTTGGTGTTCTCGGTTAAAATTGCCAAATATTCTGAATTCATAGGTATGAGATTAAAGAGGATTTAAAAGGTTTGCCCTTGCCTTCTTAATACCTATAATAATCAAGGTGGACAGCATTTGTTCTCTATCTTATCAGTGTTTTCCATGCTTAATGCTGACTTTTTTTTTTCTTTTTTCTTTTTTTTTTCGGAGCTGGGGACCGAACCCAGGGCCTTGCGCTTGCTAGGCAAGTGCTGTACCACTGAGCCAAATCCCCAACCCCTTAATGCTGACTTTTATTATGTGCTGGATTGTTTAAAACAAAAACAAACAAACAAAAGCCGCATTTAAAAACTAGGATTTTTTTTTTCTAACCACTGTATTACCCACCCAGTGATCTATGATCCTACCTATTTAAAATCACATTTAGTGTGATTAAAAGTATCACTCTGCCCTTTCAAAACCAAATCCTAAATAAAATGTGTCTAACATACTGCCTTTAAGTTTCTCAGAGGCGGGGCTGGAGAGATGGCTCAGCGGTTAATAGCACTGACTGCTCTTCCAGAGGTCCTGAGTTCAATTCCCAGCAACCACATGGTGGCTCACAACCATCTGTAATGGGTCTGATGTCCTCTTCTGGTGTCTCTGAAGACAGCTACAGTGTACTGATATAAAATAAATAAATCTTAAAAACAAATATTCTCAGAGGACCCTGACTTATCAGTTTAAAAAATATATATATAAAAGTCCAGTTAACAATAATAATAATGCTTAATGCTTATCTGATGAAACACCAGAATTCTATTGGTAAATGCTGTCAAAAGAAAGCTTGCCCCCCCCCCCCGGAGCATTAAGTCACAAGTATGAAATTGCTAGAAATTAACAATGTGTTTCAATGTGCTTCTGCTCAGCTTTGCTTGGTGTCAAGACTATATACAGCGCAGTCCATCCCAGTTATACCTTTGGTTCAATGTTAACTTGGTCACAGCTAAGTACTTTAATTTGAATCCAGCAACTTGTAGGTAGACCAGGGTTCTTAGTTGAGAACACATGTCATTAACTTAGGGAATTTTACTGTGTGGATAAAAAATGTCTATTCCAGACCTAACCTTTTTACTTGATAATGTTTACATATTCTTGATGTACTTTATGGGTGCTTGCTATTTTGGGAGCACTATGTCTGATGCTTGTTATACATCTTTAGATTTTTTTTCTCTGAAAAGGTTATATTTATCTAAATTCACTTATCAACTATACCAGCCACGCCTCTTTTAAAGTTAGTCAGTCTGCTTACAGACATCGTAAAACGTTTTTGATTGACCCAATTTGGTGGTCATGCCTCAAAACACCATCACACTTCCTTGTCAACTGCACTGTTTGTGTAGTAACCACTCATCAGATTTTTTTTCTTACCTTTAAAATTATCAGTAACGGGTTAGTCATACCATGTGATTTATTCTATCATCTACCCTGATTCTTCCTGGGACACACTTGCAAGTTAGCAAGTATTCACCTTCAATTAAAAAAAACAAAGCCAAAAACAGGTGACACTGAAAAGTCATTGTGTGCCAGGTGACCTTTGCGCACAGGTATCTAAAGGCATCGCTTTGAGATCACACCAGAAGACTGAGTCAGGATTTCCAAACCACTGGTAGATAAACAGATGGGCTCATGACACAAACACACAGAGACCAACAGAACAAGATTTAATTACACAGCGCTGAACAAACTGTTACAATATTACTGATGCTTTAATGTCCTACTTCCTGGGCGAAGTAATCCTTCTCTCTCCTCCCTTAAATTCTCTCTTACTGTTAACAGTCTAATCCTTTGTTACCTTTTCTCCTTCCTATCTCCTCCTCAGTTCCAAAGCTCCTCCTGAATCCTGCCTGGATTCAGTCTGCCTCCAAACTGGAAGAACCACAAGTATCATTTTGAAAGTGCTAATTTAATCTCACGGAACAAGAACTTTTTAAGAAATACCAGTCCAGTTGGTAAGATGGCTCAGTGGTCAAAAGCACTGACTGCTCTAGAGGTTCTGAGTTCAAGACCCAGCAACCTCATGGTGGCTCACAACCATCTGTAACAGGATCTGATGCGCTCTTCTGGTGTGCCTGAAGAAAAGTGACAGTAAATATAGTTTAAAAAAAAAAGGGGGGGGGGTAGGGATTTGGCTCAGTGGTAGAGCACTTGCCTAGCAAGCGCAAGGCCCTGGGTTCTGTCCCCAGCTCCGGAAAAAAAAAAAAAAAAAAAAAAAAAAAAAAAAAACTGAGAGAGGCCTTTAAAATTTCTGACCAGTCATTTAAAGAACCATTAGATGTGTGACAAAATACTATTCTTGTCACACCCATGAGAGCAATCAGGCCAAATCTAATGTAACTAACTTCACAACCTCTTGTTCTGTCTTCAAAGGAGACAGATTTTGTTCTAAACAACAGAGACTCTGACAAGTGCTCATCACAGTTCCCCACTGACTAGGCTTGACCAAACTTCACCGACTTCTCTCCTCCAACAAGCTCTTAAACTCTGACTCACCCTAAGCTCAGCAAGCAGATGCACAACCTTCTCTCTTAATTCCAAGTATCAGCTGACCAGACAAATACATAACTTTCCAGTTAAACAGTTTTGATCATGCAATTTGCCTACCCCTCTCCACTTGGCCCAACTCCCACAGTTCCTGGTAGCTTTCTGGCCCTTCCCTAGAAAGGAGGTGTTTTTGTAGTTGGTGTTGAGACAGGTGGCGATCCGAAAGTACTTCTGCTGAAATGAGCCTCTCGTTTACCCAAGTACATATCTGTTTTTATCTGCAATCCTGTAACAAAACATCTACTTACAAACTCCAAAATTATATTACTGTCTTCCATCAGAAGTGATTAGCTGGGTGTGGTGACATTGCCTGTAACCTCAGCTACTTAAAAGGATGAGAAGAAAAAATTGTTTGAGCCCAGAAGTTCTAGGTCAGCCTAGGCAACGTACCAAGCCCCTGTAACCATATCGATAGCATGATGGTACACTCACATCATCCCAGATGAGATGGGAGGATTAGGAAATACAAACCAAGGCTCATGGTGAGAACCTGTCTTTACTAAAAGACTTAGGTAAAAAAAGTAAAATTGTTACCTACAGGAAGCACTGAAGTAGAACTTCTGTCCACAGTACTAGCAATCTGGCCTGCTCTTAGCCACCCACCTTTCTAATTTGTGAAATGAAGTTCACACAGAATTTCCAGGTTCTTCTATCTCCTTCTCAATATGAGTCCAGGAGTAAGAACTCAGATGTGAATATCAAAATGGTTTCACTGAGCTAGGATGGCTCAGTCAGTGCACTGCTTGCTGCTCAAGCCTGAGACCCAAACCTCAGGCTAAAAAAAACTAGAAAGCAAAGACAAGCGGTCCGTGGAGCTCTTGGGCAGCAGACTAGCCAAGTCTGTAAGATCCAAGTTCTCTGACTCTGCCTCAAAGTGTAAGGTGAGGAACCAAAGAAAATGCCCAACATCAACCTCCAGCCTCCACATGCATCTCTCTCTCTCTCTCTCTCTCTCTCTCTCTCTCTCTCTCTCTCTCTCTCTCTCACACACACACACACACACACACACACACACACACACACACACACACACAATATGGCTTAACTAAAACAGGGCTGTTTATAAGTCTAAAAAGAGAGAAAAAAGAAATGCTAGTAAGTATCTAGGTAAATCTCAGCAGCCCAATAGAAATGGCATTCTGTTTCTGTAATCTTTTCAGTAGCCTCAAGAGGTTTCTGCCATGTGTGATGACACATGCCCCAGCACTTAAGAGGCTGAGTCAGGACGATTCCAAGGAGCTTGGACTACACAGTAAAGTTCTTTCTCAAAAAGGTAGGGGTGGCAATCAGATTTTAAAAATAAGGGGGCTGAGAGATGGCTCAGTGGTTAAGAGCACTGACTGCTCTTCCAGAGGTCCTAAGTTCAAATCCCAGCAACCACATAGTGGCTCACAACCATCTGTAATGAGATCTGATGCCCTCTTCTGCTGTGTCTGAAGATGGCTACAGTGTACTCATATACATTAAATAAATAAATCTTTAAAAAAATAATTAACTTAAGGTAAAGATTTCAACAATCGAGCCCATATTCACTTAAGGGTACTTCATATGTCTATATAATGTAATATCACTTAGGATAAGAGGAATTAAATACAGACTCATGTTATACTATAAATGTTATTAAAACTGTGCAAAGTGAAAGAAGCTAGACACAAAAGGCCACATGCTATGTTCCATAATTCTATGAATTATTCAAAATGGACAAAACAGCAAAGGCACAAGGCAGATGCATGGTTCCCAGAGGCTGGGGCAGAGAGAGATACAAAGTGACAGCTAAGAGGCACAGAGATGGCTGGGCAGTACCAAAAATGTTGTGGAATAAGACCATGATGATAGTTTACAACCCTCTAAATAAAATAAAATAAAATAAGATGCACATTTAAAAATGGAGATTTTTATGCTATGTAGATGCCTTTAAATAGTTTTTGTTTTGTTTTGCTTTGGTTTTTTTTTCTTTTTTCTTTTTTTTGGAGCTGGGGACCGAACCTAGCAAGCGCTCTACCACTGAGCTAAATCCCCAACCCCCTTTGTTTTGTTTTTTAATGTGAATAATAAACCTTTCCAAATGGTTTTAAAAACTCTGATCATAGCCAGGCACAATGGTACATACCAATAACCCAGCACTAAGGAGGCAAGAGGAACACAAATTTGAGCTCTCTCCAAAAAAAGGCAAAGACAGGAAATGTAGTAGAGTGGGGAGTGCTTGACGTTATGCATGCCCAGGGAGCCATCCCAATGTGTGTGAGTACGGTTCAGACACCTACATACGATGAATCCCTGAACACCTCCACTCACTCCCTACACACACCTAATGCCCAGTCCCCACCAAAACTGTAGATATGGTAACTTCATATAAAATGCCTAGTATTTACATTTAACATAGACACATCTCCCCGACTCCTTTAAATCATCTCAAGAATACTTACACCACCTAGTAAAAGTGCTTTTAAAACAGATGTTATACTGCTGTTTAGGAAATAAAGAGAAAGCAAAATCTGTATTGTTAAGCACAGATACAACTTTCTTTTGGAAGGGGAACCTTTTAGGAGTTGTTTTGGTTGGTTAGTTGGTTAGTTGGTTGTTTTGTTTTGGTTGGTTAGTTGTTTAGTTGGTTGTTTTGTTTTGGTTGGATTTTTTTGTTTGTTGTTGTTTTTTGGGTTTTTGGGGGGTTTGGTTGTTTGTTTTGTTTTGTTTTGTTTTGTTTTGTTTTGTTTTGTTTTGAGACAGGGTCTGTCTGTGTAGCCCTGGCTGCCCTGGAACTCACTCTGTAGACAAGGCTGGACTAAAACTCAGAGATCTGCCTGCCTCTGTCTCCCGAGTGCTCAGATTAAAAGGAAGATATAGATTCTTAATCTTCTCTTTCTAATAAAGCTGGCCATAGACAATGAGACCTAACTCTAGTAATCTACACAGTGTAACTTAGGTCTCACAGTGATAAAAGTAACCAAGGCCAATGCAGAAAATACTTCCTAGTCAAACAATTGATATGGTAGAATTTTTATTATTTCAATGACTTTGTCATTTCCTGGGGATTGGGGGGTGGGAGGTGCTGGCAACTGCTGATCATGGCCACCTTGGCATTTTGTTTCACACTGAGAATCTGATCAGTAACATTATGCTTGGTGGCAGTCACTTACATACTTCAATGTCATCTTGCATCTCTAATCTCTTGAAATTAGCTCCAAATGGTCAAAGCACTTAAACACAGCCCTGCTTAGCAAGCTATCTAACAGAGATCTAGTATCAGAGTGTCAGTCAACAAGGAGAACCAAGAAAACCCCATGGGAGAGAGACCTCACCGCCTGATCAGGTGGGCACTCCTGAGGCTGCAGAGCGGAGGAGACCACCAACACTGCCCACCCCTGCCCACATCCCTGGCCCAAGAGGCAACTGTATAAGGCCCCTGGGTTCCCGTAGGGGAGGGCCCAGGAGCGGCAGGACCCCTGCGCCTGAGACACCGCCAGAACCTGAAGGAAACAGACAGGATAAACAGTTCTCTGCACCCAAATCCCGTGGGAGGGAGAGCTAAACCTTCAGAGAGGCTGACACGCCTGGGAAACCAGAAGAGACTGCACTCTGTGCACATCCAGACGCCAGAGGAAAAAGCCAAACGTCATCTGGAACCCTGGTGCACGGAGGCTCCCGGAAAGAGCGGTGCAGATCTTCCCGGTTGCTGCCGCCGCGGAGAGGACTTAGGCAGTACCCCACGAGCAAACTTGAGCCTTGGAACCACAGGTGGGACCAACTTTTCCCCTGCAAGAAACCTGCCTGGTGAACTCAAGACACAGGCCCTCAGGAACAGCTGAAGACCTGTAGAGAGGAAAAACTACACGCCCGAAAGCAGAACACTCTGTCCCCATAACTGGCTGAAAGAAAACAGGAAAACAGGTCTACAGCACTCCTGACACACAGGCTTATAGGACAGTCTAGCCACTGTCAGAAATAGCAGAACAAAGTAACACTAGAGATAATCTGATGGCAGGAGGCAAGCGCAGGAACCCAAGCAACAGAGACCAAGACTACATGGCATCATCGGAGCCCAATTCTCCCACCAAAGCAAACACGGAATATCCAAACACACCAGAAAAGCAAGATCTAGTTTCAAAATCATATTTGATCATGATGCTGGAGGACTTCAAGAAAGACATAAAGAACTCCCTTAGAGAACAAGTAGAAGCCTACAGAGAGGAATCGCAAAAATCCCTGAAAGAATTCCAGGAAAACACAATCAAACAGTTGAAGGAATTAAAAATGGAAATAGAAGCAATCAAGAAAGAACACATGGAAACAACCCTGGACATAGAAAATCAAAAGAAAAGACAAGGAGCTGTAGATACAAGCTTCACCAACAGAATACAAGAGATTGAAGAGAGAATCTCGGGAGCAGAAGATTCCATAGAAATCATTGACTCAACTGTCAAAGATAATGTAAAGCAGAAAAAGCTACTGGTCCAAAACATACAGGAAATCCAGGACTCAATGAGAAGATCAAACCTAAGGATAATAGGTATAGAAGAGAGTGAAGACTCCCAGCTCAAAGGACCAGTAAATATCTTCAACAAAATCATAGAAGAAAACTTCCCTAACCTAAAAAAAGAGATACCCATAGGCATACAAGAAGCCTACAGAACTCCAAATAGATTGGACCAGAAAAGAAACACCTCCCGTCACATAATTGTCAAAACACCAAACGCACAAAATAAAGAAAGAATATTAAAAGCAGTAAGGGAAAAAGGTCAAGTAACATATAAAGGGAGACCTATCAGAATCACACCAGACTTTTCGCCAGAAACTATGAAGGCCAGAAGATCCTGGACTGATGTTATACAGACCCTAAGAGAACACAAATGCCAGCCCAGGTTACTGTATCCTGCAAAACTCTCAATTAACATAGATGGAGAAACCAAGATATTCCATGACAAAACCAAATTTACACAATATCTTTCTACAAATCCAGCACTACAAAGGATAATAAAGGGTAAAGCCCAACATAAGGAGGCAAGCCATACCCTAGAAGAAGCAAGAAACTTATCATCTTGGCAACAAAACAAAGAGAAGAAAAGCACACAAACATAACCTCACATCCAAATATGAATATAACAGGAAGCAATAATCACTATTCCTTAATATCTCTCAACATCAATGGCCTCAACTCCCCAATAAAAAGACATAGATTAACAAACTGGATACGCAATGAGGACCCTGCATTCTGCTGCCTACAGGAAATATACCTCAGAGACAAAGACAGACACTACCTCAGAGTGAAAGGCTGGAAAACAACTTTCCAAGCAAATGGTCAGAAGAAGCAAGCTGGAGTAGCCATTCTAATATCAAATAAAATCAATTTTCAATTAAAAGTCATCAAAAAAGATAAGGAAGGACACTTCATATTCATCAAAGGAAAAATCCACCAAGATGAACTCTCAATCCTCATCTTCGGTTGGTTTATATACAAGTGTGCAATTTCTAGGCTTGAAAGTAAAATGATGCTATCTGGTGCTGGATAGAGGAGCCTTATTTTTTATTATGGCAGCTTGCTATTTTTGTAACATGGTGATTTGGTTGAACACAATAAAGTACAGTAGTAACTGATCTCCCCTTCTTCCTGGATGAGTGAGGAGATGATTAAATGTTGATGTCAGCATCCTTGAGCATATTCAGATGAGCTTCTGCTTCTGTTGAAAAGGATGCTGTGTTTGATTGTGGTCCGAAGCTTTGAAGCACTACTTGGCATCTCCTTCCTTGGAGGTCTCACTGTTTAAACATAACAGATTTGATAGCTTGTTGGTAAGGTGAGGTCCAGCTTGTCTCCACTAGGTCATCTTCATGTGAATCCGGTGGTTATACGGTTTTGTTCTAGGGATATTTCATTTTTTTAATAACGGTTTTAGCTGACATTCATGGAGAGAATGAATCCTTAGAACTGTGCCACTAGTGAAAGGAAATCCTATCTAGAGTATGTTTCTTTACAAAGCTGTGTCACACCATCCTTTGGGCCCTCTGCTGGAAAAGTAGAATCAAGTCTCAAATAATGCCTTTTAAATTGTATCCTCTAGTATTATAGATGTAGGACAGTACTGTATCATACCTCTGTGGATGTAAAATAGCTTGTACCTGCTTTACGATACGTAGTAGTGACCGTGCTTTATCAGAGCTGTTTTTAATGATGTTGCTCAGAATGTTTTCTTTCCAGATGATGATTGAGAAGCTAATTTTAAAAAAAAATGGTGCCAGGTACCACAAGAGTAACAGAACTGTGCTGTTTTCTCGGGTTTTGTTTTTTTTACTTTTTTTTTTTTTTTTAATGGAGTATGCTGGATGTCTCTACAGTTTTGTTCAGATGACTGCAGAACCTGGAAAAGCTGTTGCTGCTGTTGATGCATAACACACTGCTATTATTGGTCTTTTTATATAAATATAAATATATATATACAGATTAAAAAAAAGAAATACTCAATTTCTTGAAGGGGCTCGAGACCCCATATGAACAACAATGCCAAGCAACCAGAGCTTCCAGGGACTAAGCCACTACCTAAAGACTATACATGGACTGACCCTGGACTCTGACCTCATAGGTAGCAGTGAATATCCTAGTAAGAGCACCAGTGGAAGGGGAAGCCCTGGGTCCTGCTAAGACTGAACCCCCAGTGAACTAGATTGTTGGGGGGAGGGCGGTAATGGGGGGAGGATGGGGAGGGGAACACGCATAAAGAAGGGGAGGGGGAGGGATTAGGGGGATGTTTGCCCGGAAACCGGGAAAGGGAATAACATTCGAAATGTAAATAAGAAATACTCAAGTTAATAAAAAAATAAAAAAAAAAAAAAAAACAAGGAGAACCAAGCACTTCCCTTGTTTTCTAACCTCACATCTGAATAGCCTGAACCTTTTCCGAGTACAGTTACTGCCACAAACAGCACAAACACAAGGAACAAGACTTTGTGTTAATATGGAACAACACTCTTTTCACTGTACTTTTTCCTTTTGAGCCAGGGTCTCAGGCTGGGCTCCAAGCTGCAGTGCTCTGGTCTTAGCCTCCGATCAACTAGGATTACATGCTCTACCCAGCTAAACAAATCATTTCAAGGGCAAATTGTTACTTCATGTATTTGACATTTCAAAATAGTGCTCTAGTCATTAAAACAAATTTTACATAAGACACAGGAACACTTATATTAAGGCTAAAAAGACTAAAGAACTTAGGATAAATCACATCTACTCAGTCTTCAGAAAGAATCTATCAACTGGATACTTTCATTACTTTGATAAAATGGTCTTACCTGTGCTTAGCTATTTTAATAGTTTAATATTTTAAAGTATCACATTCAATTGAGTTTGAGTTCTCTATTTTCTAGTTTATTAATAGTCATCACCACTTAACTCGGTGTTTCAGTCAGTGAAAGTAAAAGAGGGCTAGGGGAATGGATACAGTCCACAAAGCATTATGTTTTTGAAGCAAGAAGACCTGAGTTTAATCTCTAGAACCCATATTTAAAAGGGGCTGGGGGTATGCTGGAGAGATGGCTCTGCAGTTAAGAACACTGACTGCTCTTCCAGAGGTCCTAAGTTCAATTCTCAGCAACCACATGGTGGCCAACAACCATCTGTAATGGGATCTGATGCCCTCTTCTGGTGTGTCTGAAGACAGCTACAGTGTACTCACATACATAAAATAAATAAATAAATATTTTTTTTTAAAAAAAGCAAGAAGTGGTGTGACTGTGATCCTAGAAAGTGAGAGGCAGGGATAAGCAAAATCACTGGTACTTACTTGCCAAACCAACATAAAAACTTTGCCTCAAAACATGGAAAGTGTAAGTTTCTAAGGAACTGCATACACAGAACACACACACACACACACACACACACACACACACACACACACGCCTGCACACATCTGTGGCCCCACATACATATACACACAAAAACAGAAGGTAAAAAGAGAGGTGTGTGTGGAGCTCACGCCTGTGTTCCCAGCATCTGGGGAGGCTGAGGCAGACAAGTGCACCAGATTTAAGGTCAACCTGAGCTACAGTGAGACTCTGCCAAAAAAAGTTCTTAAATGTAAAGTAACCATTAGCCATCCTATTTCACATAAAGCAAAATATGAAACATCAAAAGTATAATATTTCAGTAGTAAATTTAAAAATTTCAAAACATAGTCCTAAAATTATCAACTGGTAAACAGTATCTAATAGCAAGAACTTAAATGTTTTACTAAACTTGGGTACATACTGATTTTTCTTTCACTCTGAGACAAGATTCCATGTGGCCCTGCATGGTCTCAAGCTCTCTGTGTTGTAACTGAGGCTCATCTTGAGCGAGTGCTCTCCCTGCCTCTTCCCTGTAAATTATGGGATTCCACCATCAAGCCTGACTTAGCTTAGCCACTTAGTCAATGTCCACTGCTGGCAGCATTCCTTCACAAACCTCCTTACCACTTCTCACTAAAATCTTGCTGGTTATGACTAAACAGAAAAGAAAGCGGGCTACATAAGTTACTTGTCATAAGAGAAATAAAATGATAGAAAATAGGATGATAAAACCTCACACCTTTCTAATACAGTAAGCAGTCCCTCTATAATCATCTCAAACCTAAGTGTCCACTAAAATTTCCACAATAAAAACCAAATTTCTCAAAGTAGTTATACATTTGTTACTCATTTTTCCAATACATCTAAATTATTCAGACAGATTTTGTTCTCTCAAAATAATTTCTATCAATATATCTCTTTTATAGAATCACCTTTGACACTCAAAGAGAAAAGTCCTCTGTGATGGTCAAAGTGTGGCTAAGTCACAGGTCAGTCTAGCAAATGGGAGCACCTCTATTTAAAGCTAAGGAAAAAGTTCTCCAAAAACCGATCGATGGGTAAACACTGTTAGCACTTCTGGTAACAGTGAACTGGAACTTTCAAGTTCTATAAATTATTTTCTAGGCAGGTGAGCAAATTTAGGACAGGTAAGCTGGGGTGAATGTTCCGGATCAAACAAAACCAAGACCTCATCTCCAGGACCAATTCACTTGGGTCAACCTACAACTCAAAAGACCACCCAGTCGGTGTGTTTCTCACAGCAAAAGTTCCCTAAAATGTTTTCTTAAAAAATCCATTTTAAAAAGATGGCTTAATGGGTAACGTGCTTGCTAAGCAAACATGAGGATCTGTGTTCATATGTCCAGAACCCATATAAAAAGCCCCCCAATAACACCTCTAATCTCCGGGTTGGGAGGTAAAGACAGAGGATGGAGGTCGGCCAGTCTAGTCAATCAGTAAACCCAGACCCAGAGTTCAAAAATGAGGAGGAGAGCACCCGAGGTGAATAACTAATGCCTTCAAACACGGAGGGATACACACACACAGGGGCACGAGCCTGCAAACACACACATAAAAGGTGTTGTGAGAGCCAGGCATGGTGGTACACACATGTACTCCCAGCACCCAGGAGGCAGAGGCAGGAAGAGCCCGATGCCAACCACGACTCTAAGCAGAGCTGGCCTCAAAAAGGAAAACAGAACAACAAGTCTATCACTGTCACATCTGATGGCTACTGTACAAACAAAGTTACAACTGACCCTTTCACCTTCCAGACTTCTCGAAGCCTGTAAACAGGGTAGAAATCCCCAAAACTGAAAAGACAATAAGGAGACTAAGTGACCGCCAAAGCACAGAACACCAAACAGAAAGATAAGCTCTCCCGAGTCCCATGCTAAACTCATCTGACGGCCTCAAAACTCTGATACCTGATTTAAAGGAAAATCCACTTTGAAAGACTCACTTTTCTAGAAATATTAGTTGTAAACATTTCAGTCTGTTCTGATACCATTCACATCTCTACAAAAAAAAGGGGGGGGGGTGCTGGGGGCAGGAAGGCAGGCAGCAGAGAATTGTCATATTAACAAGCCAAGCCATAAATGGGACAGCTACATTATACCCCTTCCCCACAGGCTCAGGGACCATCTTGGAGAGTGAAAGATTTTTAAGAGCCAAAAGTCATACAGGATCAGAGCAAAATGATGTCTTTTGGACATGACAGGAGCACTGCACACACGCTAACAGCGGCTGTGGTTGGCTGCATAAGATGCACACAAGATCAAGTATGTCAGCATTCCAACAGAGAGGCGGGAGAGGCTCATGAGCACCCCACTGCCACTGAGGAGCTAGGGACTCATGATGGCTTCTAGGGAGGAAGAGTCAGTTTTCTCTAAGTGGTGACCCCTGACAGGTTTACTACACTCCAACCACGAAATGGCTCCAAACCCATGAGCATATGGGCAGCACAGACTGGACTTGGTGGGTTATTTAAGAGAAAGAACTCAAAGTTCAGAGCAGGTGAAGGCAGATCTAGACGAAGTCAGGAGTAAAAGTTATGTAAAAGTTATGTGAAGGAAGAGGAGAATGAATGTGACCAAAATATATTGTATGCATGTATGACATTCTCAAATATAAAAGTATTTTATAAGAAGTCTCCTCAAAGAAAACCAAAACACAGTCCTTACCAAGTACCTATTTCGATGTCATTAGAAAACGTGTTTGTTTTGGAGGCGATGGTTGTTGGTACTGATATGCCCAGACTGGCCTCAAGCTTACTGTGTGGCCTAGGCTAGCCTCTGGTCTCTACCTCCCGAGCGCTGGCACCACTGCTATGTGCTTCCATGCTGGCCCTCAAATACTGCAGTTCTCGGGGCTGCACACTTCCAGAGGGCCTGAGTTCAATTCCCAGTATCCACATTAAGCTACCACCTGTAACTCCAGCTCCAGAGAATCCATGCTTCTGCCTCTACATTCATTATATACAGACACACATAATTTTTAAAAATTAAAAAATTAATCTTTTATAAAACTGTGGTTCTTTCCAAAAATATTTCATCTAGAAAACCAGGGATAATGTTTTTCCTACTGGTATCTGGGTAGACCTAACGTAAGCTGCAGAGTCTGAAAGAGCCCTGCGTGCCTTACTCCAGCTGTCCTGAGGAACGGAGATCTTACTCCAGGCACACTTGCCAAGAGAACGGAGTAAATCCCTGCTCTACCATTAGCTAGCTGGCCCAACTCCTTACAAATGACCGCCAGTCCCATCTACTTTAAGCACTCTTGAATCTTAAATTAAATCTCTAATCACCAACAATTGAGGACACATCCATAAATAAAAATATTCCACACACACATAAAAATAACAATAGTTATAGCCCTATGTGGGGGCATGCCTGTAACCCCAGCACTGAAGAGGCTCAGAAAGGAGAACAGTTGAGTTGCATTTGGAGATCAGCCTGGGCAGCACAGAAAAATCCTGTCTTTAAAACAATTTTTAATTAATATTCGGAAAGCACTTCATGTTACTTCATTAAACACACCTAGTAACCGTGCAAATCAGGCAGACAGGTGTCATTACCCATGTTTTATAGATAAGCTGAGACAGACAGGACCAGAAGCAAGAATAATGAAGATCTAGCTTTAAACTCAAGACTATGGAGCTAAAATCCTCCAATTTCAATTTTTTCCCAATATACCTTGTCACTTGACAAGGGATGTCACTGCAGACAGGGATGCAGCCTTAGGATGGCAGTATCAAATGACCTTCAACTGCTGCTAAGTAAACAAGGCTGTAAGGACCAAGTCCCAAAGTCACACATCATCACAAACCCAATGCGAGAAAGTACCACCTCTTCTTGGAAGGACAAGGAATTCAATCACACTTTGCTCCTGGGAAACCAAGGGTGACTGTCACTTATAACAGAGGCTAACACTGTCAAGAAGTGAAGAGACTAAATTAGCAATCTTTTACACCAAAAGACAGTTTCAGTTGAAATGATATATGCTCACAATTAAATAAAGCAGGGAGAAAGAAAAAAAAAAAAAAAGACCTCCTTACCATTATTATGTTACATTTAGAGTAAGCTCCACTTCGGACAGTTACCTCTCCTTGATCTTGTTACACAATACCATACTTCACTGTCTCTTAACCCAAGTCAGGAATCTACTCAACTCTAGACTCAAACCTGTTATCAAAATAAACAAACAACCCTATGCCCCCTCTAAGAACTACAACTAGACTTCCAGACGCTGAAGCCATCTGAAGTTACCGATTTAGATTTTCCCAACTCTAAATCAATCCACTGGTTCCACATTTTTAACCCTTAGGAAGCTGTCAATCACAGTCACGTGTCAATTATAACCTCACAGCATAGAGTTTACTGTAACAAAATAAACACATACTTATTAAATCTCTTGAGTATCTAATAATATTGAGTTCTCTGCCGTGGAAATTAGACAGCAATTATATTTCTGGTGTTTACAAGTAGGACTAAGCAATTCGGGATATGCTTATTTTTAGAAAAATTTTTTTCCATTGTTGGTTACTATCCTACTTTGGGAACTTCCATACTCCTGAAGGACTTAAGACATTTAGCCTGTTAAATTAATAACTAAGAATCCCAGAGAGGTCCCATTAACTGGCACAAATGAAGTTAACAAAAAACGAACTACAAGATACAGTGACAACCAAGCACCTCAATTCTTGCACGGGTAACACACTCAACGGCACCCCCACACAAACCTCCCCATCTCTCATCAACTGACGAAGACCGGTCCACAAGGTCTCCTTTGCAAACTGTCACACAACAAAAGTCAGGACGTGTGTCTCAGCTTCGCCGTCCAATTCCAAACACCCCAGAGCCACTACATTTAAGCGATTCCCATAGCAAATTACCCAGGGCATTCTCTGTTATTACCAAAGTGCCAAGCAGTTCCCAGGGGTGCCCAGCAAATGATAATTTAGTTCCCAGGATAGGCTCCTCGCCACACAAGGATGACTTCCCTACTTGGTGCCAACTGTACACTTGCACACTCCGAAAACAGGGGGCGAGCCCTGAATAGCAAGGGTTACGAGGGCAACGTCTGTATTTTTATTATAGGCTCAGAAGATTCCCCAATGCTGAAAAGCGCGACCTATAACCCTAGAGTCAATTTCCAACTGTGCTCTCCCCCAGGACCATTCTACCCCAAACAGAAGCCAATCGTTAGTTTTAACAAGGCCTAGAGAGGAGAGGAGAGAAAAAAAATCGTGGGGTTTAAAGAAGAAGAAAAAAGTTCACCTAAGAGACACGGGAAAGGTGAGGGCTTCGAGGGAGAGGGAGGTCAACACCAACGGTGCTGAAACGCGAACTACAAAAGACCCTTTCTGCCCTGGAGTGCAGGGCAGCGGGGCACGGTCAGTCATTCCGATGGAGTGCGGGGGGTCAGGGGTTCCCCCCAAGGCCCGCAGCTTTGTCCGGCCGCGCCGCGGGGCCGGCCAGGGGTGTGCGCTGCGGCCGGGCGCGGCCCCCGACCGCGGGCCCCTTCCTCGCGCGGCTCCCCAGCGCCAGGCCTCTCCCCGCCGCTGTCCCCGCCACCTCCCCTCCCCCTTCCCGGACCCCGGCAACTTTCCCCGGCCTCGCCTCACCTCTCAGCAGCACGCAGAAGCTGCAGGCCAGGAGGCTCCTCAGCACGGCCCCCATCTTCCCCCCCACCGCGCGCGCTCGCGGCCCTCACCGGCGACCGGCGGCCAGGGGACGCGCGGGCGAGGAGCCGGGGCGGCCGCCGCAGCGGCGGGTCTGCACGCTCATGCTTTCCGCGGCCGGGAGAAGAAAGAAAAGGGCGCACGTCAGGGATCTAGCGCGCCGCTCCGGCCCGGGCTCGCGCGACGCCAGCGCCTGCCCCCATGCCGCCGCCTCCTCCCGCGGCGCCCCACGTCCCCCGCGCGGCGCCTCATTCAGCCTCTTCCTCTCGCAGCGGCGCAGGGATCCGCCGCGGGGCCGCCGCCGTCTCCCTGCGCGCCCGACCTCCTCCTCAGCGCGCCGCGGCCAGACCCCCGGAGCCGCGGCCGCCGCGCGCGCTGACTCCCCGCGGAGCCCCCGCGAGGTGGGCCTCGCGAGCCCCGCCAGGCTGAGGGGGAAAGGTCTTCCCGAGGCGCATTCCGATGGGATTCTTTCCCGGGGCGGCGGAGGGCGTGAGGCGACGTCGGCCGACACTGAGGCCGGCGTGGTCGGGACTACTTTCTGCGTCCCGGCCCGTCGCCGCCCGCGCCGCTCTTTGTGCGCCCGGCCGCGGAGCCAGGTGGAGCTGCGGGCTCCGGGCTGTCCGGGACGTAGGAAAATCAAAGTGCAAGTGCGGCTTACACTCGCTCGAAGCCGCGGACGAGGTTGAAGGGTGTGCAGAAGCCAACGCGGAGCAGAACCCTAATGGGTTGAATTGGGGATCATCATAGGGAGTAAAATAAACAGGACTCAGACTTTTAAAAAAAAAGTATGTTTTCTCTCAGTGTGGAGCCTGCTTTACATATACACATAAAGTCACACGCATGGGAAAACGACCAGACTTGAATAGACAAAGATTGTAGGATTTTTATACACATAAATAAGGTTTACTCAGACAAGTATTCCCTCATATGCGGATCTAGGGTGTGTGTGTGTGTGTGTGTGTGTGTAGTAATGCTTTTATATATGAGTTAACACATTGATGATAAAAAGATAAAAGTGTGACTATCTGGGGGAAAAGAATGAAGCTAATGGTGGGGGAAGAGGCACACATCGAGGTTAATACCTTAAAAAAAAATTACATGCTTGAATTGTATCCGTCATTACATGCAAGAAAAAAATTAAAGAAAAAAACAGAATTTTTTTTAACTTGTCTTCCAAGAAATACAATTTTTTTTTGTGAACTAACCTGACAAGAACTAAAGCTTTCTAAACTGAGAGAGAAAATCCTTAGATAAAGGCATCAGTACCTAAGAGCAAAGAGAAAATAAAACATGGCTGTTGGACAGTGGGTTTACAAGTTTGAGGAAAAGAAAAAAGAAAAGCCCCCACAACAACCTCTACCACTACTAGTGCAGTGGGCATTCCCAAGTAATGGCCCAGATGCCCTCTGCATTCACCTGGCCAGCTTCTGCCTTAGGCTGGCCAGCTCCAAGAATTAACCATAAGAAAACCATTAGCTGCCTTCTGTCCAGCCTTCACACACCTTTTCTGAAGGCAAATGGGTAGGGGCTCATCTAGGACTTGCAAGCACATTATCAGATGGGCCACTCGGAGCTCACCTGAGATAAGACTGGCTGTTCTGTGATCCCCTTGGCACACATGAAGAAAATGAGAATTTGAGACACTCAGTGACTTATCAAGGCCACTCGAGTCCTGAGTAACAGAACCTGAAGCAACCAGCTTGGAGGATTGTACAAGAGTGTTGGGAGATGTTTGCGGGGAAGGCTGACAAGTTAGCTCAGTGGGTAAAGGCACTTGTCACCAAGCCTGACAGCCTGAGTTCAATCCCTAGGACCCACATCGTGGAAGGAGAGAACTCACTCCTTCAAATGGTCCTCTGGCCTCCACTTACATGATACATGCTGTGTGATACTCACCCTCTCCGATACACACACGATTTTTTTGTAAACAAACGCAAAAGGTTCGCAGGCAGTTAAGCTTAAAAGTGGTGAAAATGGAGAACAGAGGGGGGATATGGTGTGGTGGCAGGTGTACTGAGGGGAGTAACTGAAAACCTCAATTATGATGATGTAATATATATGCACAGACCTATCACATATTTGAGAAAATACCAGAAATGATAACACAAAAGTAGGTGTTGGGACAGAGGTGTACTTTTCTTCCCTGTCCTTTAATAGATTGTGTTTTTATTTCCTAAAGATACTGGAGTGAACCTCTGTAATATAAGCCTACCAAGGATGCAATTCTTATTGTAAAACTGATTTGTCACTCAGCCATTTAATTGCACATTAGACACGGTCCCCTGGGCTGTGTTGGTGTTTTAACAATGAAACCATCGTCCTCACACTCCAGCTAACAAACCTGACTTGGAAACACTTGAGTTAAAATGTTACACTTGCTAGCTGTAGACACTCTTGAGTCTGCCTAGATACTTCAAAGACTGGGAAAATACCTGGAGAACCCTGGCTTGAAATGTCCTTTGAGAGTCTGCTCAGCTGACCAGGCCACGAAGCATCCCAAGTAGAAGCAGGGCAGGTGCAAATGGGATTTAAAAGTGGCTCCATCTTGCTACAGTATGGGGGCTTTTGTAGAATGTCAAGAAAAGAAGGTGGACCATTACAGAGGAATTGTGTTTATCACTAGAGAATGTTGTCTATTCATTTTATTTGTTAATTCATTTGTTCATTTATTTGGGGGTTTTGAGGCCGACTTTCATGTAACCCAGGATGACGTTCAATTCTCTGTATAGCCAAGGATGACCTTGAACTCCTGATCCTCCTGCCTCCATCTTCCAAATGTTTGGATGACAAGACAGTTGTCACTTCACCCGGCTTAATATAAAACTCTGTAAGCCAAGCTAAGTTTGGGGATGTTGAGGAATTTTGCATATGGCAGTGAACTCTGTCAAAGAGACAGTCAACAACAGGCCTGAGGAGTGAAGAGGTGGTGATTTGGGGAAGCAAGACGTCAAAAGAGAAGGGTTTGCGAAGAGAGAGGCGCTGAGGTGGACTTCAGGTGTCCAAGTAAAACTAGAGTCTTTTATACTAAGAAAAGAAAAGGCCAGCAAACCATTTCGAGCAGGTGTGTGTGTGACAGAGGCTGGCTGTGTGAGCACTTAGAAGGTAAATGTGGGAAGCTCAGGAGTCAAAGGCCAGCCCCACCTACAATGAACAAAGGAAAGCATCTCAAAAGCTGAGCTTAGTGGGCAGCCTGTCATCTCGACACTTGTGCGGGAGGCTGAGGTGGGAACACCATGAGTTCAGTTCAGTTTGGGCTGCGTAGTAAAGACTCGCATCCTAGCAAACAGAAAACCATTTGAGTGGGCGAGTTATACCATACTATAGGTCTTTTGTTTTTTGGGTTTTTTTTTTTAAACATGTGTTATTTTTCTGTATGTGTCTGTATCAGGGGCACCTGTGTGCAGGAGCCTGAGGAAGCCCAGAGACAATGTCAGATCTCCTGGAGCTTAGAGGTTCGGATGGCTGTGAACTGTCCAAGGTGAGTCCTGAGAACCAAGTTCTTTTTTATTGTTATTTTTTGAAGTGTTAAATACTCTTTATTTGATATCATACACAAGCCACAGTAACTGCCTTTCGGTGGTAAAAGGCAGCATCCTTGATGTAGGGAATTCTAATTAACACAGCACTGTCAAGAATAGTTGCTTGTCCTGGTATTTAGCATTGCCTGTCAGAGGCGTGGGTGAGACCCGGGTGAGTCTTCTTATTTCTGAGACAGTGATAGAATTTTCCCAGTGTTTAAACATACTCATATACCCAGTGTGATGGTTTGCGTATGCATGGCCCAGGGAGTGGCACTATTAGAAGGGGTGGCCTTGTTGGAGGAAGTGTGTCACAGTGATGGTGGGCTTGGAGACCCTCCTCCTAGCTGCCTGAGGATGCTCAGTCTGTTCCTGGCTTCCTTCGGGTGAAGATGTAGAATTCAGCTCCTCCTGCACCGTGCCTTCTGCCTCTACTTCCCAAGTACTGGCTTCCCTGGGTTACACTACCATTTTTGACGTGTGTCTTTCCACAGTGCCAACAGCTTAGGAAAGCGACCTGGGAGTCAAACACGCAGCACCTTTCAAGCCGCAGCTCTTGGAATTTATCCACAGAAATAAAAAAAAAAAGTTATAGAGGTATTTATTCAGAAATAAAATTCTATAATACAAAATAAAAATAACGTCTGGAGAAATGGCTCAGCGGCTGTCTTAGTTAGGATTTCTATTGATGGATGGAAACACTGTGACCAAAAAGCAAGTTAGGGAGGGAAAGAGTTGAGAGGGCTTTCGCTTCTGCGCTGTAATCCACTGTAGTCCAGGGACAGGAACTCAGGCAGGGCAGGACTCTGAAGGCAGGAGCGGATGCAGAGGCCATGGAGGGATGCTGCTTACTAGCTTGCTTTTTATTGTTTAACAGTCTAAACCGATTATGTTTTAAATTCCAGTACTTTGTTTTTAAAACAGCTGTTAAATTTGAAGTGGCCGAACAGTCCTCGGAGGTGGTAGGGGAGGCAATCTCAGCAGCTTCCGGGAAGTCACAGCAAGGGGCTGTCAGCGAGCTGAGGAGCGGGAAGGGAGGGCAGACGGGTGCTTCATTCCAAACCCTGATAAGGAGCAAGCTCAGCTGACTGCTTAGAAGGGAGTTTGAGGCTGAAGGGATGAGGCTGACTTTCCTAGGGTTGCTCATTTACGCCGTTTCCTAAGCTCAAGAGAAGATCGATCGTGTTTGTAACCTTCAAGTGAGAGCCAACATAGGAGAAAAAAGAATCCGAGGTTTATAGACAATGGAGAGACCAGACAGACAGACAGAGACGGAGACTGAGAGACACAGAATGAGACAAAAAGAGAGAGGCAGATAAAGACAGAGAGAGGGAGAGAGAAGGAGGCAGGGAGGGTGGGAAAAGGGGAGAAGGAAGAAAGTAGACAGCGAAAGAGGAGGACAAAGAGAAAGAGCTAAGTGGTGAGAGGTCAGTCCAGTTTTCACGAAGCTCGCCTCCCGCCCCAACTCTAGCAAAGAACCAGTCTAGAAGACACAGCCCACTTTTACATTGTGGATTCCTGGTTTGTGGTTAGGAAGAAACTCGGGGACCCTCTTCCTGAGGAATTCCACTCGCAAGCTTCGGTCTGTTTGGAGGCTCCCTAGAGGGCTAACATCAAGGGCGTGTGCTTTCCTCATCTATCTCACAACACTCAGGAGAAAAAAGTGACTCCATCTGGGAGAGTCCTTGGAAACATCTGAAGGCAACCACGTAAGTCTCTGTTTTCTAGGGAAAGGGTAACAGTTGATGCAAATAACAAATATGCAGGAAGTCTAAGAGGAAAGACTGCAGATTGCCACGTCTGAAGAGTGAAAGCTTTGAAAAAGACCTGCACGTAAGGGGAACCATAGCAGTCATGTGCACGGGCCAGCACAGCTGGCCCTGGTGCTGGCTACACAGCTTGACAACAAAAGTCCAGCCCTTGGGGACTCACATGGTACTAGGACAGCAGCCACTCCTACAAGGTGCCCTCTGACCACCACACACGGACCCTGACACATGCACATGTGGACACACACAAACATACACACACACATACACACAAACCCCACTATAATATAGGACAAAAATGGTGTTTTGTTTTAGCAAGCCATGTGCACGTGTCCAGGGCAGAACACATCCTCAGATAAGATCTGAAAAGAACTGAACTTTCACCTTTGGCTTATCTTTAGCCTTATCCCAAGAAGGATGTGAAGGCCAAGGCAAAGCTATAAATGGCCTTGGTGTTGGCTCAAACACAAAGCTAATTTGCAAGGACCTAGGGGAGAGGGTTTCCTTTTCTTGTTTAAACTTAAAGGAAAATTCTGTTAAGACATTAGCTGACCACTAAAGTAATAATCTCCAGAGACCACACAATACAAAGGAGGCGTCATTAGAAAAGCAGTTTAGAAAAATCGCCACACCAACAGCTACAAGCCCCAGCAAACAAAGCCAGAAAATCCCGAGGAAATGAGACTTTGAGTCTCAGTCATGGGATTGTGTTCAAAACGTCCCACTTTCAGCAACAGCAAAGAAGTGAGGCACATAAGGAACAGCGAAGCATTGTGTATCCATAGAAGAGGGAGAAGAAGGTGGAGAAAGGGGGGAAGGAGGAGGAGGAAGAGAAGCGTAGGAATGAGACCAACTCCAGCTAGCAAGAAGGCTCAGTGTAGGGGAGAACTCGGCACCCGGGTCCATCAACCTGACTTCCATCCCTGGAACCACATAAGATAGAGAGAAACACATGATTCTCAAAGATTCTCTGACTTCCAAGAATATTTCTCTGTCTCTGTCTCTGTGTCTCTGTCTCTGTCTCTGTCTCTCTCTATCTCTCTCTGTCTCTGTCTCTCTCTGTCTCTGTCTCTCTCTGTCTCTGTCTCTCTCTGTCTCTCTCTGTCTCTGTCTCTCTCTGTCTCTCTGTCTCTGTCTCTGTTTCTCTCTCTGTCCCTGTCTCTGTCTCTGTTTCTCTCTCTCTCTGTCTCTGTCTCTGTCTCGCTTGCTTCTTGTTCACACACAGAATAATAAATAAAGACATGCATGCATACATTCATATTAAAAAAGGAAAATTGATTGATGCCAAGTACTTTAAGTCTCCTATCTTAGGTATATCTTTTTAAAATAAAAAAGGTAAGAGCATGCTATTCTAGCATTTGTGAGGTGGGGGTGAGAAGCAGAGCTACATGAGATCTTGTCTCAAAAACAAGAGGAGGGGAGAAAGGGAAAAAGGAAAGAAAGCAGAAAAGGGGGCAGAGAGAGACAGAGAGGGGGAAGAAGAAGAAGAGGAGGAGGAGGAAGAGGAAGAAGAAGAAGAGGAAGAGGAGGAAAGGAGGAAAGAAAGGAAAAAGATAGATAGATAGATAGATAGATAGATAGATAGATAGATAGATAGATAGATAGATAGATTATTCATATTCTACCTCATGCTACAGGCATATGTGCCTATTGAAAAGCAACCACTAAGGCAAGATTTGATGAAGAAGAGTTTTATCAAAGTCCAACGGTCTCCCATGATTCTCATCTCTTGGAAGTCACACCTCTGTGAGCTCTGTCTTACACTAGACAAGGTTGACCCGCTGGAGTAATGACAGAGTGTGACCTAAAGGCTGGACAATAAAAGGGACAGTAGCAGGTATAGAGAGCCATTGAGAAAGACACCTGACATCAACCGCTGGCCTCCACATGTCCACACACAAGCACACATGCCCATATGAACATGTACTCACACACACACACACACACACACACACACACACACACACACACACAAAGAATGGTGGCTTCTGGGGTTGAGGATTTAGCTCAGTGGTAGAGTGCTTGCCTACCAAGCGCAAGGCCCTGGGTTCGGTCCCCAGCTCCGAAAAAAAAGAAAAGAAAAAAAAAGAAAAAGAATGGTGGCTTCTGTCTTGCTCCGTTGGAATACACACTACTATGTCATCATACAATCATGAAGTCTAAGGCCAGGCAAATCTTCATATGCTGGATCTCTGCCCAGATAGGTACAGAAGGCAGCAGTTGCTGGACGCAGCCCCTCCCAGTGGGTGAAGCGAGCTGAGCATGCGCCTGTGTGCACTGGCTGAGGAGGAACATTGGCCTTCTGGTCCTTTCTCTCTCCTGGGTGACTGGCAGTGACCGCACTTCCTGTCCAGCAAAAACAAGCAAACAAACAAAATCCCCAAACCCAAAAAACAAACCCAACGAGGATTGGTATGGCTACCTAGAGTTTTAGGAAGTTCACCATCTGATTTGTCTCCTCATTCCAACAGATGCCAGGGAGGAAAGCCCAGGAAAGAAAAGCGAATGGAGGAGTACATGACTGCAACCCAGTGACGTGTGCTCTGGAGGCAGAAGCAAGAGGATCGTGGTAAGTCTGATGACAGGTTGACCTATATAGAGAATTCCAAGCTGGGCTCGACTAAAATGAGACCGAGACAGAGGAGACAGAGACAGAGACAAAGTCAGAGACAGAGACAGAAGCAAGGAGCAATTCAAAGTTTCTCTATAAGTGGGTGCCGTAAAACTTTTCATATGGGTGTTATGGGTGTGGTCAGACTTTTTATGGCTGTGACAAATACCCAAGGAAGGTAATGTAAATGAGTAAGGCTTTGTTTTGGCTGGTGGCTTCAGCATCTACGATGAAGCAGAGCATCATGGTGGAAGCCCCCACAGAGATGCTCATCTTGTGGTGTCCAGGCAGCAAAGAGCCAGATACAAATCAAACCCTTCTAGGCACACTCCCAGTGACCTGCTCCCTGTCTCCTGGACACCACCATCGGACTGTGAATCTCTCAACTGTTAGTCCACTGACTGAGGCAGAGCACTCAGAAATCAAGTAGAGTCCCCAACTGGACCTACCAGGAGGAGACAAGCCCTTCATTACAAGTAGAGGAAACGTTCTTTTGGAACTAGTTCTTAAGAAGTTTTGGGGGGTGATGGGAAATCCAGTTCTGAATCTCAAATATCTGAAGACAAAGAAGTTTACTCATATAAAGTTTATTAAGAAAATCTTCCAGAATGTTTTGAAATAAAAGTAGTTAGGCTACTTGAAAGATCAACATGCTGTAAGCATAAAGTTTTATTGTTTAGATCCATAGGGCTCTTGAACATTTATTATTTTCTTGAGCTCGAGCGACTGCCTTCTTTCTTTTCTCTCCATCCAGGATAGCTGTAGTAGTTAGTGCGTTCACAGGACTGAGTGGAACCTCGACATTTAAACGCCTAATCTTTTCCTTTCATCTTTGGCACCAATGAACTGGATTTCCCCAGGTGAGTCATCTGATAACAGATTTCCCTTCCCGAGTAGGTTTAAAGCTGCATTGTTAGTAAAGCAGCAGCAGGAACTCTGCCTCGGGGGTTCAAGGTTCCATCCTCAAGGATGAGTTCTAGCAGGAGAGTCTGCTCTCGTCTTTCATGCTCTGAAAAGGTTTTGTGGTGTTAGGATGTTTTCCCGACAGTATATTTTTTTTCCCTCTGCTTCTCACTAAAAATCTCATCGATTGACAAGCTTTTAGCTTGAGTCTGAACTGTGAAATTGCCACGTGAAACGGAAGAAATAAAACTATCGCTGCTATAACAGCGAGTGTTAGAAAAATAAAACGCGGTCTTTTAAAAAAATTTTTTTATTAATTTTGATTTATACGAGTACACTGTAGCCATCTTCAGACACACCAGAGGAGGGCACCACATCCCGTTACAGATGGTTGTGAATTGAACTCAGGACCTCTGGAAGAGCAGTCAGTGCTCTTAACCCCTGAGCCATCTCTCCAGCCCATAAAACACTGTCTTATTCCTACTCCCACCTCCACTCCTAAATGGCCAACCCAGCAGCAGCCCTGCCATTTCTGAGGAGCTAGGACGAAGAGAGAATACCGTATTTGAGGGATATATAAATCTGGTTTTGCCTTCAAAATATAGAGAAAACAATCTACCTTACTAAAGTTTACTTCATCTGAAAACACACCTGCAGGTCTCTAGACAAGCTGACTTGGTGGTCAGAGTTGGGTAGAGAAGGATGGGCCAGAGACTCCTAGCCTAGAATTCCAGATGGTCAGGGAAACTGAGGCAGGACTGCAAATTCAAGGCCTTCCTGGATTATGGGTGAGTTCATGGCCAACCTGAGCAATTTCGTGAGACTATCTTAAAATTAACATTAAAAACATGGCTGGGGGGGGGGGGGGCTGGGGATTTAGCTCAGTGGTAGAGCGCTTACCTAGGAAGCGCAAGGCCCTGGGTTCGGTCCCCAGCTCCGGAAAAAAAAAAAAAAAAAAACATGGCTGGGATATAGGAAGCTTGTCCGACAAGGCCTTAGGATCAATCCTTAGTTGTACAAAAAGGGGGTGGGGAGGTTACTTGCACACGAATTAATATATACACATATATAAACATATATACACAAATGTATATATTTTAAAGTATTCTATGAAGTATGCACTAATGCAAACATCTCCGTGTTACATTTGTGAGCAGTGTAGGACCAAGGGTAATTTCTCTAAGGTCTCACAAACAGGTCATCTGGCTCCAGAGTGTAGGCTCTTAATAATCTGTATTGGTACTTCTCTTAAGCCTCATCCAAAGGAGAAAATGGCAGATTTGAGTTTAAAAGGAAGAGTGTAACCTGAAACCTAATTCCACAAGCAGTGCCACCCTCTAAACATAGGAGCTATTGTCTTTATCAAAAGAGCTGTGACCAGTCGCAAGAATTCCTCAGTAAGAGAAAGAGAGGATGCAAAGGGTCTTTGACTCTCACGTTAGACTCCAACCACCACCACCCTGCCAAGGACCAGCCTTGGCTTGGAGATGGGTTCTGAGCAAAGGGTGTCGGGGATATCTCTCTCTCTCTCTCTTTCTCTCTCTCTCTCTCTCTCTCTCTCTCTCTCTCTCTCTCTCTCTCTCTCTCTGTTTTCTGATAGTTCTCCAAGCAGTTCTTTCTTTTTATTCTAAAAATTTCTCTGGGAAGCTCATCTCTTGCAGATCACAAGCCCAGTTTTTATTTTACAGATCAATCCAGTCATTTACTCCAGGTTCGATTATCCTACGAATCAACAGCTCCTTAATTCTTAGGAGACAAGGAGCACACGTTTTCTTTTAACATTGCAAGAAGGATTCAGAGATCCGCCTGCCTCTATTAAGCACAGACGAATTAGCTGGGTGGGACCCTGCCCTGAAATTATCATTTCTACCACACCTGGACCTAACCTTGCTCTGTCACAGACCAACTCTGAACTCCGGAATCTGTCTGCCTTTGTAAGCATAAACAAAAACAAACAAACAAGTTAGCTAGGTGAGATCTCATTCCTTAAATCTCTTTATCTCCTTCCCTAGTATCTTTCTGACACGTTGGCTCACAGCATGGCCGCTTTTGTTCCTTTAGATTTCTGAATAGTTCATATTGCATCCTTATTTTTTGAGAAATTATGTTATTTTTGAGCCCATGTTTTTAGAGTTCTTTCCCACAGCCTCAAGGGCTAGCCTGAAGGACCCAGCGTTGACCATTTTGCTGAGACATTAGCCACCTCCAGATATTAGCATCTCCAGAACTTATGCTGTCCCTGATTATCATGGAGTCATTAATGTGAACAGGGAGGACATTCCTTGAAGAAGTAATATGTACATTCGTATACAAACAAGCCTTACTCCCACAACAGCCATTGACGTTCATGGAGATCCAAGCCTACTGACCCTGTCCCAGGGTCAGGGACCATGTTACTGTGTCCCTACCAAGGCCTTTGCTGCACTCAGCACCATCCATCCCTCCTCACCAGTTGTGTTTGTGTCCTAATGCCTGTGGCTTCGTGATCTCAGGAGCTGCTCGAGTATATAAACAGTCAAAGGTTAATAGAATGAGGAGCTGTGTCTATAAACCTGTGGGGGAGGCTCCTCATTTATGCTGACATGGAACCTTCCACAGGGTAGCTGTCTGGAGTCACCTACATTCCTATAAGGACCTTTCCACCTGAGTTCTGTAAGCAATCCCAATAAACTTATTGATTCCACATGCTGTGACGTAGAACTCTGGTTTGTCACTGGTACTCTACAGAGATGGGCGGTTACTTATTTACACCCTCTGGGTAAATCATTCTCACAACAGTGTCTAATACATGACACAACACATTCTCTCCTACACTAGAAAAATGACCAAGATGCTCCTAGCTCACAGATGTCTAGGCTTCCCCAAGGAAGCCAAAGTAGACTTCACACATTGCTGACAGACTCTGAGATCATATTTGAAGTATCAGGGTATGTACACCCAGAAGAAACTCAGACAAGAGACAGCACGAACAAGAGCTGGGAGAAGCTAGGCGTGATGGCGTACACCCAGAATCTCAATACTAGAGAGGAGACAGGAGGATCAGGAGTCAAAAGCCACCCTCAGCCACATGTACTACATGAGTCTCTGTCTCAAGAACACAAAAAAAAAAAAAAAAAAAAAAAAAAAAAAAAGAAGAGGGCAGAGGAGGTGGCTCAGGGAGTCAAAGCATTTGTCACCCATACCTGATGACAGAGTTAGATCCCCAGAACACAACAAAGGGCAAAGAGATAGAACTGAATTGAGAGAGAGGGAGAGGAAGGGAGGGAGGGAGAGAGAGAACTAGAAAAGGACACCATTCACCATGGTAAACCATGTGTTGGCCTGTAATCTAAGCTGTAAAGAGAGAAAGAACTAAACTCAACAGAGAAAACAGAGCCCTGATGAAGAAATGTGAGGTTTTTGATGTGTTTTCTTTGAGGCAGGGCGAAAAGATAGAACTGTACTGTATTGAGAGAGAGGGAAAGAGAGAGGAAGAGAGAGAGGGAGGGAGGGAGAGAGAGAGAGAGAGAGAGAGAGAGAGAGAGAGAGAGAAGAGAAGAGAAGAGAAGAGAAGAGAAGAGAAGAGAAGAGAAGGAGGGACAGAGGGACAGAGGGATGGAGGCATGGAGGGAGGGAGGGAGGGAGGGAGGGAGGGAGGGAGGGAGGGAGGGAGGGAGGGTCGGTCTCTTGTTTCCCAGTTTGGCCTTGAACTTCACCCTAGCAGAGAATGACACTGGATTTCTGGTCTTCTGGCCTCTGCTCGGGTTCTGAAATGGCAGGTCTGAGTTTATGTGGAGCTGCGAATCAAGCCCAGGGCTTCCTACACACCAGGCGCCCTTCAGCTGAACTTAGAGCCTTAGCTTTGTCCTCTGCCACAAGGGGCTCCCAGCGTGAGCAGACTACTGCCTAAACTTACCCTTGCAGGCACACTTAGGAGTCTAAACAAATCCCTTCTCTCCTGTCCCTCCGTCTCTTCTTTCTTTTTATTATTGCTTGTCTATTTATTACTCTATCTACCTATGTACTCTTTTTATGTACTCTTTTTTATCTTGCTGTATAACCAGGCTAGACCCTCAACTCCTGGGGCCAAACAAGCAATCCTACTGCCTCAGCCTCTTAGTACTTGAGCTAGAGGCATTATATCACCACACCTCACTCTCCTGTTCTGTTAAGTATCACTTTATCTGTTGTATTTATTTGTGTGTATATGTGCGTGTGTGTGGATGCCTGTGTTTGCGTGTGCATGTGTGCCTGTGTGCGTGTGGTGTGTGTGTGTGTGTGTGTGTGTGTGTGTGTGTGTGTGTGTGTGTGTGTGTAGGGAAAAACACATGTATTTACATAAATGTCAGGGCCAACTTTGGGAAGTCAGTTCTCTCGTTACACATGTGGGTACTACTCAGGTAATTTAGCTTGCGTGGCTGAGCTCTTTGGCTCTTCCCCATCTTAAATGTTTACAATACGTGCGGGGTGGGGGAGAAGACTCTGGACTGTCTCTTCCCCAGGGATTCTCCCCGGTAACTCTCAACCCCCTTCAAGCCAGCTAACACTCAGAGTTTATTGATGATGACACAATGCTATTGAAGAGCAGGAAGTAATGCGACGATAATCAGATCCACCCTGTCCAGACTGATGTGGTTGAGTGTGACAGAGGCAGGGCGCGACAGTGCTCCTATTAGTAACCTCACGGAGGGCTTTATAGTCTACCACTCTACTTTACACACACTGGGTCGTTTGATCATCAAAACAAACCAGGGAGGTAGGTATTATCCCATTTCACAGATGTGGAGGACAAGGCTCATACAGCCACGCGATTGGCTACAAAGAATGTACTGGGCACTCCACGCTCCTCCCTCCTAGCCCTGCTGTCTATGCCACTCTCCCCTTTAACATTGTTTGATCTTAATTTCTCCACATGCGTTGGCTAGCAGAAGCTTGGAGACTTGAGCCTGCCCTTCCTTGCAAAGCCTGGGTGTTGACCTCTTTGGCTCCTGTGGTTGGCAATACAGCCCTCTGCCATTCTTTTCTAAATACACCCTGATCCTTTCGTGGCTCAATGGATCAAGTGTGCCTCTTTCCATGACGCATGTGACCTGCCTCACGGCTTCTCTCCCGGTGTGACCAACCATCCTAGTTTGTCCCAAACTGAAGGACTGAGGACTGTCACTGCCACCCCAGGACAGTTCTGGGCACACATTTGGTTGTCTCCTAACTCCCTCTCTAGAGCCCAAACAGTAGCTCTTAGGCTCTGACTTCTGAGCATCTCTGGACCTCTGGACCTGCTGTCCTGTTCTAGCCTCCCCGAATTTGCTGGCACTGTCCCTTCCGTTGCAAGTCTACATTTCCACCCTCTCAAAGCCACTTTCCACTTTTTCTCAAGACTTTGTTCAGAAGGGCAGATAGGAATCTCTCCAGTCCTTCACGGACTTAAAACCCCTCTCCTTTCTGTTTCATTCTCACTGTATACAGACCATTTTCCTAACATTAAACTTTATGCATATCTTTCATCTGAGTGTGTTATAGGACTAAATGTGCCCTCTGAAATCCATATGTTAACATAGCAGTGGGAATATGTTTTTTTCCTATCCAAGATAGGTTTTCTCTAGTGACCTGATAAGGACTCATATTTCCTGAACTTGCTTTCCCCCTTCACACTCATCAGTCATTCACTATAGATTGTGAGGCAGAGCTCTCATCCATAGGATGAGACAAAGTCACCACCTATGTCGTGGATAAAAGGCAGAGGCCATCTTGGCCAAGTGTGCTTGCTAGACTAGTTTGGGTCTTGGCAAACGCTTTTTGCAAAAAGGATTTCGTTGCCAAGTTACCTTTGCTTCATTTGTGTTTTGATTTGTGGGTCACAATCGATGTAGGCTTATGAATTGAATATGGACATTGTTAAAAAAAAAATCTGGCTACAGCAAACTTGCAACAACCAAAAGATACTTTGAAATCAAACACAGTAAATCCAAACTGTTTCTGGCCATGCTTCCTTGCATGACATCCTGAAGCCTTAGGTCCAAGCACATGACATGGGCACATCTTGCCCCATGCATGCGGTCACACTACACGACGCTAACCAATGCTGCTTGAGACACCTCAGCTGAGGTTTGCAGCTGCCATACATTTTGAATTGCAGTGTCTTTACTGTGCATGTAAGTTTCTGTTCTTAATAAAAACATAGTGATTTACTTACAGAAAACAAAGACTTTTAATATTTCCCTACCATTATTGTTTAGCTGGTAAGTATAAAATTAGCCTGTCTTTGGACCGAATTGTGTTTGGGTATTTGGTGTTCAATTTTGAATAAGTGGTAAAAATGTATGCATGCCAAAGAAATAGCCATCCCGAATGGAGGTTTATGAAGTCCTGATCTGTAGGATTTATCCAGTTTTATCCAATTTATCTGTTATCCAGTCTGAACAAGGGCAAGTTGTCTTCAATTGTTCTTAGTTCCCTTCCACAGAATTCTCATTGTAGAGGAGTTCTATTAGGATTCCATAGTAGGAGACACAAGAAATGAACAGTTGAGAGCATAGAAGGTGGGGTCTTCCATGCTTAGAGATGCAGACTTACATATTTAGGCAATGGAGAAACAGTCTCAGGAAACACAACATAATCAGTGGCCCTTCATCTATAAACTTGAGGCAAGGGAAAAAGTGAAGGTAAAAATACCAAGAGCCTTTGAGATGGCCCAGTGGGTGAAGGGCCTTTGAGATGGCCCAGTGGGTGAAGGGCCTTTGAGATGGCCCAGTGGGTGAAGGGCCTTTGAGATGGCCCAGTGGGTGAAGGGCCTTTGAGATGGCCCAGTGGGTGAAGGGCCTTTGAGAAGGCCCAGTGGGTGAAGGGCCTTTGAGAAGGCCCAGTGGGTGAAGGGCCTTTGAGATGGCCCAGTGGGTGAAGGGCCTTTGAGATGGCCCAGTGGTGAAAATACTTGCTTTTCAAGCTTGAAAGCCTGTTCAATAGCTGGAACACATGGTGGAAAGAGGGATCCAAATCCCAACAGTTATCCTCTGACTTCCACATGTGCATCCTGGCATGCATGCATTGGCATGAGAGTGCATACATGCGCATGCACATACAATGATATTTTAAAATAAACAAATAGACTTGTGTGGTGGCTCACGCCTACAATCGCAACACTTGAGAGGCTGAAGCAAAGGATTATATGTTGGAGGCAACCCTGGGCTACACAACGAGACTCCATCTCAAAGAACAGACAAAACAAAAGCCACAAACACTAAAGTTGTATATATAAAAGTGTGCTTTTTATTTGGGAGTGGTACTGGAGACTTAGGGCCTCCCACATCTAAGTAAGCATCCTGTGGTGTTTTGAATGAGAATGTCCCCCCATAAGCTCATAGATTGGAATATTTGGTCACCAGGAGAGTAGTTCTATTTGAAAGGATTAGAAGGTTTTGGAAGACTTGTGTCGCTGGGAGTAGACTTTAAAGTTGAAAATCCAGTCTCTTCCTGTTGCCTGTGGATCTGGATGTAGAACTCTCAACTACTCCCCTGCACCATGTCTACTTGTGTAACACCATGCTTCTTCATGGTGAAAATGGACTAAACCTCTGTAACTATGTGTAACTACAGCATCATTTGGAGTCCTTGTTCTCTTCAGGTCTCCATTAAATCAAACCCTAATTAAATGCTTTCTTTTATACGAGTTGCAGTGATCATGGTATCTTTTCACAGAAACAGAACACTGACTAAAGACATACCCCTACCACTGAGCTATGTACTGATCCCTGTGGGGATTAGGGGTTGCTATGGTTACATGTACACTCAAATGTATCTATGTATGGAGGGCCAGGTTTCAAGATTTGGTGCCCTCTTCAATTGTACCTTATCTGTTTAGATTTCATTTATCATCAATTATTGTGTTTATATAATGTTTGTAGGCAGGCATGCCACAGTGTTCATGTGGAGGTCAGACAACTTATGTAGACTTCATTATCTCCTTTGTACCCTACATGGATTCCAGGGATGTCTTAATTAGGGTTTCTATTGCGGAGAGCAAACACCATGGCCAAAAGCAACTTAGGTTTATTTCATCTTTTTTTTTTGGTTCTTTTTTTCGGAGCTGGGGATTGAACCCAGGACCTTGCGCTTCCTAGGCAAGCGCTCTACCACTGAGCTAAATCCCCAGCCCCGGTTTATTTCATCTTATACTTCCAGGCAACAGTCTGTCATTGGAGGAGTAGGAGCAGGAACCCGATGAAGAAACCTGGAGGTAGGAACTAAAGCAGAAGCTATGGAGGAGTGCTGCTTACTGGCTTGCTCTCACGACTTGCTCAGACTTTCTCATGCATCCCACGACCAGGGTGGAGTCCAGGAATGACTCCACCCACAATAGGCTGGACCCTCCTACATTAATTATCAATCAAGAAAATGCCCCACAGGTCAATCTGGTGAGAGCATTTCTCAACTGAGGTTCCCTCCTTCCAAATGACTCTAGCTTGGGTCACGTTAACGTAAAAACAGCCAGGACGAGGGATGGAACACAGAATGTCGGGCTGGTATAGCGATCTGCCGGGCCAGGTCATTAGCCTATTCATCCTAGTTTCTGAGATGAGGTCCTGACAGATGAGTTAGGATCCCAGAGATGGAGGATAAGCAGGAGAGGAGAGGCCTCAGGGCTGCTGGCAGATGGGACGTACTTTATTTCAGGCGGAGAGCACACGCCTTTTGTCCCAAGGACATTTTATAGAAAAATCATACAAAAGTGGCTTCTTGCCAGAGTTGGTTACATGATGAGTTTTACCTACAGTCTCATTTATCATTTGTTCATGGCTCCTGGGACATCCGGTAGCAGCCATCCTAACTAAGCCAAGCCTGATGTCCACAGTGATTCCGCTGTCTACAGCATCACTGGGAGCCTTTGTTCTCTTCAGGTCTCCACTGAACCTGGACCCCAGGGATCCACCTGCCTCTGCCTCCCCAGTGCTGGGATTACAGGGGTGTGCCAGCATTGCCCAGTTTGTTTCTGTGGGTTCTGTGATGTTGAACTCAAGTCCTCGTGGTTGTGTGACAGAGACCTTACCAATGATGTATGCCGTCTCCCCAGTCCCAGTGTGTGCGTGCATGCATGCGTGTACATTTTGTAAGTTATCCAGGTTGCTCTTAAACTCTGTAGCCCCAACAGACCTTGAACGTGCGACCCTCTTGCCTCGGTCTCCTGAGTATCAAGGATGACCCTTCTGTGCCGCCAGACCAGGCTAACTACATAATTTAAAGAAAATAGATGTTGTACCTGGTCCAACAAGAACAATATCAAATGGAGCTAAAGGGGTCCTACTCTGTGAGTGCTAGACACCCTCCTCAGTGTGTCTGTCTGTCTGTCTGTCTGAACACCCAGGTGTACCTTGCTGCAACAAACACCGAAGAGCAAAGTGGAAAACACTTCCTGAAACAAAAGGCTGAAAACAGTCTCCCGGCTGCAGCAGCACAGGCAGGTAGGTGCTACATAAACAATTCCTGGCAGGCTCAATCTCAGACTTGAGCTGGCTGCACAATCACCTGCAGGGCTTTACACGGAGATGGCTCAGGCCAAGCCAAGCCAGAGCACCCGGCCTCCAGGTGCGTGTGGCCTGCGGATCTGCATTTCTCTCACAACAATTGGAGGCCCAGCGCTCTGGCACCCACATCTGTTTCTCTCCCCACTTCCTAACTCGCCTATTCTTTTTTGGGGGACAATCAAGGTCAAGGTTAAAGTCCCTGTGGTTTGAGATGTCCTGTTTCTTTGCTGACAACATCCCTCCATCATTTTTTTTAAAGATCCTTCCTCCTTTGGGGGCAGAGCGGGGTAGGGGCCAGGCAGGTTGTCACATAGCCCAAGAAGGCCTTGAACTGGCTAGGAAGGCAAAGATGAACTTTTGATTCCCCTGCCTCTAATTCCCAAGTGCTAAAAATACAGTCCTGTGCCTCTTCTGTTTGAAAGACTCAGAATTGGGCTTTGGTGTGTTAGAAACAGGTAGGGGAACATGAATGAATGAGAGAGAGAGAGAGAGAGAGAGAGAGAGAGAGAGAGAGAGAGAGAGAGAGAGAGAGAGAGAGAGAGATATGGAAGAGGGAGGGAGGAAGAAGAGGAGATAGAAATTAACCTTCACTGTTCCTTCCTTTTCTTTCTTCTCTCCTTTCCCTCCTCCTTCCCCTCCTCTTCCTTTTCTTTTTTTCTTTCCTTCTGCAAGTCTTTAACATTGGTCCCATTGATTATTGTCTTTCTGCAACCTCCGGGAGCCCCTGCCACTCCATGGAGCACTCTACTGTTCATACAGATGACTTGCAACTGATCCAGTCATGGCTGATCCAGCTTGCTCCTGACCGATAAACTCAGCCTCGGCACGTGTAAGAACAGCTGGAGGGTTAGGGCCTGCCCGCTCTATTAGCTACGTTTGTTTCGCTTTCTCTTAACATTACTCTGCCTCATCTGACCTACCTAGCCCACCTTTACCCCATGAGGATTAGTACTATCCTGGCTTAAATGAGAAATGCTCCCCGTAGGCTCATGCTTTGAGCAGTTGGTTCTCGCCGGGTGGTGCTCTTCGGAGAGATTGTACAGCCTAGAGAAGGTGGAGCCTTGCTGCTGGAGGAGGGTCACTCAGGTGGGCTTTGAGGATGACAGCCTGACCTGGCTCGTTTCCACATCGACACAGACCCTGGCCACAGTAGGTGGCCTTGGACCCAGGCAACACCATGGGATCAGCACAGGCTACCCACCTCAAAATGCCTCCCCCGGTCCCCTGCCCCTCTAGACACCAACATGGTTTCGCCTCAGCATAGACTGTGTTCATCCAAAGGGCGTTAGGTGGTAATACTGGCCTTGGATGTCTACCTGGTCCCCAGCTACATCAGGACCACTGACCCACATATGGCCCTTAGCTGCATCAAGGACCACGGTGGTCCTTCCGGGATATTCTGTCCAGAAAGTGAACCGTTCCTCATCTCAGGCCGCCATCATTTCCCAGAGCCAGGGTGTTGACGCTACTATGTTCGAGGACTGAGTCTGCATCTCCTTAAACTTCAGGCTGCCATGCACTATCCTACGCAACTTCCTGGGCAACCATTGCCACGGACCCGCTGGGCAACTACCGGTTCTGCTGCTGACCTCAGCCTACCCTTAGATCTGTCACTGCATTTTGTCTCCAGTTCTGCCTCGCTCCACAATGCACGCACGCATTACTCCACTCTTCTTTCTTTCCCTCTTCTCCATTCCATAGTCGTTTGCTGAGGTGGCGTCCTCTTCCCGGCTTCCAAAAGGTGGGGCAGGGTGGGTTAGAATCTAGGTTATTTTCGTCAGTCATTCTGTTACTTTCACATCCCAGCTGATAGCACACCTCTACCTTACATGCATTCCTAAATATTAAATAAATTATAAAATACCTTCTAAAACTGCAATTGCAATGCTTTTCCAGATTCATTTTTGCTTTAAGAAAGAAAGTAAGAAAGAAAGAAAGTATGAAAGAAAGAAAGAAAGAAAGAAAGAAAGAAAGAAAGAAAGAAAGAAAGAAAGAAAGAGAGGAAGGAAGGAAGGAGCAAAGATAGCGCTAGGGAGATGGTTCACCGGGGAAACGTGCTTGCTAGCAAACCTAAAGACCTGAGTTCAAAACCTATGGCCCATGTGGTTGAAAGGAAAGAACTGTCTCCAGCAAGTTGTCCTGTGACTTCCACACGTGCCCTCCCTCAACAAAATAAATAAATGCTTAGAAAACATTAAAAAGAAAGAAAAATATGGCCCTGGAGAGATGGCTCAGCGTGAAGAATGCTTGCCAGCCAGGCAGTGCATGCCTTTAATCTCAGCACTTGGGAGGCAGAGGCAGGTAGATCTGTGTGACCTTGTCCACGGAGCAAGTTCTAGGAGAGCCAAGGCTACTCAGAAAAACCCTGTCTCAAAAACAAAACAAAAACAAAAAAGCAAAATACAACAAAAGAAAGAAAAGAAAAAAAGAAAGAAGGGAAACAGGCCAGGAATATCTTAGAAAGGGAACCATTTAATTGGGGCCGGCTACAGTTTCAGAAGGTCAGTCCAGTATCATCCCGGTGAGAGCATGGTACATGCAGGCAGATGTGGTGCTGGAAAAGGAGCTGAGAGGTCTACATCTTGATCTGAAGGAAGCAGAGGGAGGCCGTATGTCCCACTGGTCTCCAGCATAGGAGACCTCAAAGCTGGCCCCCACAGCTGACACACTTCCTCCAACGAGGACATACCTATTCCAACAAGGTCACACCTCCTAATAGTGCCACCCCCTATAAGCCAAGCATCGAAACACATGGTCTGTGGGGGCCACTCCTCTTCAGACCATCACAAGGCAAGATGGCTCAGCATTAAGTGTGCTTGCTGTTCCAGAGAAACTTAGTTTGGCCCTGAGTACGCATGCCAGGTGGTTCACAACTGTCTACATCTCTCCCTCTGGGAGGTACCTCCAAGACACCTCAGGCATCTGCACATACACGAACATTCCCACACAGAGATGAAGACAAATACACATAATTAAAAATAAACTTGGGGGCTGGAGAGATGGCTCAGTGGTTAAGAGCACCCGACTGCTCTTCCAGAGGTCCTGAGTTCAATTCCCAGCAACCACATGGTGGCTCACAACCATTTATAATGAGATCTGGTGCCCTCTTCTGACCTGCAGGCATGCATGCAGGCAGAACACTATACATAATAAATAATTTAAAAAATAAATAAACTTGGGCTAGACTAATGATTCGGCAGATAATAGCATTGCCTGCTCCAGAGGACCTGGGTACAATTCCCTGAACCCACAGGGTGGCTCCTGACCATCTGTGACCATCTTCTGGGGATCTGACGCCCTCATCTGGCCACTTTGGGTATCACACACACACACACACACACACACACACACACACACACACACACACACACGAGCGCAGTGCATAAACATACATGCAGGCAAACATTCATGGGCATAAAAACAAAATGAAGACTAAAATAAGATGAATATTTTTAAGAGAAAGAGGAAGGAAAAAGCTGTTTGCAAGCTCATCCAACATCCAGGATTTATTACTGTAGCCTCATCATAAGCTGTATGGAGATGACAAGTGGGGTGGGCTCTTGTGTTTGTTAGTGGCTGTGAAAACCTTTTTTTTCTTTTTGTTTAAGTAGACTTCTGAAAGCAGTTCTATTCCAAGTTTCATACAGAGAAACTTAATTTATCCTTGCCCCTCCACCGCCCCCCCTCCCCATGGAATTAAAAATAGCATACACGATGTACCTCGTGCCAATTTCCCTTAGGATGCCTGCAGATGTTAACACACACTTCAAAGTTCAAAAAGGAACCTGATTTTCACGCAGGAGTGGGTGGAGAATGGAAGTCCCTTGATCCAGAGTCACAACGTGGTTAGGGACCACCGCTGCTTCCTCTGGTGAGAATTTCTTGGCTAATGAAGAGTGTGAGGGTTTTGTTTGGTTGTTTGGTTGGTTGGTTTTGGTTTTTGTGAATATTCGATATGTACAGTAAACGTATGGGCCTTAATTTCTTTAATAGCAAAATGTATATTTCCCTGAACTCAGATAAAGAGGCCATTTAGCAAGCTGTGTTTAACATAAGGACAAGTTGAACAGGGCTAGAGATAACTCAGTGATTGAGAGAGTTTCCTGGCCTTCCGGAGGACCTGATTCAGATCCCAGCATGCATATTCCGGGGTTCACAACTGCCCATAAATTCCAGCTCCAGGGAATCTGATATCCTTTTCTGATGGCTAAAGGCATCCGTACTCTCATAATATACACCCATGTACACACACACACACACACACACACACACACACACACACACACACTATACATAAATATAAAAAGAGTGGAAGTATTATTTGGTGCTTTTCTACACCTCCCTCGTCCCCAAATAATGACACAGAGACCTTTATATTTATTTTTAGCTCAGTGCCCTATAGCTGGGCAGATCCTGATCTATTCTAACCCAACTATGCTGGCTACTTCCCAGCTACCCCCCCACACACCCCTTTTAAAAAGAATAAATGAAACATTCAGGATAAGGGGAAATTCCATCCATTGAGAACAGGGGTAAGGATTTCAGGTGGGAAATTTATTTATTGTTTTGCTGAAAATGCAAATTGAAACTTGTGTGGTGGCTCAAGCTGGGATCACAGTAACCCAGGAAGCTGTAGTAGGCAGGAGACTGCAGCTGTCTCAGGTGCAGAGCGAGTTCAAAGCCAGCCTGGACTTTAGTGACATCTACCGAGGTTAATACTGTAAACTTGACAGGGTCTAGACTCAGTTAGGAGACGAAGTCCCCGAGAATGCCCGGGATAAATCTGGATTAGGTGCACAGAGGTAGGAAGAACCATTTTAGCTGTGGACAGCACCACTCCCCGTGGGCTAAGGCTTCTAGACCAGTAATATGCTATCTCATAAGCAAAGAAACAAAATCAAGAAAGAAAAGATAGGTTTATACCAGTAATCCCTGCACTCAGGAGGTAGAGGGGGCGGGGAGGATCGGGAGCTCAACCTCATCCTTGGCTGCATAGCAGTTTCTAATCTAGCTACATGCACTCCTGCTTCAAACACAACAACAAAAATAGTCTTTCTGGGTTTTTTTTTTTCTTGTTTTGTTTTTTGGGAGACTGGGGATAAGCTTTTGTGCTTGCCTACAATGTGTGAGGTCCTTGGTTCCATTGCCAGGACCGCCATTTTTTAAACTGCTAATTGAGCCAGGTGTGGTAGAGCACTCTGTAATCTCAGTACTGGGGAAGCAAACACAGGAAGATGGCAGGTCCGTGGCCAATGTTTACATAGGGAGACCCTGCCTAAAACAATAACGTAAAATAAAGCAACACCGGATTGAGCACTGCTCTATGAATATTAAAAGCATCAGGTGTGTTTGCCAGTGAGAGGGGATCCACCATCAAAGGTTCTGTACTTGCCGCCTAGACTGACAACCTGAGTTTGATCCTGGCACCCGCACAGTGGGAGGAGACAGCCAACTGTTTACTTCCCTGTAAGGGCACCGGGTTCACGGAGAGCTTTACTGCTAACTCGTCTGCTTGACGCACTGAAGGGTTGCCAGAACCTTAGAGCCCAAGCAGAAGAGGTGTAGAGTCAGGGAGCCTCTGGAGGAAGACCACCAGGCTGCAGACGCCCATCCCACCAGAGGCCAGGAGAATAAGCACCTCGCTCACATTCTCTGTCTCTCTGCTCTCCTGCTGCAAGCCCGTTGAGCCAAAGTGTACAGGAAGCCAGAGGGGGAAGGAAGTCATCCATTCACTCTGTAAAGGATACTTCCTGGGGCACAGGGCCAAGATGAGAGGATAGTACACCCAAGAGGCAAGGAGCTCACTCGTGACTTCGGCGCTCTGCTTCCAAGTTACTTCCTCTAAAAACCTTCCCATCTGTGGATCCTAGGGCAGGCAAGGCGAAACTGGCAAACAAGTTTTGTTTTTCATTTGTCTCCGTCTTCTTTTTTAAGATTTATTTATTTTATGTATGTGAGTACACTGTTCCTATCTTTAGAATTACCAGAAGAGGGCATCAGATCCCATTACAGGTGGTTGTGAGCCACCATGTGGTTGCTGGGAAATGAACTCAGGACCTCTGGAAGAGGAGTCAGTGCTCTTAACCACTGAGCCATCTCTCCAGCCCCTGTCTCTGTCTTCTGTGTATGGGAATTACAGATGTGAGCTGCCACGAGGTACTGAAGATTAAAACTAGGGAATTGTGCGTGCTAGGCAACCTCCCCAAGCTGTTGTTTTTGATTGATTGACTGATTGGTTATTGATTGATTGATTGAGACAAGGTCTCACGATGTAGCCCTGGCTAACCTGAAACTTACCATGTGTACCAGTTTGACCTCAAATTCACAGAGAAATGCCTGCCTCTGCTTCCCAAGTGCTGGGATTAAAGGTGCCGACACCACACCCAGCCGTTTAGCTTTACTTTTAATAATATTTTAAATGTATTTCTTTTGCAATTTCATATTTACAATGCATCTTGATAATATCTATCCCAAGTCCCCCTTCCTAGTCTCCCTCAGGCATAACCCAACACATCCTCCTCCCCTCTTCTCTGTCTTTCTCTCTCTCTCTCTCTCTCTCTCTCTCTCTCTCTCTCTCTCTCTCTCTCTCCTCTCTCCTGTACCCCACTGAGTCCAATTAGTGCTGCCCACTGGAATGTTAAAGAACTGTGTTGCCTTGGTCTTGCACAGGTGACCACAGGTGTTGTGAGCTCAAGAGTGTAGCAGCTACCCCCAGAAGACAGCATGTCACAACAATGTCACAACATTCCTTCCCGCCTTCCGGCTCTTACATTCGTCCTGCCTCTTCTCTCCTTGTGTCCCTTAAGCATGGGTGGAGTTGACACAGGTGTCCTGCTTAGTGCTCAGCTCTTGGGTTGTGGGTTCTCCCACAGAGTCTGTGACCTCCTAAGCCATGGGCTTTGGACCAGGTCTATGGAACTAGGCATGAATTCCCTCTGGTGGAGCAGGCCTCAGATCCAATCAGAAAGCAGCTGTTAGTCCCACCCACAGCCACATCTTTGGGGACAGATTGGTATTGTAGGAAGCACGGTCCAAAATGGTGCACAGTGGTCTGCACAGCACCCTTGGTGCTATGAAAGCTAGCCAACCAGGAATAAGTTCCCTGGTCAGCTCCGGCTTGATTTCCTCTATGATCCACCAAGGAAGCATGTAGTGCCTTCAGCAATCTGGTACTACAGTCTAGTCATGGTGGGCAGCCATAAGTAAAGAGATACGCTGTTCCCTGAGCAATAACTCGCAGGGAAAGAGCCCATGTAGGGTACCCATTCACCAGACCATGTCTTCCTGGGGAACCATGGTCTACCCAAGTAAGGAACCGATGTTCAAACTTCTTTTACGTTCTTAACTCTGTTTTTTGATTAGGTTATAAAGTGGCGTGTTTCTAAAGGCTTTTTTTTTTATACATCCTCAGTTTTAATTAACCCATCTCCTATCTCTTTGTCTTACTTTTCTGTTCCCGTGAATAGAGACCATAACCAAGGCAACGTATAAAAGAAAGCATTTTAATGGGGCTCCGGAGGACCTAATGTTCTTCTCTGGCCTCCATGGCTCTGCAGCCACCTATAGTCATGAACACAAACCCACACATCACACACACACACACACACACACACACACACACACACACACACACGCAGGCATGCACCGACACACACAATTTTAAAAATTAGAGGCAGAGAGAGGCAGATCTCTGTGAGTTCAAGGACCTGGTCTCCAAAGTGAGTTCCAGGATAGCCAGGGCTGTTGTTACGCAGAGAAACCCTGTCTTGAGAAACCAAATCAATCAATCAATCAATCAATCAATCAATCAATCAATAACTGGTGGAGAACACAGATGTGTGAGGTGCTGTAGGTATGACATGGCATTCTGTTTAATAGGAAACTTCTTAGAACATAGATAGTCAACTTAAAAACATATGAACAGGGCTGGAGAGAAGGCTCAGAGGTTAAGAGCACTGACTGCTTTTCCAGAGGTCGTGAGCTCGATTCCCAGCAACTACATGGTGGCTCACAGCCATCTGGTGCCCTCTTCTGGTGTGTCTGAGGACAGCTACAGTGTACTAATATACAATAAATAAATAAATAAATAATTCATATATATAATAAATATATATAACATATATCTATATCTATCTATGTCTATATCTATCTATATCTATCAATCTATATATCTATCGATCTATATATATATATATATATACACACACATATATATGTAAACAAATAGATTAAAATACAGAGCAGGCCTGTGAGATGGCTCGTTGGGAAAAAGTGCTTGCCCTGCAATCATAACAACCATGGTTCAGTCCCCGAATCTACATAATGGAAATAGACGGCAGACTGTCTCCCGGTCCTCTGACCTTTATGAGCATGCCCTCCCCTGCCACCCTGCTCTCCCACAAACAAATGGTGTAATTTTACAGTTTAAAATATAGATCGGTACCTGGATGAGCCTTTGGTCTTTTATCATTGTCATCAAGTACCACGTAGGGGGGCACGAGCACATGTTCGTTTAAATGGCTTCACAATGGGTCGGTCATTACATTACCTCAGACGCGGCAGTGATGCATCACTCCATGGCATGCAGAAAGCTACAGTGTCACAGGACAGTAGGGAATTTGTGGCTCTGTTATGGTCTTACGGGCCCATCTGTGGGTCGTCTCGTTGACCTTAATCCTGTTATGGGGTACGCGACCAAGTTCACCGCTCTAACTTAGCCACTCGAGGTCAAACTTCCCAATGCTTTGCACATCTTCAAGCTTGTTCCAGAACCTTCCCATCCGTCCTAAGCACCTCAAATCCATAAGCAGTTTCTCTCCATTTCTCCCTGTCTCCAACCCCTGACAACCACAGATCCGCCTGCTTTTTGCCTGTTCTGGTTTTTTCACACAATGTGGCCCTGCGACATGACCATTTGTATCTGGCTTTTTACTTAATCTAAGAGTTTACAGTTCATCCACATTGTGGCGTTTACAGACGCACCCCTTTTCATGGCTGCAAGAGTCCGTGCACCTGAAATCGTACTTCAATTCCCAGGACCCATCTAGTGGAAAGAGAAAACCAACCTGTTCTGATCTCCGTACGCATGTCCACACACATACTCACAAAATAAATAAACAAATAAGTATATTTTTAGTTGTCAAAAAATACAGATATCAAAATTTACTATTTGAACTATTTTAAGTGTACAGTTCAGTGACGTTAATACTGCACGTCTATACTGTTGAGGATCCACAGCCATGTCTGCTCTAGATCCTTCTTTTTTCCTCTGTCCTCCCTGCTGGGGATTGAACCCAGAACCTCATACGTGCTAAGCAGGTGTTGGGCTATAACTACAGCCCTCTTTTTAAACTTTTTTTTCAGCCTGTGACTCTCCTCCTCCAGTCTCCTGAGTGGCTGGTACATAGGCTTATGCCACATTGCTATTTTAATGTTCCCCTCTTTCCTGTGTGACAAGAATCAGCAGCTTGGGAGGAGGCAGTCACCTGCACATTAGCAGGCAAGGCCAGGTAGTAAGTCAGGCGAGACAGTTTATTCTTTGTATCCACCTGGCTAGCCCAAGGGTCACCCAGATTAAACATTATTTCTGGGTGTGAATGAGAGAATTAGTGTTTGAGTTTAACTCAGTAATTATTCTCCCTGATGTGAGTGAGCATTATCCAATTGGTTGATTGCCTGAAGAAAACAAAACAAAGGAGAAACACGCGCGCACACACACACACACACACACACTAACACACACACACTAACACACACACTAACACACACATTAACTAACACACACTAACACACACATTAACTAACACATACACTAACACACACACACTAACACACACACACTAACACACACATTAACTAACACACACACTAACACACACACACTAACACACACATGAACTAACACACACACACTAACACACACATTAACTGACACACACTAACACACACACACTAACACACACACACTAACACACACACACTAACTGCATGAGACCTCCTATTTCGTCTCCCTTTGCTCTCAAACTAGGAGTTTTACGATTATCTCCTTCTTAAATCTTTGAACTAAGCATTAGCTTTTCGGGGTCTCCATCCTACAGATCACATGACTTCTCAGCCTCCATAATCTGTTGGCTAGTTCTCGTTTTTTTAAAATCTATCTATCACCTATTACTTTATTACCTATTTATCACCTTTATTACCTATTTATCACCCATCGATCATCTTTTCTTTTCCCCTGAGGCATGGTTTTCTGCAGCCCAGGCTGGTCTAGAACTTACTACGTAGCCAAAGATAACCTTGAACTTTAAATCAGTTCTTAATTTTCTAAGAAAACTTTGCTTCATATTCCTTTGTTCATGTCTCCAAGGGTCATATTTGGCACACTTTTCTGTAACTACTTATGTATTAATTGTGCTTGAACTGGGCAGGATGGCACACACCTGAAATCCCTCCACTCAAGGGGCAGAATCAAGAGTCTAGAATCAAGCCAACGTTCAGCCTGTTTATATTAGCAGGGTCTAAATCAGCCCATCATAGTAAGATTTTATTTCAAAAAACAAGACAGCAAAAACAATTACCCTTGACTCTCTAATTCCTGATAAACTGCCTGACAAGGAGAGGTACCGATGACTAGCCAGTGAATGGATGTGTGAGATGAGAACATTGTCAGAGCATGACCTTCCCACAGAACCAGGCCTGGTGGCACACAGACCTGGAGTGGGAGGTGGAGGCAGGGGGATTGGGAATCCAAGGTCTGAGTCTGAGACTAACCTGGGCTACATAAGACCCTGTTTCAAAAAGAAAAGAGAAATTATAGTCAGCTCAGCCTGAAGCCCTTGAAGACGGAGGCAGGAGGATCAGAAGTTCAAGCTTGGGGCTGGAGAGATGGCTCGGCAGCTAAACACATGTGCAGGGGAACCAGGTTCAGTTCATAGCACCAGTGTGGGGGTTCAAACCCATCTGTAACTTCTGCTTCAGGGAACCTAATGCCCTTTTGCTGACCTCCATGAGCACCAGGCACTCATATACATACGTGTGTGTGTGTGTGTGTGTGTGTGTGTGCAAACACTCATCCACACAAAATAAAAATAAATTAACTTTTTTTCTTTTTTAGTACAGAATAGTTTATTCAGAGCATGAGAGAGAAAGAGAGACAGAGAGAGAGGTAGAGGCTGGCTGTGATCACATTGGGGGGGATAGGGAGGGGGTGAGGAAGGCAAGAGCAAAGGAGGAGCAAGAGAGCAAGCTTCTTCTTCTTCTTCTTCTTCTTCTTCTTCTTCTTCTTCTTCTTCTTCTTCTTCTTCTTCTTCTTCTTCTTCTTCTTCTTTTTTTTTTTTTGTAAGCTGAAGGTCATTTTCAGTTATACAGGAAGTTCAAGACCAGTCTGGGCTACATGAGACTGCCTCCCCCCCCAAAAAAATTACAAACTGATAATTATTTAATGTTAGAATGACAATGAGAAAGTCATTTTAAGAAATGGATGGATTGGTGAGAAGTAGAAGCCCAAAGCAGGTTTTGCTCAGGCCTAGAGAAATTCCTGGAATTCCTGGTGGTTTTATTCACTGAGACTGAGAATGGAGAAGCTGAGGTGTGGAGTGGAGGTATGGGAACCCTGGGGATTGTGTGGCAAGAAGGTGGCACAGTCCAAATCTGACCAACTCTCTAAGTGGACATGGAGAAATTTAAGATGATAGTCCACACAGTAGACCTTCAAAAGTTTATGTTGTATTTTTTCTTACCTCACTTCAAAAAAACCCCTCTTTTATAGGATGTAAGCTGGTTGTTTTATAGGGTCCTTTTCCAGACATGAGGGCCACTTAGACCCCAAACCAAAGGGGTATTATGCCAGACAGATAGTGACTCCCAGCCTGTTCACAAGGAACTGGGGCTCTAGGGGGACTCAGTCTCCTGTTAGAGCTCCTTTGTCCTGATTGCTAGTCTAATGGCACGTTCTTTGTGTGTCAAGAGAATGAAAATGGTCAGTTTAGCAGTCTGTTTTGAGAATTTACTTTTTCTTCTTCCTTCCTATCTATCTATCTATCTATCTATCTATCTATCTATCTATCTATCTATCTAGTTTCGAGACAGGGTTTCTCTGACTGTCCTGGAACTCTCACTTTAGACCAGGAGGTCCTTGAACTCAGAGAAAACGATCTGACTCTGTCGGCTCTAAAGGCACGAGCCACCAATGCCCGGCTTCTTTTTCGTTTTTGTTTTTTTCTTTCTTTTTGATGATATTGGGGATTTGAACCATAGGGCTTGCGTATGGTTGACAAGTACTCTCCCACTGAGCTATAGCTTCAGTCCTTTAAAAAAAAATACACAGTTTTTATTTTGAGAAAGAGTTTCACTAAGTAGCCTAAGATGGCTTCAGACTTCCTCAGTAAGCCAGGTGGGCTCTGAGCTCTCCATTGTTCAGATAGAGTCACCCAAGCAGCTGGAATGTACTTCTTTTGGGGATATTTAAATGGAGCTGAGAAGATGGCTCAGTCAGTAAAATGCCTGCATCAGAGTGTAAGGACCTGAGTTCAGACCCTCTGCACCCACGTAAATCCCAGGCAGTTCCAGGCCTTTCTAACTCAGTGCTGAAAGGCTTGGATGGAAACAGGTAGATCCTTGAAGCTCATTGGCTGGTCATCCTGGCCCAACCCATCAGGTCTGGGATCCCTGAAAGACCTTGTTTCCTAGTTACATTTCCTGCTGCTATCACGACACCCTGACAAAAACAACTTAGGGGAAAAGGAGGGTTATTTGACTCACAACTTTGTTACAGTCTGTCATTTCGGGGGAAGTCAAGGGACTCGGGAACTTAAAACAACTCGGCATAACCAAGAGCAGCTTGCTTTCTCTAAATTGGCCTCTGACTCACAGAAATCTGCCTGCCTCAGCTTCCTGAGTGCTAACTAAACGTGCGCTACCACACCTGGCCAAAAGAAAGCGGTTTTGTTTTGCTTTGCTTTTAAAGAAGTGTTTATATTGCATCAAGCGTGCAAGTTTCCCCTAGGCTGCTAGGCAAGTGTTTGCTCGCCTCTCGGAGCTAACTGGAACGCTTCCTTCTTGAATACTCCATGGAGAGACTGAAAACACAGGCTGTGGACCATGGCTAGACAGAGTGTGGTCAGTAAACTGACCCACGACCTCTGCGGTGAGAAACTGTCTTCTACCCAGAGTTCCATTCACTTGCCAACACAGAAAGCCAAGTGCAACAACTCCCACACCAATTGCTTAAGACTTCTCTGGAGCCTGCTTCCACCTCCCCTTTCCAATGACCTCAGATCCCAGCCTATCGAAAGCTGCCCATTTCCACTCTGAGCTATCTTCTCACCAACTCTGCTTCAAGTCTCTGCCAGGTACAAGAGAGGGTGGCGGACACTGCAGCCGGCGCTCGCTCGGCATAAACGTCCACCACGCTCATCTGAATTGTCTCCGTTTACTTCCGTGCCGCTGGATGGATATTAAAAGATGTCATAGAGCCCGGTTATGAAAACAGCGCCGTTATTAAACATTTGTAAAGTACTTTACAGTCACTTTGGTGTGGCTCATAAACACCTCCAAAGTACTGATTGATACCCCCGCCTCCCCCCCACCTCCATTTTAGAGCCAAGAAAATTGAGAAGGAACTAGGAGATTAGGTGACTTGCCCAGAGCTAGGAGTGGAACATAAATTTTAGGGTCTGTTGTTTATGCGCTGAGGCCAGCCTGCCCTTTGGAATCATTACCATTTTAAAGTATTTGGCCCTGGGTTGAGTGGATATTAGGCAGTAGATCATATTTCAGCCTGGCAGGCGAGAAAGTATTGTTTTTGGTTTGTTTTTCTAACTTTTAGTAGGGGGACATATGGGCTGCATTAACTCTACTATGTAGCCCAATTTCAAAGATAGTTTCTCTTCCAAAGAAATTTTCACCGTCATTTAGCATTTGAAAGTTCAGCCCATGCCATCAGCCCTCTTGTTTTTCTCAAAAGATTTTGCCTTTTGCAGGAAAGTGGGTGGGGGGTCACAGATCCAGCCAGGAGTATAGTTTGTGATTGTGGCTGGGGCTGTGGATGGGGAGAGAGGATGGAGACAGGATGGACACAGTTCCTCTCATGCAAGGCCTGCTGCCCGCCCGTCATTCTCTCCCTCTCTGTCTCTGTCTGTCTCTGTCTCTCTGTCTCTCTCTCCCTCTCTCTGTCTCTCTCTGTGTCTCTCTCTGTGTCTCTGTCTCTGTCTCTGTCTCTGTCTCTCTCTCTCTCTCTCTCTCTTTCCCCCTCCCTCTCTCTCCCTCTTTCCCATGTTCTTATCCCCATCCAAAGTCTTAAGATTGGAAACTGAGATTTACGGCACCCAATTAGAGAATAAGGATGCTTGTCTAGAAGGAAGGGAGAATGGGAAAGAATGCATTTTGGTGGTTCCTTGCTGTCTGCAAAAAAAATAAATGCAGCTGTCCCTGTGCCTGCCGCTATTGTGTATTTAAGGAGGAGGATTCTTGGCAACAACGTTTGATCTTATTGCCGCTGTACCTGGTCAGCCCAGCACAGAATGCCCTACTGGTTAGGGGTCATTAGGTTAATGCATTCAGCATTACGTATGCAGTTTCAGTAACCGTTAAATAATAGGGCCAGGAAGGAAGCTCAACTGGGGCTTATCTAGCACACGCAAACCAGATTTTGGTGCGCACACAGGATGATAGGAGTTCAAGGTCGTCCTTGACTATATAGAGAGTTTAAGGCCAGCCTGGCATGTCATTCCCCTGCCGTGGTTCATCTGTCTGGGCCCTGGCGCTTTTGTACCTGCACACCTTGGCTTACCCGCTTATGAACATATGCACCGCTCCAGATCACAGTTCCCCTCCGTTGCCACATCTGATTTCTTCGTTCTGTTCTTCTTTCCTTCTCTAAGGGTGGGTGAAGTGGGATTTGTTTTGCTTTGTTTTTTGAGACAGACTCTCTTACTTGCTTGGACCCCACAAGCAATAGAGTAGCTGGCCCTGCAGGCCCCGGAGAGCTACCTGGTTTTGCCTCCCCAACACTGGAATTAGGAATATGAGGTTGTCGTCTTTTAAAAACACGTTTTTTGGGGAAATTGAATTCCCGAGGCTACCACATTACCATCTCCCCTTTGGTTGGCGACTATTTTTTGGCTTACAGTAAAGAGGGTTCCGTTATCGTGGCTGGAAATGTTGGTAGTAGAAGTATAAAGCGACTAACATCCAGGTAGAGCAGAGAGCAGAGAAAATCTGCCCACATTCCCTAACCCTTAGAATTCCTGTCCAACCACATCTGCCTTTCCTGTTGTGCCCTGAAAAGAAAACCCAATACCTGTTACAGTACTGGAAGTCTAAAAGGTTAGTCAAAACTAACCACAAGGTTTCTCCCTCCCTCCCTCCCTCCCTCCCTCCCTCCCTCCCTCCCTCCCTCCCTCCCTCCTCTCTCCCTACCCTCCTCTCTCCCTCTCTTTTTTTTGCTATGCTGGAATTGAACTCAGGGACTCACAGATCTTAAACAAACACTCCTACCACTGTATTATATTCTGCCCCTCCCCCACTTTGCGGTGGAGGTGCTGGGAATCCAACCCATGGCCTCGAAGAAACCAAAGCCAAATGCTCTACCATTGGGCTACATCCCTCAAGCCCTCTAATCATTACGTATTGATCACCCATTCAAGGCAAAGGCCATCATAACCGAAAAAGCAGATAAAGCAAGGGTGTGAGGGTGGAGGACCAGGTCGGACGAGTCCTGCAGCTCTCTGAGCAGTGTTTTTCTCATCCTTTCCAACGTGTAATTAGGATTAAATGGGGTGGAGGGGGAATGCGCGCTAGCCGCAGATGGCGAGCGATAAACGCTCTAACAGATGAAAAGCACTGTGAGATGAGTGCTGACCTTCCAGACACTTTTCACATCGCCAGGTAGAAAAGTTAGCCACATGAAAAGGCAAAAACAACCTAGGCTGGGCAGCATGTGCCAGCAGCCGAAGCTACATTGGAGGCCACTCAAGAGGTGGGAGACCGCTTGAGCCTCCAGCCTGAGCCATATAACATGACCCCCCAAAAAAGTGAAAGTAGGTATCAGGATGTTGAGGTGGTTCTTTTTCAGTCTTTATAGCGACAACATGTACTTAGTCATCAGAAGTATAGTATAGACTTTAGCTCATAATAAATCATATATATATATACCTTCATTTCCTTTTATTTCGATGTAAATGGATTTTTCTTACAAAGAGCGGGGTGGGGGGAACACAAATGTTTACTAAAGAAATTGTGCAAGGCAAGGTGGTACTTTCCTGAAATCCTAGCACCCTAAAGGCTGAGGCAGAGGGATCACTGTGAGTTTGAGGCCAGCCTGGGCTACATGAGACCAGGAGGAATAATAGCCATCTTGGAAGAGCATAGAGGTTTAGGGGTAACACTTGGCCTGGGTTTTAAGGACGAGAGGAAACTTACCAGGTAGAGAAGGGAAGTTTACTTACAAGCATGGTGGGTATCTTGACTTGTCTATGTATCCGCCATGTTAAGGAAATGGTGGGGAAGGGATGGGTACGTCCATCTCAGATTTCGTGGGAGGAAGGCAGATGCTACCGGCTGCTTTCTCCGGCTAGCGTGTAGCTAGTGATAGAGTGCTTGCTTAGAGTACTGCCCACTTCTATGTTAACTTGACACAAGCTAGAGTCATCAGAGAGGAGGGAGTCTCACGTGAGAAACGCTTTAAGAAGCAGTGTAGACGGCGCCCACTGCCCATGTGGAGGATCCACCTCCGGGGTGGGGGTGGGGGAGATGTCAAGAGTTCCTAGATGCTTTGCCACTGGCTCTGCAGGCCACTTGCCTGGGATGGGTGGACGGGGGGAGTGCAGGCCATTGAGTCATTCCACACCAAAGCGCAGGTCCTGTGCCTGCTGACGGAACTCATGGTCATGACTACCAAGGCATCCCTGGAGTTCGGCAGCCTTAATAAAGTAAAAAGTCCAGGGAGAGACCCAGGTTCCCTTTGCCTGTGGCCAGTGATGCTTCATTTGGTCCAGGTGTGGGCCTATAAGAGTGAACCAAGGGGCACGTTCTCTTCAAGGCAGCAACCCCCCAGGTACCTCACATGTGCCTACAAGCAAGCCTGTGCCCTAGCAGAGGCACGAGCTTTCTCTGGGAGTAAAAAGCCGAGACACTGGGACGAGTGCCTGTTATGAGCATTTTACAAGCCATAGTCACAAACTCTTTGTCTCACAGGATAGCCTTGTTTGTCATTTAATATTTAAAAGTGAAAATGTTTGCATCGAGAAGAGAAAATCAATGGTTGTAGACGAGCCAGGTATGGTGGCACAGGCCTGAAAACCCAAGGAAGTGGATCAGGAGTTCAAGGCCAGCCTCAGCTATATGATATTTACAAAGCTAGTTTACTCTGTCTGAGACCTGGTCTCAGAAATTAAACAAGAATGTCTTTAATCGGGCTGGAGAGATGGCTCAGAGGTTAAGAGCACTGGCTGCTCTTCCAGAGGTCCTGAGTTCAAGTCCCAGCAACCACATGGTGGCTCACAATCATCTGTAATTGGATCTGATGCCCTCTTCTGGTGTGACTGAAGACAGCAACAGTGTACTCATATAAACAAATTCTTAAAAAAAAAAAAAAAAGAATGTCTTTAATCCAAGTGCTTCCTTTCTAGACACTGACAGAGTCTGGCCTCACAGTATCGCTTACCTAGACTACTTGGCTACAGCCTCCTCTCTGATTGCTTCATTTCGGAGGAAGCATTTAGGTCTCCAGATGTGCAGGAGACTTGAGTCAAGAGGATCGAAAGTACAGGATCCACCTGACTGCAGAGTTGACTTTAAGACCAGCCGAGGCAACTTCAAAAAAAAAAAAAAAAAAAAAAAAGACCTTTTGAAAAAAGACCTTGTTTCAAAAGAAAAGGAAAGGGGTAGGGTGGCTTGATGGTCAAAGTTGGGGTGGGGGCAAGAAGAGGGGTAGCAAGTTGGTAGAATGCCTGCCCAGCAATGCGCAAAGCCCCCAGGTTCCCATCCTAGCGCAGCCGGACACCAAACACCATGGCGTAGGTCTGTGATCTCAACACTCAGTAAGCAGAGGTAGGAGGATCAGATGTTATAGTATATCCTTGGCTACCTAGCCAATTCGGAGCCAGCCCGGCCTCCATGAAACCATATCTCAAAGGAAAGGAAAAGAAGGAAGAAAGAGGGGGTTGGGGAGAGGAGGAGGGAAAGGAGGCATTTAGAGCTAGGCATGGTGGTACATACCTGTAATTCTGTACTTCTTATATTTTTGGTTGTGAGCCTAGCCTTTAACGGCTGAGCCATCTCTCCAGCCCAATCCTGTACGTCTAAACTGAAGACAGGGGGTATTGAGAAACCATGGTCCGCCTGGGCTACCAAGTGAGACACCGAAAAAAAGAAGGAAAAGAGCAAGTCTTTCATCCCAGGAAAGGTAGCACTAAGCAGGGAGGCAGGAGGAAGCTTCCACAAACATACAGAGAAAGTCTTTCTCTTTCCTCTCCAAATCCACTAACGAGGAGGGGAGCCATTTTCAAGTCCCAAGGCTCTTGGTCATTAATCTGATTCTGCTGTACAAGTGGATATTCAAAAAACTGCTTGTTAGATCATCTCAAAGCTTTATTTATTCAACCTACTTAAAGCTTATGTAAACTCCTTGGAGATTTGTGTCAAGCTGTTAAGTTGGGAAATACATGAAAAAGTAGAACTTTCGATAGGCCAGCTTTTCTCTTAAATTCGTTTTACCTAGCCCATGGTGGTTACTAGGAGAATAGAGGGGAAGATGGTGAGGGGGAGAGGAAATGAGGAGGAAGGGGAGAAGCCCTCGGGTCATTTACTTCTGACTTCCTGGCTACCCTTGTTAATCGCTACTGCCCTCTAGTGTTTGCTGCTTAGGTTACATGTGAAGTCCAAAGTGTGTGTGTGTGTGTGTGTGTGTGTGTGTGTGTGTGTGTGTGTGTGTGTGTGCCAGATTGTACGTATATGTACATACTCCTAGGTACCTGCATGGGGCTAGAAGGGAATGGGTGTTCGATTGCCAGGAACTGGAGTTACAGATGGATGTGAGTAGCTGGGTGGGTGCTGGCAGGTGAACCCCAGGCCTGCGTAAGAGCAGCAAGTGCTTTGAGCTGCTGAGTCATCTCTCCATTTTTAACCTCTAAAAACCATGTTTAGAGGTTTGGGAAAATAGTTCAGCCAGAAAGGGCAGAGCTCAGATCCCAGCAGCCGCTGAAAAAGCAGGGTGGGATGGTGTATTCTGGAATCCTAGCACTGGGGAGGTGAGACAGGAGGATTCCTGGAGCTCAGTGGGCAGTTAGTCTTGCCAAATGGTAAGCTCCACATTCAGCGAGAGCTTGAATTAAACAAACAAACAAACAAACAAACAAACAAAAGGTGGGGAGAGGGGTGGTGGTGGCGCACACCTTTAATGTCAGCACACTCAGGAGACAGGTGGCGGGGGGTTTGGGAGGTGTCTCTGTGAGTTCGAGGCCAGCGTGGTCTACAGGGCTAGTTCTAGGACAGCCAAGGCTACACCAAGAAACCCTGTCTTGGAAAGAACCTAAGTAAATAAATACAGAGGAGAATGATAGAGGAAACAATGTGTGGTAGCATCTAGATTGTCAGTGTGGCACACCTAGAGGGATCAACCCTCAGTTTAAGAATCTCCTCCATCATATTGGCCTCTGTTGGATGGATGCAGGAGGCCCAGCTCACAGTGGACGGTACATCCCTGGACAGATGTGCGTGGACCGTATGAGAAAGGATCAAGCACATAAACAGGGCTCCTCACAGTTTCTGCTTCAGTTCCTGCGTTAGCTGCTCCCCCGTTTCTGTCTTCCGTCCTTGGTGAGGTTTGGCTCGGAAGTGTAAACCAAATAAACTTTCTTTTTTATCAACATTTCCCCAAAATTTCAGAACTTAACCAGTAAAAAGTACATTAATCAAAAAGCTACATGTCCCTTCTAACATTACCCCCAGGAGACCTGTGATTGACTGTTGTTCACGTTTAGTAATAATAATTTTGGTAATTTTTAGACTTGGTACAGTTTTAGAAGATGTTAACACTTTTTTTTTAAGTTAGGCCTAATCCCAAACGGGTTCGTTTGGCTGTGCATTAGAACTAGTTAACTGGTCAGTCATGAGGCACATACTAGTAATCCTAGAACTTGGATGGCAGAGGCAGGAAGGCCAGGAATTCAAGATCATCCTTGGCTCCAAGGAGTGTTTGAGGCTGGTCTGGGCTACAGGAGACATTGTCTTAAAGAAACAAATAACGAGAAACCTAACTTATCATTGTCTCCATGGTGGACTAACGTTCTGCTAAGCCCCTCCCTAAGGGACTTCTTTGGTCCTTGACGGGAAGAGAGGCCGTCGGCTTCCAACACGAGCTCATGCTTTCATCATTCCTTCATGTCGCTGGTAGGAAAAAACAGAAAGCTATCCAGCTGGACGTGCCACTTAAGAACAAGACCGAGGGACAGGAGATTTATTCAAATATTTAATTGGAGGGAGATACATCTGGAATGAGTTTTATTGGAATTCATAAAAAAAAGAAAAGAAAATACTTCAGTCCATTAAGACTAGTATCAAACGGTTGTCATTATCTGGAAAGGGAAACAGTAATGAATCAACTCAGACGTCCTAAACCTGAGCGGTCTTTACCTACAGCCGGAGACACACTTCTAGTTTATACTTAATATTTTAGTTGGGAATTATTTTCAGCTACTATTTTACAGACAGATCGATACACCCTCAGTAACTTAGTTTCTTTTATTCCTTCTCGCTTCCTCTTAAAAACAAAACAAAACAAAAACAACAAAAACAAAAGTCAAACAAAGAAAGTGGTGGGGCTGAGGGTGTGGCTTAGGAGGAGACAGCTTGTTGAGCATGCAGAAGGCCCTGACCTTGCACAAAGAATTTTAAAAAATTTTTTCTTTAATTAAAAATCCAGACATGGTAGTGAAAATCTGCAACCCCTGAATTTAGGAGACAGAGGTAGGAAGATCAAGAGTTCAAAACCGTCCTGGGCTACCCCAGCCTGTTTCAAAAAGGAAGGGAAGGAGGAGGGGGGAGGAGGAGAGGAGGAAGAGGAGGAGGAGGAGGGGGAGGGGGAGGAGGAGGAGGAGGAGGAGGAGGGGGAGGAAGAGGAGGAGGAGGAGGAGGAGGAGGAGGAGGAGGGAGAGGGAAATAGGGCTATTTTTCAAAATATAATTCCTGCTGAGATGGGCTGGGCAGAAGGAACGCAGGTGGCATTTGGCAACGAGATCTTACATGAAGTGAGAGATACCGAATTTGTCTTTAGATGTCAACATAGATCCCATTGATCAAGTAGTCAAGTCTTGAATAGCGTTTCCTACGGAGGGATTCAACCAGCATCCTACCCAAGAGGACGAGGCCTATTACCAGAAACAAAACACCGAAGAGGAGGGTCCCAATGAGAAGCCATTTCTCAAATGAAAGGCCATGCCGGGTGTTTGGACCCCTGTTCCGTGGTATGCTGCCTACACTGATCCTCCCGTTCTCCCAGGGGGCAGTCTTGTTTATAACGGAAGACTCTGAGGTTGACAAAGAAGTGGCAGCAGGGCGCTTCCCATGCCTCGTGTCTGAAGTTAGCTTGGAGCCTCCTCGAAAGGGCACTGTTTTGAAGATGCCTTTCGAGTCTGTATGTGCTTGAAGGATGGTCGTCAAAGCTGCCTGGGGTGAAACCACGGGTATAAAACCTGTAGACACGGGGACTGCTGGAGACTCCGAGGTCACAGTGGTTACGTGTGGAACTGTGGTGGCGTCCTTCGGCCGTGAAGTCTTAGGTGTCACTGAAATGCTGGCCAGCAGAAGTGCAGGTTTCAGGGTGGCAGAGACGTTACTACCGCGGGGAGCCACAGTGGGAAATGGAGGCGTTTTAGGGAGCAGGTGAACCATGTTTAGTTCTGAGGGAAGCTGTAAGCTCTGAGAATGGTTTTTCCCTTCATAGGAAGGGGGCTGCGTGCTTGCGTCATCAACCTGGATGTATTTCTGCAAGTGCAGGGAGGTTGTGGACTTCGGAGAAGATAAGTCTCTCCAAAACAGGCCGGTGGGCTTTGGGTAGCCTGCTGGGGGAGGGACCCCAGGGGTGACTCCTGGTAAGGCGTGGCCAAGTAAGAGAGACTCCTCTTGTGTTAACTTTTGGAGTGATGAATTAGCTCTGGTCAGTGGAACATCTGAAAGTATAAAGAAAATCAAAGAGTTAAAATGTCCATGCTGGGCATTTGTAAAATACAAATGTTTACTGTGTCCCCAGACTTGACTCATGATGCGCATGCTGGTTGGCTGGTCGTTGCTGTTTTGTCCATTTATAGAAGCCAGAGTCATCTGGGAAGGGGAGCCTCAACTGGGATGATGCCTCCATCAGATTGGCCTGCAGACAAGTCTTTCAAGGCATTTTCTTGGTTAGCCATTGATGTGGGCAGACTTGGCCCACTGTGGGTGGTGCCACCTCTGGGCAGATGGTCCTGGGTTGTATGAAAAAGCAGGTTAAACCAGCCATGGAAAGCAAGCCTGTAAGCAGCCTTCCCTCAAGATGTCTGCACGGGTTCCTTCTTTTGGCTTCTTCCCTCAGTGATAGACTGGGATAGGGATATATGCCAAATAAACCCTTTCCACCCCGAATTGTTTCTGGTCAGTGTTTTATCACAGAAATAGAAAACAAACTAAGATGGACTAATAACTCTTTCCCTCCCCCCTTCCCTCTCTCTGTCTCTCTCTGTCTCTTCTGTCTGTCTCTCTCTTTCTCTGTGTGTGTGTGCACGCCTGTGCACATGTGTGTATACACTTGTGCATACATGCTGGAAAATGAACGCAAGGCCATCCTGTATGTATTAAGCATGCACAGTATAACTGAACCACACCCCAGATATTTCATCAAATCATGTATAAAATAGAAAAGTCCACACTGTTGGGTATCACAACAGTGTCTCTTTACCCCACGGTGTCCTTTATTTCTATCCCAGTAGGACAGAAGAAAAGAGACAGTGGGATTGGGGTTCCCAAGCTGACTGAGGAATCGATGGGAACAGCAGGGAGGCTGAGAGAAGCACCCTGTAGAAGGCAGGAGGGTTAGGGAGAGAAACATGGCCAAGGAGGCTGGGAGAAGCAGGAGTGGTAGGGAGAGAAAGATACAGGGGTTGAGGCAGGGCGGGTTGGGCCCCGATGGTCTGAACAGGATGAGGAGTGGAGGACAAAAATGCTATGTGAGGCAAGCTCCCGGCTAACTGCCAATGGGACAGGTAATCATGGAGACAGATGTTCTGGCCTGGGCATGGGACAGGTGAGAAAGAGTGAGAGAGGCCTTGGGAGCAGAACTACGACAGGCCTTGACCAGTGAGGATGGTTTGACAGAAACAGGGAGGAGTGGGCTTCAGGATCTGGTCTCCTTAAGGAGCCAAAGAGATAGCACAAGGCAAATGGCATTTTCCAAATAAAGTCAGGGGTGGGCGGTTCAGAGCGTTATCAGAAGAGGAAGGCTATCCAGAGGCTTGGACTTGCAAAACTTGGAGTTAATGGAGCAGATGCCTTAGGTTATGTCACTGATGTTTGAAACCACAGTGCCCGCGCTGGTTATGACGGGTAGGACCATTCAGCCCGGCTCCCAGGGAACAATGGGGGGGGGGGTTGCTCAGCCACACGCAGCTGTTTACCACAGTTCAAACCCGAAAAGCTTGTTAAAGAAACCAAGTGCAGTGAGAGATAATTTGAATTGCTCAGTATTAACGGTGGCCGTTTTGATAGGATTAGACCCGCAGGTCGAGGCTGGGAGTGTAGGTTGGTAATGCATTTGCCCAGCAGACACGAAGTCCCGGGCTCAACCCTCAGTATCACATAAACTGGGCACCCAGGAGGCGGAGGCAGGAGGATCAGATGTTCAAAGCCATCCTCTGCCATACAGAGAGGTCAAGGCCACCTGGGGGAGTACATAATAAATACCCCATCTCAAAAAAAAAAAAAAAAAAGAAGAAGAAGAAGAAGAAGAAGAAGAAGAAGAAGAAGGAGGAGGACCAGGCAGAAAAAAAAGAGTCAGAAAGAACTGGGGGGAAAAAACAGGAGGTGTCACCCTCTTCTTAATGTCCCTCCATGTCCATTTCTAAAGTAGACCTCATATGATTGATTAATAGATCCAAAGGCAACCGAAGAGGTCTGATTGCTTGGGAGTGTCCACGAATCCTCATACCTTCCCATGGTTCTTTATTACTTACTGTTATTATTATCTTTTAATATTTTAAACGTTTATTTATTGGGAGATGGAGGAAGGGACCCAGCCTGTGTGCATGGAGGTCAGAAGATAACTTGCAGAAGCCTGTTCTCTCCTTGTACCACGTGGGTCCCGGGGAATCAGACTCAGGCTATCGGGGCCTAGCTGCTGGTGCCCGTACCCTCTGAGTCATCTCGCTGGCCCTTTTTCGTTTGTTTGGGACAGTCTTAGGTCACTCGAGCTACTCTCGAATTTGATATGGAGTCGAGGCTGGCCATGAGCTCCTGATCCACAAGCCTCCACCCCGATGGCAGTATAGAAATGCATCATCTCGCCAGGCTACAATAACCTTTAAGAGTCAATTAATTAATCTAGGACAGGGTTTAACATCCAAGCTGAGCCTGCTACCTACCTCCGTGTGCTGTGCAAGCTGGGAATGAAGTTTATATTTTTAAGTGGCTGGAATTAACCAAGAGAAAACCATATGCCATTTGATTTTGCTGCTCTTCAATTCAAAGTTTTACTGGTGTCTGGCATGTTCACATGTATACCATGTATACAGTCGCTGTGGCAGCTTCTATATGGTTAGGGCAATGGCTGAATAGATATAACTGGTTGCACACGGCCAGAGTGCTCCAACCCAGGCCTCCCAAACCTAGCTACTATTTGATACAAGACAGAAAAGCTGTCAGATGCACGCTCTAGGCTACTGTGCTCTGCTCAGAAATAGAGGTAGGGGCTGGCTGTGGTGCTGGTGCCTGTGATACCAGCACCTGGGAAGGAGAAAGGTCAAGGGTTTACAGTCACCCTCAGCTATAAAACGAGTTCAAGACCAGCCTGGTTTACAGAGACTGTCTAAACCATGTCACTTCTCCCCATACCCCCAAAATCTGGATACTTCAGCTTCCTTTTTCCTCCCACACAGACAGATCTCTCTCTCTCTCTCTCTCTCTCTCTCTCTCTCTCTCAATTTCTTCTATTTATTTATCTATCTATCTATCTATCTATGATGTCACATACATAGCATCACCAACTGTATCATAAGGTATTTAGTAAAAATGATGGGGACTGGAGAGATGGCTCAGTGGTTAAGAGCACTGACTGCTCTTCCAGAGGTCCTGAGTTCAATTCTCGGCAACCACATGGTGGCTCACAACCATCTGTAATGGGATCTGATGCCCTCTTCTGGTGTGTCTGAAGACAGCTACAGTGTAATTATAATAAGTAAATAAATAAATAAATAAATAATCTTTAAAAAAATAATGACACAGGGGCTGGGAGTGTAGCTTATAGTATACCCCAGGCCCCAGGGAGGATCCACATGATCACACACAAAAGAAACAAATATACCTTTAAAATAGGGGGGGTCAGCTAGATGGTTCAACAGGGCTGCCAAGATGTTAATTCTGACCTGAGAATTCTGAGTTCAGTCCCCTGAGCCTACATAATAGAGAACCAACTCCCACAAGTTGTCCTCTGACCTCTACACTATCACTACGGTGAATATGGCTACCTACATCCCCCCCACACACTCTCACACACTCCCACACACTCAAACACACACTCACATGCACTCACTCACACTCACACCCACACCCAAGCACAACTCACACACACCCACAAACTCACACACACTCACAAGTACCCGCACCCCCACACACGGTTACACACACAGTCACACACACACACTAAAATAAAGTATCATAATAAAGCATTTAAATACTATTCTAAAATAAAAAAGAACTAGGGGAGAGGGGAGAGAGAGAAAACAAGACCATTTAGTTTGTGGTTATATCCATCGACAAGAATGACCAAAACAGCTGTTTGCTTTCTCGAGCATGTGAGCTCAGCTCTAATGAAAAGCAAGCGCTAGTCGCTAGTCGGGTTTGATAAGATACAAGTGTTGGCAAGGAGCCCGGAACCTCACAGAACCTCCACACCTGCTCCTCTCACCTCGCCCACTGCTGTTTGCACTGGGCAGGGCTTCTCTCTGGGGCTTAGGAAACAGCCCTGGGCCTTAAACTCTTCTTTAGAGTTTCATTTTTCAAGGGATTTCGCTGGGTTGAAAAAAAAAATCAGGGGCTATTTCTTGGAAACCAGCTAAGCAAATAGGTTTCCAATTTATTGGATTTCTGAATCCTCCCATTCTTACAGAGCTTGGTAAAAAGATATATTGCAAAACTATTAAAGACAGATGAATGTTAAGCTGCAGGGCTTTTGTGGACTGAGCAGAGTCCGCTGTCATCCTTCAAAGTGTCAGTCTGTAAATATTAGTCAGTTGGTTACAGGAAATAAAAGTTCCTTCAGAAACAAACCCCCAAACAGATACTTACATTTCAGTTCAGTTCAAACAGGATAATTTATGATCAATGGAAGAACTCAGCCCATAAACACGAGTAGATTTATAAATAGAATTAAGAACATAACTCGTATACATCCTGCAGGAATAAACAGTCCTCTGCATGTGTCCAGGATCTGCTGTCACTGCCGGGAACCGTCCTTCAACCTGCTCTGTGCTCATGATGCCCCCTGGTGGCTATCGCCAGAACAGCTTGATTCCGGTTCCTCCACCTTATTTGTCCTTAAAATGTTCCTACATAGACCCGCTTTCCTTTCCTCTTGTCTCCATTGGCCAGCATCTTTTTCTTTCATACACTATAAAAACACCAACTCTACAGAAGTATTATGGAAATTAGAAAACTTAATCTTCAGTTAGAATTTATATCACCATAGTGGACCATTCAAACAATCTGTGCTTTTCGCACCCATTTAAGAAAGTGTTTGGCACATTGGATTTCCCTGGTTCTGGAACAAAATTCAGGCAGAACCCCTGAGCCCCGACACACACCCACACACCCACACACCCACACCCACACCCACCCACACACACACACCCCCCACACACACGTACACACTCAAGAGACAAATCACACATCCCAGTGCTCCAGATAGTTCATTCCACAAAGCACCTCAGTTTAACAGGCAAGAGAGAACACTTCATTCTACTCTACTTCCTGACTCTGACACTGCTGTCCTCAGAATCAGCCAATTCACAAATGGTGGCCCCACCCATGTAGGTGTTCAAAAACTGGACCTCCGTTTCCTTGTGTCCATTTTCCTGGCCACCAGCGAGCTTTGCGATCTTACCTCTTTCTATCTCCTTTAACCTCCCCTGGCCATCTTCTGCCTATATCTTCCTTCCCAAGCAACCAGTTTTTCCATTTTCCCACTCCTGGGGCCTCAGGGTGGTTCCAAAAGGAGACACCAGTGGACTTTAAGAAGTCTCTTTAAAGACATCACGGAAGCACACAGCCTGAGTCTCAGCATCCTGGAGACAGAGGTAGGCAGACCTCTCTGAGTTCAAGGCCAGGCTAGACTGCATAGCAAGTTTCAGGTTTGCCAACACTGGATCAGGAAGAGGCCCTGTCTTACAAAAAAGACAAAAGCAAAACAAATGACTTGGGCAAGCAATTGGGCTTAGAGGCTATGGGCAACATCTCCAGATGCTATTACAGGAAAATATATTTTAGTTTAATGAATTTCGAATCATGAAATATTTATGAACTTTTTTTGATACTTAAGACTGTTACAGGAAATCTTGTGCAGGAGCCAAATAATTTAGTCACAGAAGAAAGAGAACAGTGCCTTTCTTACCTCTGAAGAGCCTGTAGCTCACAAGGCCCTTGGCTGGCTTCAGTGGACAGGCGTCCTCACTGGGACAGAAAAACAGGTAACAGTTGGGCTGTCTGTCTGTCTTCCGGGTGTCGAAGATCATCAAATTACATGACTTGTCCCCTGCAATGAAAGGCTGGTAAGCCCAAGTTTGGAATAGAACTTTTTAGACTAGAGCAAGATGGAGGAACTGTATTTACTGCAGAGTACCTCTGCTCACTTTGCTCTTGGCTGCCTCTTCAGATCATTCCCTTCTCCTGAGTTTAATGATGCTTGATTGGCTCTAGAAACATGAATTAGAAATCTCAAAGGAGGGCAGGAGAGATGGCTCAGAGGTTAAGAGCACTGACTGCTCTCCCAGGGGTCCTGAGTTCAAATCCCAGCAACCACATGGTGACTCACAGCCATCTGTAATGGGATCTGGTGCCCTCTTCTGGTGTGTCTGAGGACAGCTACAGTGCACTCACATAAAATAAATAAATCTTTTTAAAAAAATCTTGGAAAAGCCATTTTTTCAACTTATAATTTTATTATTATCTGTTTTATGCGTATGGGTGTTCTGCCTGCCTGCATATCTGTGCGCCGTGTGCATGCAGTGCTCGCAGAAGCCAGAAGAGGGCATCAGATCTTCTAGGACTGGCGTTACCGGTGGTCGTGAACATCATGTGGTTGCTGGGAGTCGAGCCTGGGTCCTCCGGAAGAGTACCCAGTGCTCTTAGCCACTGAGCTTCCCAAATCAATTTTTTAGCTGCCCGTTTCGTTCTCCAGAGATAAATCCTCCAGTTATTAAGATGTCCTTTAGGAGCTAGGGCTTAGAATGACACTCCCAATTATCTGGAGCTCCAGTCCTAGAGGATCTGATGTCATCTTCTGACCTCCTTGGTAACAAGCACACAGATGATGAACACACATATGTGTAGGCAAACCACCCAGACAGACGCATAAGATAAAAATAAGTCTAAAAAAAAAAAACCCCAAACCCAGCAGTAAGAGATATGTTTTAGCTAGGTGTGTTGGTATGGTCTTGAGGTAATCCTCAGGATGCAGGAGGTGGGGCTGGAGGAGCGGGAGTTCAAGCCCATCCTCAGCTATGTAATGAGTTTCAGGCTGGTCTGGCTATAAGAGATCCTATGTCAAAATACCAGACTCTGCTCTTCCTTTTCTGACAAGGTAATACCCACAGCAGCATTGGTGAAGGTTAATGTCACTGTCAACCTGATAGGTTTGAGATGCATGTAGGAGTCAGTGAAGCACCCTCCTATCGGGGGTAGGGGGTGGGGGGTGGGGAATGGGAGGTGGGGGCAGGGTGGTCCTTCCAGGAAGGATTAACTCAGTGGTTAAGACCTGTCTTGACTGTGGGTGACATTGTCCCTTAGGCTGGGAACAAGAATAAGGAGGAACCAAAATTGGGGGTGGGGATGGGGGAGCAGGAGAAAGATAGCTTGGATGGTGGCCACAGCAGGAGGGTCAGGAGTTCAGGGCCATCATGGCTACCTATTGAATCTGAGGCTAACATGAGCTATATAATACCCTGCCTGAAGCAAAAGCTAAGCACAGTTGTACATCCTGTAATCTCAGTACTCAGGAGGCAGAGGCAGGAGGGTCATCACAAGTTCAAGGGCAGTCGAGGCTATACCGGGAAACCCAGTCTCAAAAAACTGAACAAACAAACAAAACTCCCCCAAAACCCAATTTATATAAGACAGAAATATTATCTGTGAGGACTGAATGCCGGCTGTGTGGATGTTTTCTGACAACACAGAAAACCAGATATTTGTCCTCAATTCCAAGAACAGGGGTTTTCAGGCCTTTATTTTACAGTGAAATACTCATATCTTTGCCACCCGTGGATCTCGGTTTTAAACTTTCTCCTCATTTATTCTGGAGCCAAAACTGCGGTTTTAAGATACCTCGACAATCTGACAATAGTCATAGACTGTAGGAAAATGCACATTAACACAAAGACACAAAATCTCGCCTGTGATTGGGGGTTTGTGGACCTACTACGAGCCTAAAAGAAGACCATGCTGGGTCCCTTCTCCCATCATTTGACAAAATAACTGATGTAAACAACCCAGGGGAGGAAAGCCCTGTCGGGAGCCCACAGTGCCGGAGGCCTCACTCTAGGCAGGCATCCCGGGTGGTGTGGAACTTGTGATTCTCCTGAGAGCTGGGATGTCCGGAATTCATACGTGCTCACCTCTCTCTCTCTCACTCAATGGTTATCTCAGCAATCCAAAGATCAGCACTTTAACCCCAGAGCTATCGAGGCTTCTCGCAGCTGCTCGGATTACAAATGCTAATTACGTTCCCCCCAAAACTGTTTAGTGAGAGGGTCTGCTGTAGCTTCTGGGAGCCTGCCCTCAGTTGGTCAATAAAGATGGCGGCAGCTGGGAAGGACAGAAAGAGGTGGGATTTTAGGATTTTCTGGGCTTGGGACGGGGAGGAGAGGAAGAAAGGATCCATCATGCTTTAAGAGAGTGTGGAGAGAGGAGAGACACAGAGGCTGCCATGGGGTAGAGAAGCAAGGAGGGGGCCCTGGGCTCTGGGCCAAGTAAGCCTGGCCCAGAGGGCGGCGCACATGGGACCGAAATGGCCAAGATGGAGCATAGAAATTAATAAGTAGTAACTCGGAGTTGTCGGTTGGGGGCGGAGGTGGATTCTAACAACACAGAGGCTAGGCAGTCGTCCAGCTATTGATCTGCTTTAGACATATTAAAATACAAAGACCGCGTGTGTGCCTTTCATTCCGGAACATAAACTACTGTGGCCGGCAGCAACCCCACAGGATTTATTAATAAATATTAATTCAACAGCCTCTATGCGGACATTTACAGTAAAAAAAAAGTAGACATTTAAGTTAAATCACTATGCTCTCTATAAACCATAGCGCCACAAAGCGTACCACTCAATTTGAGGTCATCAAAGGGCTACGTCCGATGGGCATCTACCACAGGGTCTCCTCCCACACCAGTTCTCCAAACCCCAGACAACAGCGGGATATCCTGCAATTCAGTTCAACCCACTTCTGGATCCAACCTGCTGGGCTTAGCACCAGGCTCCATAGGTTACGGGTTTCATCCTGCCAGCCTCCGGTCCTCTCAGAAGCCAGTGGCAGGTGGCAGGTTCGGGTTACCTGAACTCTGACTGGACGACTAGTTCAGAGCTTGCCACAACCCTGCCTCTCCCATCTGATAATTTGCTGGTATGACCCAACTCAAGGAGTCGTTATATTTACAATTACACTGTAAGACGAAGGATATAATTTGCTTTTGCACATGCGTGGCTCTCAAATTCCGGGGTCTTCCTTGTATAAAATAAAAAGGGTACAGGCGAACAGTTGGATAAAGGGGGACATAAGGGAAGGTCTAGAAGGGTCACGAGCGCGGAAGCTCCTGTCCTCCTGGAACTGGGGTATGCTACCCTCGGACTACACAAACGCACTCACCTACCTACCTTAGCAGCTCCCCTAACGTCATTCTTTGGGGACCTATGTGACAGCTACTGCACAGGTATAATCGATGTAAGTCAGTGGCCCTTTGGGTCCTCCCTGGAGACTAGGGCACAGGGCTGAATGTTCCAGGCTTCTGACCAGGGTTTGCTTTTTCTGATGACCAGCGACATCTAGAACATTCTGTGGACCTGTTAGGCAGTCTCAATCAGCACACGTGAGTTAGAGTTGAACCAGACTTATGAAAACAAGACTTGCGCCGGTCACTCATACATTCCAAGGGTTTAGGAGTTAGCTCAGTGCCACCAACACAGGACGGCCTGTGTACGCTATACCAGATACTCAGAGGGCTGATGTAGGAGAATCACATGGACAAGGCCTGGGTGGGCTACAGAATGGGTTTTAAGGCAGCCTGACAATTTAGTGAGACCCTGTCTCAATTGTAGTGCCATATTGGATTTGGGCCTGGCTGCTTTGTAACTGCATGGCCACAGTTAAGAAGTCAGGGATTGTTGGACAGAGGCCTCTCCCATGTATTTACGGCACAGGAAGAAAAGACCAAGTAGTAACACCCGGTGTCTCCACTGCATGACCTCTGCTGAGCCCGGCTGATGCGTGTGGAACTGACACACCTGGACCACACCTGGGAGGTGGTCAATTTACTTCTGCCTTTTGCTTCCTCAGCCTTTATCCTTGAGATTTAGGCTGCTCTTCTGGGATTTCTCCCGAATTAATTCAGGTCTCGTAGTTGGTCTTTTGTTACCGAAGTCACGAGCCAGGTAGTCAGGAGCCAGGGTTTCCCACTGTGCTTCCCAGTTATTTTCTACCTGGAGACTTGGGTATATAAGTGGTGAATAAAGCTACAGGAGACTCTTCCTCCTTCCTCACTCTCACTCTTCTTCCTCACTCTCACTCTTCCTTCCACTCTTCCTCTGTCTCTCTCTCTCTTCCTCTCTTCCTCTCCTGGCTTGACATGATAACGTGTGTGTGTGTATGTGTGTTTCTTTCATCCCGTAGGCTTTCACCCGATTCTCGGTACTGTGTCGGTGCTGGCGCCGACACTCAATGAAAAAGTTAAAAGAGCAGGGCTGGAAAGATGCTGCTTTCACAGAGGACCCTGGTTCCCAGCACTCAAAAGGCAGCTCACCTGTTACAGTTTCAGGGGATCTGTCGCCCTCTACTGGCCTCCACTGGTACTGCATGCACTGGGCAAATACACATAAACAATAAAAATAAATCTTTTTTTAAGTAAAAAGAAGGCTGAGGGGAAAAGAGCTGGGTGGGGAAGAGCTGAGGGGGAGAGCTCTTACCGAGCATATTGCTTCATCTGAGGAGATAAAAGCAACATTCACACAAAGACCAGAGACAAAGGCTATGCCTTACGCCACAGTGTCTCACCCAGAGCGGTTTCATGCTTCGGGACAGAGAGACCTTTCTGTCCTATGCACTAACTCTAGCACTTAGCCCAGGTGTGGCATATAACATTGTTTCATGTCCATTTACACCGGGTCCGGTGGAGCAAAACTGAAACATTTAGCTCTGCTTAAAGACAGGCTTCTCAGCTCACTCTGCAGATTTGAAGTCCATGTTTGAATCCATAAACTTGGGTTTTCTTCTGTCATAAAATGTATCGGACTAAATAACTCCCTTCCGGCTACTAAGAATGCTCCTCTGGTGAATGAGCTGCTGGGTAAGCCTTGAGACCTGAGTTTCATCCCTGAACCCATCTAAGGGATATACGGACACACTTATCAGCAACGTTTTAGTACAGCTCTAGGTGGGATGGTGGAACGTACTTGTGGACAATTCCCAGCCTCTGTGTCACTTGTCTTTCTGCTCCACTGAGAATCACTGGTGCAAACTAACCAGCCACACCCTCCAACCCCCTCCACGACAAAGCGCACAGGCCACAGCAAGCTGAGCCACCCACCGGCTATGTCGTGTGTTGAACAGCAGGCACCGATGCAGTCTTCCTGAGCTGCCATGTGTATGGGCTCATTGCCTCTGATGCCTTTGGAAAGCGAAGACTGAATGTCGATGACAACATCCTCCAGGCTCTTGGTGAAGCAGTTCTGACCAGCGGACAGCCTTGGTGTCAGGAAGGAAATGATTACCAATGTGTAAGCCAAACTGTGTCCCCCGAAGAGCATTCTGAACTGTCGCTTCGTCTTGGTCTCTCTTCAAAGACCAAGGATGGACCCTTCTGGTCAAGGATGGACCTTCTGGTCTCGTCTCACCTCAGAAGACTGTACAGATTGTCTTTACTCTAGAAAAAACTGAAAGAAAGAAACAAAGACATCAATGAGCCTTGGGAAGCTGAAGCAGGAGAATCGTCATGAGTCCAAGGTCCACCTGAGCTACATAGTGTGAGTTATAGGCCAGCCTGGGCTACATAGTGAGTTCAGGCCAATCTGGGCTACTGTGTGAGACAGCTCAGCAGGTAAGAATACTTGCCAAGTTTGGATTCTAGCATACTTTTTTTCAAAGATGTATTTATTTATTTTATGTATGTTAGTACACTGTCGCTGTCTTTGGACACACTAGAAGAGGGCATCAGATTCTATTACAGATGGCTTTGAGCCACCCTGTGGTTGCTGGGAATTGAACTCAGGACCTCTAGAAGAAAGTCAGTGCTCTTAACCTCTGAGCCATCTCTCCAGCCCTCTAGCATAATTTTTTCCCTTTTTTTCTTTATTAACTTGGGTGTTTCTTATTTACATTTCGAATGTTATTCCCTTTCCTGGTTTCCCGGCCAACATGCCCCTAACCCCTCCCCCTCCCCTTCTTTATGGGTGTTCCGCTCCCCAACCTCCCCCCATTACCACCCTCCCCCCCAACAATCACGTTCACTGGGGGTTCAGTCTTGGCAGGACCAAGGGCTTCCCCTTCCACTGGTGCTCTTACTAGAATATTCATTGCTACCTATGAGGTTGGAGCCCAGGGTCAGTCCATGTATAGTCTTTGGGTAGTGGCTTAGTCCCTGGAAGCTCTGGTTGGTTGACATTGTTGTTCATATGGGGCCTCGAGCCCCTTCAAGCTCTTCCAGTCCTTTCTCTGATTCCTTCAACGGGGGTCCCCGTTCTCAGTTCAGTGGTTTTTTTAGCATACTTTTTTATGGCTTGCAAACTGTCTATGACTCCAACTGTAAGGGATTCCACACCCTCTTCTGACCTAGGCATAGGTACTGACACAATATACACAGACAGACACATACACACCACCAATAAAGAAAAGTAACCAATTCAGTGTGCACGTGTGTGTGGAGGTCAGACAGAATATGGGCCTTAACCTAGCACTCTCCGGCTTATTCCCTGGAGGCGGACTGGCTTGCTGACACTACTCTCCCCCTGCCTGCCCTACATACAGCGCTGGTGTTGCAGGTTATGGTATGCCTGGCTTTTTATGTGGGAGCGGAGGACTCAAAGTCAGATCTCCTCCAGCTCCAAATGTCTGCTTCTTTAACCTTTCTTTGACCATGATCTCTCTACTGGCTACTTTGCGTGTCAACTTGACACAAGCTGGAGTCATCACAGAAAAAGGAGCCTCAGCTGTGGAAATGCCTTTGTGAGATCCACCTGAAAGGCATTTTCTCAACCAGTGATCAAAGAGGGAGGACCCAGCCCACTGTGGGTGGTGCTATCCCTGGGCTGGTGGTCCTGGGTTCTATAAGAGAGCAAGCTGAGCAAGCCAGGGGAAGCAAGCCAGCAAGTAACATCCCTCCGTGGCCCCTGCATCAGCTCCAGCTTCCTGACCTGCTTGAGTTCCAGTCCTGACTTCCTTTGGTGATGGACAGCCAGTGTAAGCTGAATAAACCCTTTCCTCCCCAACTTGCTTCTTGGTCGTGATGTTTGTGCAGGAATAAAAACCCTGGCTAAGACAGTCTCCTTTGGTAGTCTAAGGAAGCATAGGCCCTATCCTGAGAGAAATGCTCTAAATGTGTAAGACGGGTGGACACAGTGCAGAGCAACGTTACGACACCTGCACAGCACAGCATACTTTAAAACCCACCGGAAGCTGTTCTAGGAATCAGGTTTAGGAGATTTGGGTTGTACTCAGTTGGTGCTGCTCATACAACATCCACTAGGCCCTGGGTTCATTTCCCAGCACGACACAGAGCCTGGTGGCACACACCTACAATTCTAGCCCCCAGGAGGTAAAGAACAAACAGTAGAAGTTCAAGGTCATCCTCCAATACACAGTCAGTTGGAGAAAGCTTGAGATGCAGAAGGCCATGTCTCAAAACCAAACAGGATATATTTGTACCCACAAAATTCTAATGAGAGAAATCAAGGAAAGAAAAAAAAAACCACTCACCAATGATCCTTGAGAAACTGAAGCAGGAGGATCATCATGAGTTCAAGGGCCACCTGGCCTACCTAGTGTGAGTGAGTTATAGGCTAGCCTGGGCTATATAGTGAGTTACAGGCAACCTGGGCTACAGCATGAGATGGCTCAGCAGGTAAGAGCACTTGCCAAGTTTGGATTCTAGCATGGAATCCAATGGAGGGAAAGTCCATGTTTGTGGTAGGAAGATTGTTATTATGGTATCAGTTCTTCCCAATATCATGTATAAATTCAATCCCAGTAAGTTACCCTACGGATAATGACAAAATGCCTTTAACAATTAGATGGACAGCAAAGAGACCTGTAGAGTCAGTCAGCACAATGGAAGGCTAATGTCAGCAAACCAACATCCCTCATTCGGTGTTGGGAGGAAAGCTGCAGTTATCAGAAAAGTGTACTGGCAAAAGAAGGGACCAATAGATCAATGGGAGGGGAGGAAGCCTAAGAGATCGCATATAAAAACACAGATGAGTAGTCTTTGCAAAAGGGCAAAGGCAATTCAAATATAGCATCGGGGGCTCGAGATACAGCTCGGTGCTAAACAGGATCTGCTGTTCTTATAGAGAACTAAAACTTGGTTCCCAGCTCCCACCTTAGGGGCCCCACACACACCTGTAAGCCCAGCACTTTTCTTGCCTTTGCACACACATGTGCATCTTTACATACAGACACTAAAATGAAAATAAACTAGATCTTTAAAAAAAAAAAACGGTGCTAGAACAATGGGATAGACCCATGAAAAAAAGAAATGGAGACACAAACTTTTTACCTTTCACGGCAATGAATGCAAAGTGGATCACTGCCCTAAATGTAAAACACAAACCTATACAGTTCCAGGAAGTAACGGGAGACAAGCCTTCACAGTCTTTGATTAATTAAATGATGTGTTTTAGAAATAATAGCAAAAGCACAATCCTTAAACAAGCTGAATTTTGTTTCACATTTATTTTATCTGTATGGGTGTTTAGCCTGCGCGTCTGTACATGAACCGTGTGCATATGTGGCGCCCACAGATGTCAGAAGAAAGCATTGGCTCTCCCTACAACTGGAACTATGGCTGGTTGTAAGCCCATCGTGTGGGTGCTAGAACCGAACCCAGGTCCTCTGGAAGAACAGGTGCACGCAAGTGCTGAGCTATGTCTCCAGCCCCTGGCGTTCTACTTAATTAAAAAAACAAAAAGACAAAAACCCTGCTGCTCTATAAAAGCCACCGTTCTTTCCGTGTGTGTGTGTATGTGTGTGTGCGTGTGCGTGTTACATGTGTGGGTGCACATGCCCGTAGGGCACCGATGTTCAGAATCTTCCTTAACCGCTCTTCCGTTCTCTTCTGAGGCAGGGACTTTTAATCGAACCCAGAGCTTGCTGATGCCGCAAGTCTTTCTACCCAGCTCCGCCAAGGATCCCACCTGTGCCTTTCGAAGGCTGCTCAGCCTTCCCAGCACTTGTGTGGGTTGGGAATCCAAGCTCCAGCTCTCATGTTTGCCTGGCAAGTGCTGAGCTGGCTGGTAAAGGCCTGCCAGCCAAAATGTAGCAAGAGCTCTCAAGAGAAAAACTAAGAAATGGAGCCAGGCACGGTGGTGTCTACCCTGATCTCAGTGCCAGGTGGCAGAGGCAGGCAGACATCTATGAGTGCGAAACCAGCCGAGACACTGCTACGCACCTATGAGAACGGTAAAAAATCTGAGAAAGAGGCAGCACCAAACGCCAACTAGGATCTGGGCCAACAGGAACTCCATTCCTTGCTGGTAGGAACGCAAACTGGTACGGCCACTCTGGAAGAAGTGTAACTGTGCCTTACAAAGCATAAAGGTCATCTCACCACAGAACTCAGCAAGCTGCCCTACGTGTACCTACTCAGAGGCTTTAAAAATGGTGTCGAGAGCCTGGAGAGATAGGAGAGATAGTTCGGCTACTAGGAGTAGATACAGAGTTGTCAAATTCCAGCTCCAAAAGGATCTGACTACCTCTTCTGGCCCCTTCAGGCACCGTGGGCTCATGACACACACACACACACACACACACACACACACACACACACATACACACACCCGCCCCTGCACACATACTTAAAATAAAAGTTTTGAAAAGCTTGTTTCTACACGAAATCTGCACAGAAATGTCTACGGTAGCGTCCTTCAAAATTGCTCACGGCTACAAACAACCTTTCCATAGGCGAATGAATAAATAAAATACATTATATATTTAAATGTTGCTCAGTAATAAAAGGAAATGAAAGCCGGTTGGTGGTGTCACACCTTTAATCCCAGAGGCGGGTGGATCTCTTTGAGTTTGAGGCTAGCCTGGTCTAGAGCAAGTTCCAGGACAGCCTGGACTACACGGAGAAACCCTGTTTTGAAATACTTAAAAATAAAAAGAAAGAAAAGAGGGGAAGGAAGGAAATAAAGAAATAAAGGGAATTATCAAGCCATAGGTGGATAAGGAAAATCTTCAAAAATATATTGCTAAATAAAAGAAGCTAGTATGAACATGTTTGACTCTGAATGTTTCCTGATAGTCTGGAAAAAAAAAAACAAACCAAAATATCAGACCTGGGGCTGGCGAAATGGTTTTGAGGTTAAGAGCATTTGCTGCTCTTCTAGAGGACACAGGTTCTAAAACCAGCACCCATAAGGTAGTTTATGAGGCTCTGCAACTCCAGTTCCAGGGGATTTGATGACCTCTTCTGGCCTCATCAGGAAGTGCATTCAGGGGATGCACAGACATCGGGGAAAGCGAAACACCCACAAACATAAAATAAGGATTTTTTCTTCTTTTGAGACATAGTCTCACTACATAGCCCTGGCTGTCCTGGAGCTTACAATGTAGACCAGACTGGCCCCAAACTCATTGAGATCTGCCTGCCTCTGCCTGCCTTCCGAGTACTGGAATTAAAGGTATGTACCAGCACATTTGGCAAAAATGAAAATTTTGAGACCTTAAAAAAACATCAGAGCTTACCAGTAGGGGAAGAGGGATGGCTAGATGGACTACAGAAGATCCTTTCAACTGTGAGATTATTCTGTAAGATGCTGTAACAGATACATGTCTTTGTATGTCTACTAAGACCCCCCTGAACTATAAAACAGGTCAAGTGAACCCCGAGTGAATAATGAACTTTAAACGAAGTTAGCATACAGACCATTTTATGGTAATAGAACACATGTTTAATACTTCGCTTGTTATTACAGCTTCTGTGTACAAAAAAAAAAATGGGAAGATATATCATTTTCACATGCCAGCCTCTAGGTACTTTATATAGACCATGACCTTAAATCCTCACAAGAAATCCAGAATAGCCCAATCTAGGTTTTAGGTTAGCCTGATCTACTAGTGAACTCCAGGCCAGCCTGAAATACAGTGAGACCTTTACACACACACACACACACACACACACACACACACACACACACACACACAGAGAGAGAGAGAGAGACAGAGAGAGAGACAGAGAGAGAGACAGAGAGAGAGAGACGCAGAGAGAATCCTAATGAGAGAGCCCAGTTTTAATCCCACCTCCAGTTCAAACAACAAAACGTATGTGTCCTTCTTTATTAATAGTAAAAGTGAGTGAAGTATCAATTTTGAAGCAGTGCTGAATATAATCATTTGAGAGATTTGTAATGAATAGCACCTATGAAAAGTATCTGCATCCTAGTGGTGGCAAACCACAGTCGCTGTTCACTCTGCTATGGCCTTGCCTACATTCCTGACGGAAACGCTGCTTTTCAGTTAAAGGATAGGGAAGTGATAAATTTTTCCAAAGTTCACAGACTTCCTGAATTCTATCCATGGAGCCTGGAGACCGGAAAGGAAAGGGAGGAGAGTCTGATACAGTCTGGCCTCAAGCACGAACAGACACCTGAGGTGTTACAAGGAGACTGAGCAGGGGCTGCGCTCTCAATGTCTTCACTCTCAAGAAGTCACAACCGCTCTCTCCCCTGCTCCCCGCCCCCCACCTTTACAGACTACCACACAGCAGGTTGAATAAGGAAAAGGGAAGACAAGGCATAAAACAAGGGAACTTTCCCCTTCCTTTGAGCCACTGCACGCTGCTCCCTGAATGCTTTAGCCTCCCTCTGCAGACAATTGGGAGCTTGTGCCATTTACAGCAGGTGCTTTCAAGCCCGCCTGAGCATCTGTTTGGGGATTCTGCAGCGATAGACTATCCAGGCAGCCCCGCTTTGCCCTAGTCTGGTCCCTAGGGTCGCTTTGGGGTGGTTGCTGGAATTGGGCCCGAGAAAGGAGCGGAGTTGTTCTCAACAGGGGTCGACTCTACCCGAGGCCAGCCAGGAGAGGAAAGAGATGCCTTTACCTGCAAACAAGAGACCCCTGTGGTCCCCGTGGCGCCCGGGCCCAAGGACGGATAGGTCGCCTTTGCAAAGAACGGGCGAAGAGGCACAAGACTCTGGGAAGGATCGCAGGGGATGCTCCGCAGCTCCCGCACCGGCCCCGCAGATTTTGTCGTGACCAAGTTCCTGCTTCCGTCGCAGCGACTGAAAGTTTGCACGGGGGAAGGGCGCGTTCCTGCCCTGCAACCCGGAGCTGCTTCCCAGGCAACATCCAGCCTGACCGCCCCAGCTGGGACGTGTGGCGAGCCTAGCCGCCAGATCCCCAGCACCCAGCACTTTGGGAGCCACTAGAGGGGAAGATCGACTCTCAGGGTCAGCAAGAGTCTGAAACCGCGCTGTCGGGCAGCAGGAGGCCCTGAAGAGCAAACGCACTGGTGCTGATGGGGCGGTCACTCACCCAGGTGTACTCCGGCTCCGCATTCCTGTCCCTCGCTTCACAACCACAGTAAGCAGCCATCGCTGCCTTCTGTTTCAGACAGTTTCTGAAGGCCTGGGAGGCTTGGAATTCTTTGTGTGTACGCAAGGATGACCTTCAACTCCTGATCCTCTTGCCTCTACCTCCAAAGTTCAGGTGTTACAGGGGTGCACCGCCACATTCTATCCAAGGACGCCTTCTTGGTCAAAGTCCACAGAGCATCCTAATTTGGGCGTAATTAGGAGAATCTATTTCCACAAGTGGAGAGCGGGAGGGGCTCAATCACAGCTGGCAGTTCTCCAGCTAATTCTGTAAGGCATCAGGCTTTTTTCCGGGATGTACTGGTTTCTTGTTGCCATGGGTGTTTATTTTGGTTTGTCTTTTGCTATTTTGAGACAGGTTCTCACCAGTCTGGCTTCCAATTCCGTATGTGACTGAGTATGAACTTTGTTTGTTTGTTTAAAGATTTATTTATTTTATTTATACGAGTACACTGTCGCTGTCTTCAGACACACCAGAAGAGGGCATCAGATCTCATTACAGACGGTTGTGAGCCACCATGTGGTTGCTGGAATTGAACTCAGGACCTCTGGAAGAGCAGTCAGTGCTCTTAACCGCTGAGCCATCTCTCCAGCCCGAGTATGAACTTTTAAGTCCTGATCTTCCTGCCTCTACCTCCCAAGTGCAAGGGATTTCAAGTCATGATTTGTTCATGGGTATGGATAATAACTCTGAAAGCAGTGGTGTCTGTCGCAGCTGTTAAAACGCCCCAAACACTTACCACAGTACTCTGGCCTTATAGTGGTTTAGAAGTGTTTAACTAAAGTGTACTTGTTGGCAAATAACTAGAAAATGAGACTAGATGGTAAGGGTAGCACTGACTGCTCCACTTGCTCTTGCTTGCACAGAACCCCAAACGAATAAAAAACCTCATTAAGAGACTGATGTAATCTGGTCTAACTTTCAGCATCATCTTCACATTGGCTGGTGCGGAAGAGTTTTCAAGGTGCGGTTATAGACGACTGTCCTAGGCCTGTATATATAGTCAACACTGGCTTTAACCAATGGCTCCAGGAGGTATATGACGTAAGAGAAAGAGCTTGCGAACAACAGTCCGTTGTGTGAAACCAACTCCAGGTACGTGGAGGGTGACCTACTTTCCAGTTATAGTAATGTTGCCACAGCTTGATACCTAAGAGTTGCCAAGGAAAACTAGACTCCAATGTGGATTCAGGATTTCGATGGAGTCATTTTCCTGCATCAACAAGGTGCCGCGTATGTGTATTCTGTCTCTGTCTCTGATATGGAGTGTGTGTGTGTGTGTGTGTGTGTGTGTGTGTGTGTGTGTGTGTGTGTGTGTGATGGGAACTGAGCAGACCTCCACCATTAGTAATTGCAGGTCGCAGGCTATCTGCACACCTGCCTGCAATCTCTGATTTTAGGATTCGAAAATAGGAAGATCAGGCTGTCCTCGGTCGCATAGACTTCATATCTCAAGCAACACAGAAGTGTCCGGGTTTCTGTTCCGCTACAATGGACTTGTTATTCTTCAATCACAGCAGTGAATACAGGTCGCTGAGGAACACAGTGACTAAAAACTTCCTGGAGCTGGACCTGGAGGCATAGGTTTGTAACCCTAGTTAAAAGTTAAGATAGGAGAATCACAAGTTTAGCGGCTGTCTTGTCTACGGAGTGAGTTTAAAGCTAGCAGGCAATTTAGTGAGACTGTGTTTCAAAAAAAAATTTATTAAAACCCTAAGAGCTTGGGAAATGGCTAAGGGTTCAGAGGACCCAGATTTGGCTCCCAGAACCCACATCAGGCAGCTGACAGCGGCCTATTAAACTTTCTTGTTGCTGTTGTTTTTCAGAACAGAGTTTCTGCCCTGGCTATCCTGGAACTAACACTGTAGACCGGGCTGGAGTGGTAGGATTAAAGGCATGATATATATATATTGTAGCTGTGCCAGTGCTCTTAAACACTGAGCCATCTCTCCAGCCCCTAAACATTCTTTTTTCTTTTTTCTTTTTTCTTTTTTTTTTTTTTCCGGAGCTGGGGACCGAACCTAGGGCCTTGCGCTTGAGGCAAGTGCACTACCACTGAGCTAAATCCCCAACCCCTAAACATTTTTTTTAAAATTTATTTTTGTAGGGCATGGTGGCACATGCCTCTGAGCCTGGCACTCCAGAAGTAGAGGCAGGTAGATACATGTAAGTTCAAGGCCAGCCTGGTCTACATAAGTGAGTTCCAGGACAGACAAAGGTACACAGTGACTGAGACCCTGCCTCAAAAAATTAATTTTATGTGTATGGATGATTGGCTGAATATATGGAAATACACCCTATGTGAGCCTGCTTTGTGTCCTGGAAGGACAGAAGCTTTTGAATCCCTTGGAACGGGAATTACAGTGGTTATGAACCACCTTCCTTGTAGATGCTGAAAACTAGATCTAGGTATTCTGCAAGAATAGCAAGTGCTCTTAATTGCTGAATCATTTCTTCATCTCCTAAAAAAAATTAAAATGAAATGAAAAAGAATTAAGGACTGGAGATCAGCGGTAGAGTATTTTCCTAGCACACATACGAGGCCTTACTTTCAATCTACAGAGTAGTAAAAACTGTAAGAATAAACATTTCACATTCGTGTTGATAATGGAACAGATGTTTAACTTGTAATCAAATCTACGACTACCTCGTTGTATGGCGAGGTTTTGCTATGTTTCTGAAACAGGGCCTTGTTTTAAAGCCAAGCCTAGCCTTAAACTCAAGATCTTCCTTCCTTAGCCTTCTGAGGGCTGGGATAGCATTACACTGCACTGCTTGGTCCTGGAATCTGACTAGGGTATCAAGAGAATGAAGAAAGGACAGACACACAGACACATGTCCAGAAGAGCTGGGATTCGGTAGGATGTGCTTACTCTAATGGAGGACACTGACCACAACAGCCACCCAGGAACTTAGCGCTCTGAATTGAGGAGGTGGGCCTGTGGTACACGGCCAAATCAGGAAGCAGAGTTAGCTAATCTCAGTAGAAAGTTTCTGTAAGGAAGCAGTCCCAGGCCTGCTGGAGGAGCTATGGTCGAGAGTTTCTACATACATAGTCAGCATTTGAACTAGGATCAGAGAAAGGCTTTGCCTTCCCTCTAAGCCTGACCAAGAAGGCTTTGCTATCTATGCCCATGGGTCTGAGGCACTGGTCCATGACATGGCTGTGTTCATGTTAAAAACATAGTCACTCAGTCAGGATTTCCTCTGATCTGAACAGGATTACAGGTGCATATTGCTATGTCTGGGACCTGAAGAGATTTTTTTATTGGATATTTTTTTATTCACATTTCAAATGTTATTACCTTTCCCAGTTTCCTGTCCATAAGCCCCCTATCACCTCCCTCTCCCTTTCTTCTATAAGGGTGTTCCCCTCCCCATCCACCCTCCCCCACCCACATTCCCCTACCCTGGGGGTCCAACCTTGGCAGGACCAAGGACTTTTCCTTCCTTTGGTGCCCAACAAGGCCATCCTCTGCTACATATGCAGTTGGAGCGATGGGTCAGTCCATGTATAGTCTTTGGGTAGTGGTTTAGTCCCTGGGAGCTCTGGTTGATTGACATTGTTGTTCTTATGGGGTTGCAAGCCCCTTCAGCTCTTTCAATCTATTCTCTAATTCCTCCAACAGGGGCCCCGTTCTCAGTTCAGTGTTTTGCTGCTAGCATTCTCCTCTGTATGTGACATGCTCTAGCTGTGTCTCTCAGGAGACATCTATATCTGGATCCTGTTAGCACTTCTTAGCTTCATCCATCTTATCTAGTTTTGGTAGTTGTATATATATGGGCCACATGTGGGGCAGACTCTGAATGGCCGTTCCTTCAGTCTTTGCTTCAAACTTTGCCACCATATCCCCTCCTATGAATACTTTTGTTCCCCCTTTTAAGAAGGAGTAAAGCATCTGCACTTTGGTCATCCTTCTTCTTGAGCTTCATGTGGTCTGTGGATTGCATATTGGGTAATTCCAATTTTTAGCTTTTAGGCTAATATCCACTTATCAGTGAGTGCAAACCATATGTGTTTTTCTGTGATTGGGTTACCTCACTCAGGATGATATTTTCTAGTTCAATTCATTTGCCTATGAATTGCATGAAGTCATTGTTTTTGATAACTGAATAGGACTCCATTGTGTAGATGTACCACATTTTCTGTATCCATTGTTCTGTTGAAGGGCATCTGGGTTCTCTCCAGTTTCTGGCTATTATAAATAAGGCTGCTATGAACATAGTGGAGCATGTGTCATTGTTATATGTTGGGGCATTTTTTGGGTATATGCCCAGGAGATATATAGCTGGGTCCTTCGTTAGTGAAATGTCTAATTTTCTGAGGTACCTCCAGACTGATTTCCAGAGTGGTTGTACCAGTCTGCAATCCCACCAACAATGGAGGAGTGTTCCTCTTTCTCCACATCCTCACCAGCATCTGTTGTCACCTGAGTTTTTGATCTTAGCCATTCTGACTAGTGTGAGGTGGAATCTCAGGGTTGTTTTGATTTGCATTTCCCTGATGACTAAGAATGTTGAGCATTTCTTTAGGTATTTCTTAGCCATTTGATATTTCTCAGCTGAGAATTCTTTGTTTAGCTCTGTACCCCATTTTTAATAGGGTTATTTCTGGAGTCTAACTTCTTGAGTTCTTATATATTTTGGATATTAGCTCTCTATCAGATGTAAGATTGGTAAAGATCTTTTCCCAATCTGTTGGTTGCCGTTTTGTCCTAACCACAGTGTCCTTTGCCTTACAGAAGCTTTGCAGTTTTATGAGATCCCATTTGTCGATTCTTGATCTTAGAGCATAAGCCATTGGTGTTTTGTTCAGGAAATTTTTTCCAGTGCCCATGTGTTCCAGATGCTTCCCTAGTTTTTCTTCTATTAGTTTGAGTGTATCTGGTTTGATGTGGAGGTCCTTGATCCACTTGGACTTAAGCTTTGTACAGGGTGATAAGCATAGATCGATCTGCATTCTTCTACATGTTGACCTCCAGTTGAACCAGCACCATTTGCTGAAAATGCTATCTTTTTTCCATTGGATGGTTTTGGCTCCTTTGTCAAAGATCAAGTGTAGGTTCATTTCTGGGTTTTCAATTCTAGCTCACTGATCTACCTGCCTGTCTCTGTACCAATACTATACAGTTTTTATCACTATTGCTCTGTAATACTGCTTGAAGTCAGGGATGGTGATTCCCACAGAAGTTCTTTTGTCGTTGAGTATAGTTTTCACTTATCCTGGGTTTTTTTGTTATTCCAAATGAATCTGCAAATTGCTTTTTCTAACTCTATGAAGAATTGGGTTGGAATTTCGATGGGGATTGCATTGAATCTGTAGATCGCTTTTGGTAAAATGGCCATTTTTACTATATTAATCCTACCAATCCATAAGCATGGGAGGTCTTTCCACCTTCTGAGATCTTCTTCAATTTCTTTCTTCAGAGACTTGAAGTTCTTGTCATACAGATCTTTCACTTGCTTGGTTAGAGTCACACCGAGGTATATTATACTATTTGTGACTATTGTGAAGGGTGTCCTTTCCCTAATTTCTTTCTCAGCTTGTTTATCTTTTGTGTAGAGGAAGGCTACTGATTTTTTTTTGAGTTAATTTTATACCCAGCCACTTTGCTGAAGTTGTTTATCAGGCTTAGTAGTTCTCTGGTGGAACTTTTGGGGTCACTTAAGTATACTATCATGTCATCTGCAAATAGTGATATTTTGACTTTTTCCTTTCTAATTTGTATCCCTTTGACCTCCTTTCATTGTCTGATTTCTCTGGCTAGGACTTCAGGAACTATATTGAAAAAGTAGGGAGAGAGTGGGCAGCCTTGTCTAGTCCCTGATTTTAGTGGGATTGCTTCAGGTTTCTCTCCATTTAGTTTAATGTTAGCTACTGGTTTGCTGTATATTGCTTTTACTATGTTTAGGTATGGGCCTTGAATTCCTGATCTTCCCAGGACGTTTATCATGAAGGGTTGTTGAATTTTGTCAAATGCTTTCTCAGCATCTAATTAAATGATCATATGGTTTTTTCTTTGAGTTTGCTTATATGGTGGATTACACTGGTGGTGTTCTGTATATTGAACCATCCCTGCCTGCCTGGGATGCAGCCTACTTGATCATGATGGATGATTGTTTTGATATGTTCTTGGATTCTGTTTGCAAGAATTTTATTGAGTATTTTTACATCGATAATCATAAGGGAAATTGGTCTGAAGTTCTCTTTCTTTGTTGGGTCTTTGTATTTTAGGTATAAGCCTAATTGTGGCTTCATAGAAGGAATTGGATAGTGTTTCTTCTGTTTCTATTTTGTGGAATAGTTTGGACAGTATTGGTATGATGAGGTCTTCTATGAAGTTCTGATAGAATACTGCACTGAACCCGTCTGGACCTGGGCTCTTTTTGGTTGGGAGACCTTTAATGACTGCTTCTATTTCTTCAGGAGTTATGGGGTTGTTTAGATGGTTTATCTGATCCTGATTTAACTTTGGTACCTGGTATTTGTTTAGAAAATTGTCCATTTCCTCCAGATTTTCCAGTTTTGTTAAATATAGGCTTTTGTAGTAAAGTCTGATGATTTCTTGAATTTCCTTGGATTCTGTTGTTATGTCTCTCTTTTCATTTCTGATTTTGTTAATTTGGATACTGTCTCTGTGCTCTTTGGTTAGTCTGGCTAAGAGTTTATCTCTCCTGTTGATTTTCTCAAAGGACCAGCTCCTGGTTTTGTTGATTCTTTGTATAATCTTTTTTTGTTTCTACTTGGTTGATTTCAGCTCTGAGTTTGATTATTTCCTGCCTTCTACTCCTCCTGGGTGTATTTGCTTCTTTTTGTTCTAGAGTTTTTAGCTGTGCTGTCAAGCTGCCAATGTATGCTCTCTCCTGTTTCTTTTTCTTTTTTTTTTTTTTTTTTTGGTTCTTTTTTTTCGGAGCTGGGGACCGAACCCAGGGCCTTGCGCTTCCTAGGTAAGCGCTCTACCACTGAGCTAAATCCCCAGCCCCTCTCCTGTTTCTTTTTGAAGGCACTCAGAGCCATGATTTTTCCTCTTAGCACAGCTTTCATTGTGTCCCATAAGTTTGGGTATGTTGTACCTTCATTTTCATTAGATTCTAAAAAGCCTTTAATTTCTTTCTTTATTTCTTTCTTGACCAAGTTATCATTGAGTTGAGCATTGTTCAACTTCCATGTATATGTGGGCTTTCTGTTGTTTTGTTTTTATTGAAGATCAGCCTTAGTCTGTGGTGATCTGATAGGATGCATGGGATTATTTCAATCTTTTTGTATCTTTTGAGGCCTGTTTTGTGACTGATTATATGGTTAATTTTGGAGACGGTACCGTGAGGTTCACAGAAGAAGGTATAATCTTTTGTTTTAGGGTGAAATGTTCTATAAATGTCTGTTAAGTCCATTTGGTTCATAAGTTCTGTTAGTTTCTCTAGGTCTCTGTTTAATTTCTGTTTCTATGATCTGTCCATTGATGAGAGTGGGGTGTTGAAATCTCCTACTATTGTTGTGTGAGGTGCAATGTGTGCTTTGAACTTTTAGTAAGGTTTCTTTTATGAATGTAGGTGCCCTTGCATTTGGAGCATAGATATTTAGGATTGAGAGTTCATCATGGTGGATTTTTCCTTTGATGAATATGAAATATCCTTCCTTATCTTTTTTGATGACTTTTGGTTGAAAGTCACTTTTATTTGATATTAGAATGGCTACTCCAGCTTGTTTCTTCAGACCATTTGCTTGGAAAGTTGTTTTCCAGCCTTTTACTCTCAGGTAGTGTCTGTCTTTGTCACTGAGGTGTGTTTCCTGAAAGCAGCATAATGCATGTCTAGTCTGTTAATCTATGTCTTTTTATTGGGGAATTAAGTCCATTGATGTTAAGAGATATGGAATAGTGATTGTTTCCTGCTATTTTTGTTGTTAGAGGTAGAATTATGTTTGTGTGTCTCTCTTCTTTTGGTGTTGTTGCAAGGAGATTACTTTCTTGCTTTTTCTAGGGTGTAGTCTCCCTCCTTGTGTTGGAGTTTTCCATACATTATCCTTTATAGGACTGGATTTGTAGAAAGATATTGTGTAAATTTGGTTTTGTCATGAAATATCTTGGTTTCTCTATGTTAATTGAGAGTTTTGCTGGATACAGTAACCTGGGCTGGCATTTGTGTTCTCTTCGGGTCTGTATGACATCTGCCCAGGATCTTATGGCTTTCATAGTCTCTGGTGAGAAGTCTGGTGTAATTCCGATAGGTCTGCCTTTATATGTTACTTGGCCTTTTTCCCTTACTGCTTTTAATATTCTTTCTTTGTTTTGTGCATTTGGTGCTTTGACTGTTATGTGTCTGGAGGAATTTCTTTTCTGGTCCGATCTATTTGGAGTTCGGTAGGCTTCTTGTATGTTTATGGGCCTTCTTTAGGTTAGGGACATTTTCTTCTATAATTTTGTTGAAGATATTTACTAGCCCTTTAAATTGGGAGTCTTCACTCTCTTCTATACGTATTATCCTTAGGTTTGATCTTCTCATTGTGTCCTGGATTTCCTGGATGTTTTGTGCTAGGAGCTTTTTGCATTTTACATTATCTTTGACAGTTGTGTCAATGTTTTCGATAGTATTTTCTGCCCCTGAGATTTTCTCTTCTATCTCTTGTATTCTGTTGCCGATGCTTGCACCTGTGACTCCCGATCTCTTCCCTAGGTTTTCTATCTCCAGGGTTGTCTCCCTTTGTGCTTTCCTTATTGTTCCTATTTCCATTTTTAAATCCTGGATGGTTTTGTCCATTTCCCTCACCTGTTTGGTTGTGTTTTCCTGTAATTCTTTAAGGGATTCTTTAAGGGATTTTTGTGTTTCCTCTTTAAGGACTTCTATTTGTTTACTTGTGTTTTCCTGTATTTCTTTAAGGGAGTTATTTATGTCCTTCTTAAAGTCCTCCATCATCATAAAATGTGATTTTAAATCCAAATCTTGATTTTCCTGCGTGTTTGGGTATCCAGGATTGGCTTTGGTGGGAGAGCTGGGCTCCGATGATGCCAGGTAGTCACTTAGGCTCCTGTGCTTGCCTCTGGACATCGGGTTGTCTCTGGTGTTAGCTTGTCTTGCTGACTGAAAGTGGCTCAGCACTCCTGCAGACCTGTTTTCTTTCAACTGGATCTGGGAACAGAGAGCTCAGAGAGCTCTGCTCTCAGGTGTGTAGGCTCTCCTGGCTACTGGCTTTCAACTCTTGGCACAGGCAGAAACCAGAAGGGCCCTGCCTGCCTCGGACTGCTCCTAGGTCCCTGTGCCCAGGGCGCACAGATGACACTAGGAGATTTCCTCTTGGGTCAGGAATGTGGGCAGAAGGTAGTTGTCTCCCCTGGGTTCTCAGGAGTATCTGCACTTCTGAGGGTCCAGCTCTCTTCCCCACGGGATTTAGGTGCAGGTTTCTGTGGTACTGGTTCAGTTCCTGCCGCTGACTGCTCCTATATTCCTGTATCCAGAGGCACTATGCAGTTTCCTCTTGGGCCAGGAATGTGGGAAGAAGTGGGCAGAAGTGGTGGTCTGTCCTCAGGTCTCAGGAATGTCCACACTTCTGGGAGTTCAGCTCTCTCCCCCCTCAGGATTTGGGTATAGGGAGCTGTGGGATTGGTTCAGTTCAGTTCCAGGCACAGCCAGAAATCAGAAGTCAAGATATTTGATCCTCTCCCTTGAGACCTAGGACTCCGATCTACATGGATGCATTTTTTGAAAAAAGTGTTTTTATTTGGAAAATATGTGTTAGGTACCTCAGAGATGTAAGACATGGGGGTCTGACTTCAGACTGTTTCTAGTTCAGTGAGTGAGATATGACAGAACTAAGTTATGCCAGCTAAGGAATCTCAGAGGATGGTCCTCTAAGATGTATGCAAGCCAGATCCAAAAGGGAGAAGGTCACCTTAGCTAAATAAGATGGAAGGACAAAAAGTCCAAGTAATTCAGAGAGCGGGACACGGTCACTCAGGGATTCGCCCATCTGGCAGCAAAGTTGCCTGTGTACATAAAGGAAAAGAGAAGGCTGGAGAGATGGCTCAGCGGTTAAGAGCACTGGCTGCTCTTTCAGAGGTCCCGAGTTCAATTCCCAGCAACCACATGGTGGCCCACAACCATGATGTCCTCTTCTGGTGTGTCTGAAGATAGCAACAGTGTACTCACATACATAGATACATAAACAAACAAATCTTAAGAAAAGAAGACTATATTAGTCAGAACATAGTGGTATCCTGGACAATTCTTCGGCTTGCCATGGATTAAAGGAGATGAGGCCTTCTGACTTCCAAGAAATGGAAGAAACAATGGGCCTTAAACTGGGCATGGGGATAAGGGAGAAATTAAAGAGACAAGCTCTCTAGGACTCGGGGACTGCTTAGATGTACTGGTGAGGCCACGGAGACTTTTGCGTGGGAGACTGGCTGGCTGGGTGTGCTGGGTAATAAAAGGGAGAAAGATCCAGGCTGGGGGAGGCATAAGTACAAAGAAGGAAAAAAACCCTTAGTGTTGGGAATACCATACCTTCATTGTACAGAACCACTTCACTGGAAAATGAAGGGAGTTGTTTCTAAGATAGGCATGGTGGCCCAGCCCTATAATCTTAAGACTTGATAGATTAAGGTAAGAGAATTGCTGTGAATTTAGGGTGAGCCTGGGCTACAAAGAAAGACCCCCATCTCAAACAACAACAACAACAACAACAACAACAACAACAACAACAACAAAAGACACAGAAGAGGAAAAAAAAGAAAGTGTTTTTTTTTTTGTAAGATATGCTAAAAGGCTCATATATATGAAGGTGATATAAATGTTCAAAAGCTATTCATACACGTAACACAGATTCCTACTCACACATAAGTCATTCTAAAAGGCTGATCACAAATGGAGACAACTTACAGTCTAAACACTCATTTCATTTTCTTTTTTAATTTATTTTTTTTATCTATATGAGTACACTGTAGCTGTCTTCAGACATACCAGAAGAGGGCATCAGATCTCATTACAGATGGTTGTGAGCCACCATGTGGTTGCTGGGGATTGAACTCAGGACCTCTGGAAGAGCAGTCAGTGCTCTTAACCGCTGAGCCATCTCTCCAGCTCCCTCATTCCATTTTCTTAAGGATGAGGGCTACATCTTGTTGAATCTTTTCTTACCTCTAACATGTACCCAGTATCTGACAGGCTTCTGGTAAACTTTGAGTTGGCAGATGAATTTCACATTAAGTTAAATCCATCCTTAAAGTGTATACTTTAAAGGCTGGAGAGATGGGTCAGCAGTTACAGCCCAGTACTGGTCTTGTAGAGAACCTGAATTTGGTTCCCACAATCCACATCAGGTGGCTGTATGGTTCTAAGGGATCTAATGCTTTCTTCTGGTCTCCAGAGGTACTCCAAACCACTCACCCTTGTCTCCTGCTCCAAATAAAGTGAAATCTAGGGTTAAAAAAATACAGGCACTTAAACCTCACCTTTCCACCAGGCATGGTATCTTATACCTTTAATCCTAGCAGTTGGAGACAGAGGCAGGCAGATCTCTGAGTTCCATGTCAACCTGGTCTGCACAGGGAGTTCCAGGATCACCAAGGCGACTACACAGAGAAACCCTGTCTCAAAACAACAAAATAAACAAAACAAAACAGAAAACAAGGGCTGGAGAGATGGCTCAGCGGTTAAGAGCACCCGACTGCTCTTCCAGAGGTTATGAGTTCAATTCCCAGCAACCACATGGTGGCTCACAACCATCTGTAAAGAGATCTGATGCCCTCTTCTGGTGTATCTGAAGACAGCTACAGTGTGTACTTATATATAATAAATAAATAAATCTTTAAAAAAAAAAAAAAACAGAAAACAAAACAAAACAAAAACCCCTCACCTTTCCTCACCATTCTAGAGCTGGGCATGATAGGGGATACCTGTTATCCCAGCATCCTGGAGGCTGAGATCAGAGATTGTCTGACCTGGGCTTGTGTATCAACACTAGACCAGCCAGGACTATATAGAGATTCTGTCTCAAAAACAATACTGCTCACCAAATCCCAAACAAAACATCCCTCATGTTCTAGGAGCCTATGCTGATCTCTGGGTAGATTTTATGTCTGTCTTTATATTCCTACAAAATACTGAACTTAAAAAATCTATTTGCATTCTTCTCATTGCCTTGTCTTTTTTTTTTTTTTTAAAGATTTATTTATTTATTATAAGTACACTGTAGCTGTCCTCAGACACACCAGAAGAGGGCATCAGATCTCACTACAGATGGTTGTGAGCCACCATGTGGTTGACTGGGATTTGAACTCAGGACCTCTGGATGAGCAGTCAGTGCTCTTAACCGCTGAGCCACCTCTCCAGCCCCTCATTGCCTTGTTAAGGGGAGTTGAAGCAAGAACCAGTTTTTTGAAACCACAGCCCAAATAATTTCAATTTTCACCACTTCGGAAACCACGTCTTTATTGGTCTCGGAGCTGTGAAATTTAAATGAGGTGAAGTATGGAGCGTATGTGTGTCATAGCAGAAGAAAGTTCAAAATCCCAGGTCAATCTGGCTCTGCTGATATTCTATTTATACACAAAGTCTAAGCACCTTTTCTTGTTTTGTCTCTTAAGTCTCATGTAGACTAGGCTGGCCTCAAACTCTCTAAGTACCCAAGGACAACTTTGAACCCCTGACCCTCTTGTCTCCACCACCACAGTTTCCGAGCACCGGAATACAGGCTGTTGTACAGGACTATGAACCAAACTTCAGGATTCCAACTGGGCCTGCTAGCCAAAGATCACCACAGCGGGGCGTTCTGACTTCATTCCAGGAAGGAAAGAGAGGGTAAGGGGTGGGGGTGGATCATGGAACTCTCAGCTGAGTATCCAGCCACTCCTCACAACCAGTTATGCAGTTGTGTGCAATTCTGCTTGAAGGTGGCTTTTGGGGTGAGGGCTATCTCTGGGTGGAGCTAGGGTATATAGGTGGGACACGAAGGGCTGGGACTCTAGTTACACAGCTAAATGCATGTACTGTCTGGTTTTGTGTGTCAGCTTGACACAGCTGGAGTTATCACAGAGAACGGAGCCTCCCTTGAAGAAATGACTTCATGAGATCCAGCTGTAAGGCATTTTCTCAATGAGTGATCAAGGGTAGGGGCAGGCATTGTGGGTGGTGCCATCCCTGGGCTGGTGGTCTTGGGTTCTATAAGAAAGGAGACTGAGCAAGTTGAGGGAAGCAAGCCAGTAAGTAGCACCCCTCTATGGCCTCTGCATCAGCTCCTGCCTCCAGGGTCCTGTCCTGACTTCCTTTGGAGATGAACAGCAATGTGGGAGTATAAGCTGAGTAAACCTTTTCTTCCACAGCTTGCGTTTGGGTCACGATGTTGTGTGCAGAAATATAAACCCTGACTAAGACAATGGGAATGTCCCTGCATGTTGCGTGCTGAACTTTCAGTGTGGCTGTTTTAAACCATGGTCCTGCCGCCTCAACCCTTGCTCTGTAAATGAGCCTAGTAAAATCCACTGATTCCTCAGGCTGAACTTCGGGGTAGTTGAGACTGTAGGAGGGTGTCGATGTATTTATATCTCCCCAAGGGAAGGAATTTTAAAACGCAGGTATACATCAAAAAGCCTAGCTGCTTGTAATTTTTGAAGCAGATGAGAGAACCCCTAACCATCTATCTGTGATTTGCGCAGATAAGCAATTTCCTTTTTTTGTTAGCTGTATATCTTCCTGGCTTCTAGTAGTCCCATAGTGACCTGTCAAGAAAGCAGCACATCCTAACAATTTCTTATTTCTAAAACTCTTTAAAAAAAACAAAAACAAAAAACAAACAAACAAAACCACCCGACTCTTGGCATTTCCTGCCTGCCCTCCCCCTCTTCAAAACTCCCTGCTTTCAAAGTTTAGAAAAGAGCTTTGCTTCAGTACTAGCGTGAATTGAAATTTGAGGGCTACAGACCACCTTTCTTCCTCATTGGTAAAATAGAGGTAAAAATACCGATTTTGCCTGACCTGGTGGTTTACCCCTGTAAACTCTTAACAGTAGGTTGAGACAGGAGGATCAAGAGTTGGAGGTCACCAGGGCTACAGTGTGAACTTCTGTCTCAAAAACAAAAATCAAGCCCATTTTGTAAAGTTGTTTGAAGATAACCAGCATTACAGTTCTTAACATGTGTTGTTCACAATGCTACACAAGGTAGGAAATGACTTTATCTTCTGGTCATCTTTGACCTTGGGGAAGCCTGGCCCTTTAAGACAGCGCCGCCCCAGCCTCCAGCGCGCGCCTCCTGCCCCGCCCCGTCTCTCCGGCTTGGAGGCGGGACCTTCAAACCCGGAACTGAAGGCCTTGCGTCTCCCGCGCGGCCAATCGGCGTCCCGGAAGGAGCGAGTTGAAACAACTGAGCCAGTGAATGACAGCAGCGCCGCCCGCCGGTCGCGACCGTAGCCCCGCCGGTGTCGCGAGCCTTCTGTCAACCCGCCCCTCAGGAAGGCGAGTGGCGGCGTGCCTTCGCGCCGCGCCTCCTCGAGTATCTGTGGTCCTGCGGGGTCTCCCCACTCTCCCCGGCCCCTGCCCCGCTGTCCCTTTGCTGCTGGCGCCATGGGCAGCGAGCAGAGCGCGGAGGCCGAGAGCCGCCCCGGCGATCTGAACGCCTCAGGTCGGTGCCTCACCTCCCGCACGGGTGTTGCTGGCGGAGCCGACAGCCCCAGTGAAGGGCCCTCAGTGTGCCCTAACACTGAGAAAGCGTGGCCTCCCGCCCAAATCCTGGTTCCCTAAACCGGCTAGCTCAGCTTCACCCTAATTCTTAAAAAACGATCTCCTTAATGTTCGGGTCCAGGACTCCTCACTGATGCCCGAGATTTGGCTAACCTGGATTGATCATAGCCAGAACCGCTAAGATCAGGTTCTCTGAAAATCAGGGTGTCGGGGTACTTTTTCAGAAGGGACCTGTGAGCACTGGGTGGCCACTCTCAATGTTTGGGTGCAAATATTTCCAGGAACTGCTCTTTCCCATTCAGGTATCGGGTCCGTTTTTTGATAAGTTGGCTAGATGGCCGGCAGTCTCTAGTGTATCTTCTGTTCACATTTCTTTAGATTTCTCAAAGCGTTTGGGGTAGGAATCGGAAGGGTATTGTGCTGGACCTATAGTGGGTACTCAATAAAACAGCTGGTAGTTGAAAACCATTTGGTCCTTTTGTTGTTGTTACTTAGGTAACCTCTGAGAGTGCCCTGGATAGGCTCAAGGGTTGCAAGCCTAATTAGTTAAAATGTCTGATGGCAAAAGAGTCGCAGAATGGCTCTCTACTTGGTAACCTTTGCCACTCAGAAATGTGGAAGCTAACAGATGCAGGGATGATTCATGCTGAAGGGCGTTCCTCACGAGCTCCTTCAAGAGCTGCAGTCGGGCTTGAATCCACTAGCTTTGTCGTGCTTTGATTCCTTGGAAGGCCTAGAGCGTCATGTCTGTTTTTAACAAACCCGCAAAACTGGCTCACCTCTTACTTTTCTGTGTCAGGCCAGAAGCATACTTTAGGGGAAGTAGTGTGGCCTCCTATCACACAGCTGCTCATCCGGGAACCAACAGCATGGGCTTAGTTCTGATAGAATTTACATACCCTCCTGTGCCAGACCTTTACATATGTTTATATGTAATTTTTTTTTTTTTTTGGTTCTTTTTTTTGGAGCTGGGGACCGAACCCAGGGCCTTGCACTTCCTAGGTAAGCGCTCTACCACTGAGCTAAATCCCCAGCCCCTATATGTAATTTTTATAGTATACATATTTTTTGCCCACATCTTTACCCGTTTTATGAAGAAATAATGCCTAAATACTTTCATGTCCCTCTTCCTTTGAGTCTGGGGAGAGGAGGGTGGTGTAATTTGTAACAGAAAAGACTGGTACGACTTTTGTAAAACAAAGTTAGATAAATTACAAAGCCAGGATAAACTTTTCCTGAAAAAGCAATAAAAGCAGAGGCCTGTCATTGTTGTCCTCTGTCCCCTACTCCCACCCCAGCAAGGTCAGGCATCAGGAGAGGCTAGCTTCTAGAAGACAGAGTAGTTTCTGTGATATCTACGTTCAAACTGATGGGCCTGAGTGTACTTATTGTCCAGTAGAACTTTCGAGTATTAAGACATTTTAGGGTTCATTCTCGTTCCAGCCAGGGAATTATTTGGGTAAGAGACTTCTTGTTCTAGAGACTCCTTGTAGGTTTAAATTGACATACCCCAGAAGCAATGCTCCAATTTTCTGAACGCCGCCTCTGCCTGAAATGGTCCTGTTGATGGTTTCTGCCTTCTGTGCTGCACCAAAGCTCCCCAGAGCCTTAGGTATAGACTTACAATCTGTGGTTGGAACCAGAGGTTTCGGCCACTACTGGCTCTGTTCAACACACCTGGTTGGCTTTGATATGGTTGGCATTCCGTGTCACCAAGAAACCCTCAGTGCCTTTCCTAAATCTGTTTCTAGGGCTGCTGACCTTGGGCAAATCTGTAAACTACAGAACAATCAAAGAAGGAGACGTTAAAAAAAATTGCCTGTGCTTTTGTGTGTTGAGTAATAAAATTGCATGGTTATGAAAGAATTCATTCATGTTATAGCTTTCTGTTATGTTTGAGGGTTTGCCATATATATATATATATATATATATATATATATATATATATATATATATGAAAATAGAAAAATAGAAGTCTTGGGCTTGGGCTGGGGCCATGTAGCTCAGTGGTAAGACACTTGCCTAGTATGTGATAGGCTCTGGGTACAATCCTTAGTACCACAGGGAGGGGAAAAAGAAAAAGTTGTCTATGATCTACCTTTGCCAGCCCCACTAGAAAGTAACTACATTTGGTTCTGTAAAAACATTCTTTTTTTCTTCCTTTGTGACAATATTTTATGTAGTCTAGATGGAGCTATACTCCAAAGGCTGTTGATTTTTTTAAACAAAATATTATTATGGGTCTAGATGTTTTGTCTCCACATCAGGTCTCTGCACCACATATATGTAGTGCTTGAGAAGACCACAAGAGGGCACTGGATCAACTAAAACTGGAATTACAAATGATTTTTTAAAAATATTTATTTTGGGGCTGGGGATTTAGCTCAGTGGTAGAGCGCTTACCTAGGAAGTGCAAGGCCCTGGGTTCGGTCCCCAGCTCCAAAAAAAAAAGAACCAAAAAAAATATTTATTTTATTATATGAGTACATTGTAGCTGTCCTCAGTGTAGGACACCAGGACAGGGCATTAGATCCCTGTTACAGATGGTTGTGAGCCACCATGTGGTTGCTGGGAATTGAACTCAGGACCTCTGGAAGAGCAGCCAGTGCTTTTAACTGGTAAACCATGTCTCCAACCCCTGTTACTGAAGTTTGGATTTACCGATATCTACCTCCTGAGTACTAGAATCACAGATGTGGGCCACCATGTCCAGTTATGTCCAGTTGAGTTACACCCCACACATAAATAGTCTTTAGTTTTATTTATTGGTGTTTTTTCCCCCTTACTATGTAGCTCTGGCTGTCCAGGAATTCACTATGTAGACTAGGCTGGCCTTGAACTCACAGAGATTCGCCTGCCTCTGCCTATAGAGTACCGAGATTAAAGGCATGTGCCACTACACCAGCATTTCCTTTTAGTAAAACCAAAACAAACTTTAATCTACTATAGCGTTTCAAAGACAAAAAGCAGCTACCCTTGGAAGAGGTAGCTTGTCGTTTGAAGAGAAGCCAGAGAAATCAGAAAGTCTCTCACTATGAGCTACTCTTCCTAATGACCATGTTGGTAGGCAGTGGTGGCTTTCCAGTACGTGGTTACCAATCTGTATAACTCTTTGCAGTGACTCCATCTCCGGCTAAACATCGGGCCAAGATGGATGATATCGTGGTGGTAGCTCAGGGCTCTCAGGCCTCAAGGAATGTCAGCAATGATCCCGATGTCATCAAGCTGCAAGAGATTCCAACCTTCCAGCCCCTTTTAAAAGGTAAGAGGGGAGGCTCTCCAGTGTCTGGACTAGCTGGAGAGGTTCACTCTTTCCCGGTGGGTCCTTGGTCCCTTAGGTCTTTCCTTAATTAGCATATTCGTCTGAAAAGTCTTTCATGAGTGCCCTGTCTGAAATCGGAGTCTCTTTCTCTGCCTATTTTTCCTGTAGCACTTAATCACCATTGACCTATAGTAAGTTAGGAACATTTTTACATTTACTAGTTTGCAAGTGTCTGCTGTGTGTCTGTGTGTGTGTGTGTGTGTGTGTGTGTGTGTGTGTGTGTGTATGTCTGTGTATGTGTGTATGTATGTGTGTGTCTGTGTGTGTGTCTGTGTATGTGTGTATGTATGTGTGTGCGTGTGTGTGTGTGTGTGCCAGTTACAGCTTGCACATAGAGGTCAAAGGAAGACTTTGGGGAGTGGGATCTTTCTTACCATCACTTGGGTACTGAGGATCGACTCAGGCTATCAGGCTCGGCAGCGAGCACCTTTAACCTTCTGAGCCATCTTGCCAGCCCAGCTGATCCACTGTTTTTCTGTTAGAAGGTGATCTACACGGTGACAGGAATTTTCTGTTCCTTTCCACTACCGAGGCCCAGCACTTGAGATAGAACCTGATCTAAAGTAAAGATGGAGTAAATCTACAAATGAGTTGATGGTACTGGAGGTGGCCCTTCCTTGCAGTATTTCCATGAAAAGATTTTTATTTATTTATTTTTTTGGGGGGAGGGGATCCGGACTGTGGTATACGTTGACTAGTTGAAACTCGTGGAAAAATTCTGTCACCACTAATGCATTGGTAGCTCACTGTGGCTACTCTCTTGCGTGAGAGGGAAGTGTGCTTACGAGAGGAGTGATTACCCACCCGGTTAGCATAGTTCAAGGTACTTTATATGAAGACCGTAACCTTGTTGTTTTCATATCTTCATTACGTGGAGTTGGCTTTCTTTACCTGCTGTGTGGGTGTGCGCGCATGAATGCTGTGTGGGTGCATGTTTGGAGGCCACAAGTCAACCTTCAGGATTGCTCTCAGGAGCCATCCACCTTATTCTTAGAAACAAGATGTCTCATTTGGGCCTTGGACCACTTAGGCCAGACCAACTGGCCTCATGTATCTGCCTGCCTCCATATACCCAGGGTTGGAAGTACAAGTTAGTGCTACCACTTGCAGTGTTTGATGTGGTTTCTGGGGATAGAGCTTAGGTTCTCATGCTTGCATGACAAGCACTTTAGTAACTGAACCACCTCTCCACTCCTGGAGATGGTTTTCTGTGAATTGAATGATGCGTCTGCTATAGAAGTTCCTCCGAACACCCAAAACAAAACCCAGCTCTAATGAGCATAAATAAGGCTGTGCTTTACCTGACTTGCATCTTTCTTCGTTTTTCTTTTTTTTGATAACAATACCACAGACTGAGAAATTTATAAAGAAAAGAGGAACGGTACCTTACACTTCTTGATGTTGAAGATCTCGACACTGACATCCTCTTGGCATTTGGTGACAGCCTCTCTCTTGGGTCATGACATGAAGGAGGACATCATGAAGCAGGAAAACTGCTCTCTTGATCTCTCTTTCTCCTCAAAGCCATTCATGGAATCTTAAGGCTCCACCTTCATGACCACATCCCATCCTGATTACCTTCCAAAGGCCCGCCTCCAAATACCATTGGCCTATGCCTTGGGGGGAGCGAAATTTCAATATGAACCCTAGAGCTGACAAATACCAAGACAAGAGCAAGTTGGTATAATAGACTCTAAAAAACTCTTCTATAGTTATTTATATTAAAATGTACCCCGACCTTACATATATTCACATACCGTTCATGTACTTCTTACAGCATTGAATTTGTTTAAGTGATTTCTGCAAGACCAGACATCTGGCAGTTAGAGATTGCACTTGAAACTTCTTAACCAACGCATGTCCTACCCTAGTTACACCATCCATCCTGTGCCTGACAAAAGCAAATAGCACGTCCAGGTGCTCTAGGGATCATTGTATTCTTCACAGTAACTCATCTACTCTGTAGAAGAGGCCATCCACGAACTCACTCTCCTCTGTCCTGGTACCAGATTAGGCTTTGCTAAGTCCTCTGCACGATGAAAGAACATACTACATTCTGTTACTTGCCCATCTTCACATTCTTTATTTTTTGGAATAACACGATTCTCTAAAGAAGCCAACATTAATGAGAGTTCTACGCTCACATAGACTTACCCAGTCTTCAGAAACTTATCGGCTGGGCATTGATCTTCTGCGTTGCACCCTTCCTGGATCTGTGTGGAGTACAGTCTGTCATGTGCCTTCTTCCTGTTGTGGCCATCCTCTCACTCCCCAAAGTCTTCTCATCCTTCATGGGTCTTCTGTGACTAATGCTTGCCCTTTATCACTGAAGGAAATACAAAAAGCAAAACCGGATTTGAGATCTACTTAATAATGTTCTGGGGTCAGTTGTTGAATCATTTGAAATAATTCACATGAGTAAACTGACTAGTAAGAAAGTATCCAGGGGAAGGCTTAGTATTAAGAGGTGCTAATTCGAATTTAAGGTCATCATAGGTCATCCATCTTGAACATGAGTGATGTATGATACAAGTGAGTGCTTTGCAAAGTGATGCACCTGGACTTGGTTACCTTGGTAACTACGTTGTAATCAGAGCTTTATCACCATCTAACTAGATTGAGGATAGGTTATAGGAAAGCTGGTGAGGGGCAGGTGACTCTGGGTGCTTCTCTGGGTTTGGCTAAGTAAGATAGAGTGCTTTCTTGATTAGAAATGGTTCAGAGGGCTGGAGAGATGGCTCAGTGGTTAGGAGCACTGACTGTTCTTCCAAAGGTCCTGAGTTCAATTCCCAGCAACCACATGGTGGCTCACAACCATCTGTAATGAGTTCTGATGCCCTCTTCTGGTGCATCTGAAGACAACTACAGTGTACTTATATATAATAAGTAAATAAATAAATCTTAAGAAAAAAAAAGAAATGGTTCAGAGCACAGGCACAAACAACAGACAGTGAGTGTTTACAGATGCTTGTGTTTCATCTGTGAACAAGAAATTCCTTGGATAGAAAAGACAGGTGGACAGGAAAATTAAGTAAACTAACGAATGCAGTTGATGATAATAGTGTCCAACTCCCCTCAGGACGCTTCATGATAGACATTTTGTTTAGTACTGTATAGGTTAAAGCATTGGGATTCACCTTAAAGTCCTGGCCTAGTCACTGGCTATCATCTATAGCAGTCACCTATCATCTGATGACATTGGGACATGCTGACCATAGAGTAAGACTTGTTCCCACTGTAGCAGAGCTTGCTGTATAAGTCACGGCTATCCCAGGGGCAGGGTGTGTGTGTGTGTGTGTGTGTGTGTGTGTGTGTGTGTGTGTGTAAGCTTGTTTGGATTTTCGGTGTCCAGTTTGTAGTAGAGCATCCTACCCTGACATCGCACCGCCTGATGGGCTGTCGTAGGAGCTGCAGGAGATGCTCGACAGTTGCCTTTACACTGCCTTGTCTTTTTTCACCTTGCTCTCAGGGTGAGGCAATTTCTTAAAGTAGAAAAAAAAGGCCACCCTGTGAAGGCTGTACCCCCCAGGTTTGATTTCAGAGAGCTTTTATTCAAGTTAATGACAGCTTATTCTTTCAAAACAATACATTCAACTACTACAGAGTTCACTATTGTTCCGTAATGTCATATGATGTAATCTAATGCTGGTGGGTGATCTGCAGAGGCAGAGACTGGGCGAGTTTGAGGCTATTTGTATGACTGAGGTAATGTTTGCATTTTAAGAGGCAAGCAGATTCTTTGGTTTTAATTCTTTTGCATAAATGTACCAGGGTATAATTTATGCTTTACAATACAAATATCTGTTCCTCTCATTCTTTCAAGTCAAAGAATTTCTATTTTTCATAGCAGTCTCTGAGTTAGGGATTTATTTTCATATGTAAAACACTCACTAGGAAATGGAAGAAAACTAGAAAGCAGCAGTGTGGCCATCCTAGAACACAGAAGCAAATTGTCAACTTCATGTACATTACTAAGATTCCAATGAATTAAATAAGTCCTACACATTTCTTACTTACGTTTTAACCACTCACTTTTTAAAACGAAGCTGACCCTATCATTCTCTAGGAAAAGCAATCGTAAGAGAGATCCAATACTGTGTTTATGTCAAAGTTAGGAAAATATCCTCTTCAGTTTTAGTGGATGAATAGATGCATATACATATACAACATTGTTTGTAATTGACCTGCCATTTTTGTTCATGACCTTGGGTATAACATAAGGGGTTGTTTTCCTGCCTAAGAAAGGACTGGGCTTGTTACTAGCCAGGAATCAGGCTTATACAACATGGAGGCTTACGTGACACTAAGCAGCTTTGTTGGGTGTTCTAAGAGTGGGTGTTAGGAACAGAAGGCATGTGAAATGGATTCTGATTATTAAAGAGCTTGGAGCTCAGTGATGTGGTACATGCCTGTAATCCTAACACCACCAGGCAGAGGCGGAAAGACAGTTTGTGGCAAGCCTGGGCATTAAATACAAAGAAAAGGAAAGCTAAAACAAAGAAACAAAGCCATCTTTCTGGACTTTCCTCGGGGGAGTTAAATCACATAGAGCAGCAGTGAAGGGTCTTAGAACTCCGAGAACTGTACTTAGCTGGGGAGAGTGAAGCAATGGGAAAGGAGGGGGAAGTACAAGAAGGAGTGAGGTTTCATAGAGGTACTGATCCTCTATCCAGGTTCTCCTCCGTTATTCAGAAAGATCCATCCTAAAGTCTTCCACATCCATCAGTGTCCACCAGCTGCCAGACACCACTGAATCGGAAAGTGGAACCAAATGGAAGGCTGAGAGGATGGGCCTCAACCAGAGCCGCAGTCTCCTCTGAACAGTTTAAAGTGTTCTCCGAGCACAACTGATCCTAAATGCCGTTTCTCCCAAACGCCATATTGGAAACGTTGGTAGCTTGTTTCTGACTACCCTGCAGATTTATTTGTGTGTCTAGTACCTGTTGAGTTAAGCTTTTCAACATGAGTTTTAGTCAGCAAAGAGCCAGCGTGACTGAGTGAAAGGAGATAGCAGGTAAAGAGTTGCTCAAATCCACTGGAAGGTGAGGCCACCTCTGCAGAGCATTCGGCGTTCTGCTCTTGCTAGCAAGCTTCTGGCCTGCGTCCGTTCTTGTTCTTCCCATCAGATTTTAGAGATGTCTACTTCTGTTGTGACACCACACACATTTACTTTGCTTCTGCACTTCTTTCCTTCTAGTGTCTGGCTCAGTGCACCCGTTTTCTCTTGCTGAGATAGATACTGAAATTATTTTTTAAAAAAATTGCCTCTGTTGAGACTCCAGTGCCTCCTGGTTACCTCGCTCTGCTCTTTCATTTTAGTCTCTGCTGCCAAAGCTGCTACCCGGCGCTCACTGCACGTCCCTTGTTCTTCCTGCTTTTGCCAGTCTTGAAGGTACTTATTTTGGTGTGTGCATGTGCACACACATGCTGTAGTACATGCGTGGACGTCACAGGACATCTTGCAGGGGTCATGTCTCTCCTCACCATGTGAAATCTTGGGATCTAATGTGGGTCATCAGGCTTGGCAGGCAGCACCTCTCCCTTGAGCCATCCCCACAGCCCTATCCTTACCTCATTGCTTCTGTAGAGAAGTGTGTGTTCTCTTTTCATGCCTGGCATTTTCCCTCAGGCCACAGCTGCCTCTTTTCATATTTAACGAACATTTTCATCTCATTTCTAAGTTTCTTTTTTATATCATTGCTCTGCGCCAATCCCACAGTGCTCGGGTCTTCTGGCTACTCTGTTTTTCTTTGCAGGCACTGTTGCCCAGTGCTCTTCCTGAGAAACAAGATTCTAAGGACCTTAAGTATTTTGAAATGTCGATAGACATCAAGATGATTTTAAATATATTTGCTGTTAGCCTCAACCTTTTGTCCTAGTTCTCTAGCTATGAGTTAGTGACTTTCCCATGTACCGTTCCTTTTTCCCTTTGGTTTTTTATAGACAGGGTTTTTTTTCTGTGTAACTGACCTGTTTGGGCTGGAACTCCCTCTGTAGACCAGGCTGGCCTCTAACTCAGAGATCCACCTGCCTCTGCCTCCTGGGTGCTGGGATAAAGGCGTGCGTTTGTTGATGCTGCTAGACTCTTTTTTTTTTTAATTAAAATTTTCATTTTACTTTATATGTATGGATGCTTTGCTTGTAAATTGGTTAGGTTTTTGTTTGTTTTGCTTTTGTTTTTTGTCTGTTTGTTTTTGTCAACAGGTCACCAGCTCTGGTCAAGGAAGAAGGAGCCTAATGGCCCCCATCAGATTGGCTTTACGCAAGTCTCTGAGCATTTTCTTGATTATTGATATGGAGGGTGGCACCATCTGTGAGCAGGCAGTCCTGGGCCATTGTATAAGTAATCAAACTGAGTGCTGGAGAGGTGGCTGGGGAGTGCTGGCTGTTCTTCCAGAAGACATGGGTTCATGGGTTCATTTCCCAGCACTAACATGGTGGCTCACAAACACCTGTATCTCTACTCCCAGGTGATTGATGTCTTCTTCTGGTCTTTGTGGACACGAGGCAGACAAAAAGTACACAGATATACATGTAGGGAAAAGCATTCATAGAACTAAAATGTAAAAAACCTTAGAAGAAAGCAGGCAAATTGAATAAACCATAAGACAAGTTGGTAAGCAGCAATCATCCCTGGTCTCTGCCTCAGTTCCTGCCTGGGGCTCCTGCCCCAATGTCCCTTAATGATGAACTGTAAGTTGTCAGCTAAAATACGTATTTTCCTCCCGAGTTGCTTTTGGTTGTGGTGTTCATCATAGCAATAGGAAGCAAGCAAGCCAAGATAGCTTGACTGTATGTCTATGCACCAAGTACTCAAGCAAGTACTCAAGCAAGCCAAGATAGCTTGACAGTATGTCTATGCACCAAGTACTCAAGCAAGTACTCAAGCAAGCCAAGATAGCCTGACTGTATGTCTATGCACCAAGTACTCATCTCTCAGGCCCATGTACTGACCTTTAAATTCAGTGTTCCATCTTCTGCCTATGTATGTATTGTATTTACTTTATTCAATAAACATAGAAAGCTCCCATAACCCCCTGGTACTGAGGATGAAATTCAGGGCCTTGCACATGTTACATAAGCCAACACTATCATGGCGATACAGTCCCAGCTAGCTTAAGACCTTTTTTCCCTTAAGTTTGTGTGTGCAGGTGTTCATGCATTTATGTGTAAGTGTGTGTGGAGGGTAGAGGACAATCTTGGTGGAATTCCTCTGTTCTTATTCGTGTGTGTGTGTGTGTGTGTGTGTGTGTGTGTGTGTGTGCGCGCGTGTGTGTGTGTCTGCTCACAGAAGGCCACAAGTAAACACTGGGTAGCCAGGAGCTGGAGATGCAGGTATTCATAAACTGCCAAGCTGGAAGCTGAACGTGGGTCCTTTGGAAGACCAACAAACACTCTTAATTGCTGAACCGTCTCTCTAGCCTCTGTCCCCCTCCTCCCCCCCACTTGAGACAAAGTCAATAGTTGGCCAGTGAGGGCCAGGGACCTGCTGTCACCACTTTGTTAGTGCCAACCATCATGCTTGGCTCTATTTTGTTTGTGTTTGCTTTTAATATGTGTTCTGTAGATACAGTTCAGGTTTTCATGCTGGTCAAGCAAGCCCCTTACTGACTGACCCATCTCCCCAGTCTCTTGAGACTACTTATTTATCACATATACAACGTTCTACCTGCATGTACGCCTGCAGGTCAGAAGAGGCACCAGATCTCATTATAGATGGTTGTGAGCCACCATGAGGTTGTTGGGAATTGAACTCAGGACCTCTGGAAGAGCAGTCAGTGCTCTTAACCACTGAGCCATCTCTCCAACCCCTGAGAGACTTTTTTTTTGAGACTTTTTAAAAATCAGGTGCTAATGCACACTTGAATGTCTTCCTGAGGAGACGTGGTTCCTTGGTGCTGCGGTTGAGTTCCCTAGGTGTCCATTAGGACAAAGTGTAGTTGACAGTGCTCACATCTCTTTTGACTTATTTATTTAAGGTCTTCATTTCCTAAGAGAGAAGTCTGAACTGCCCAGCTATGGCTGCCTTATTTCTTTTGGCCAGCTTTTGCTTTGTGTGGTTCGGGAATCTATCTTTAGGCTCAGTAATGATTCCAATTATCTTTTTCATCATTATGAAGTTTCTGTCTGTGATGTTGCCTCATCGTGTGGTCTGTTTTACCTGGCTTTCTTATGGTTATTTGCATAGTCTCTTTCCTTTCTTACTTTTAATCTAGCTATGCCTTTATGTTGAAAGGATATAAAAGTCTTGTACTCAGTAGCAGGTTGCTGCTTTTGTGTTAGGTCCCACAGTCTACATGTAGTCTTATAAAACTTGATCTGACTAGATTTGAGTCTGCCATTTAGTTTATTTTATATTTGTGCCCAGTGCCTTGCTGCCTTCACACATTTCCTCTGTCACTTTTAGATCAACTGAATATTTGAGCATTCTGTTTTTCCCTGTTTTTGTTTGTTTGTTTTTAAAAAACATCTTGTTCTGTAGTCCAAGTTGGCCTTGAGACCAGCTGATTTCATTTTCTTTTGGTCTAAAAATTTTAGTGTATCTTGCAGCTAAAAAATGTCATTTTTACCCAGGTTGTTATAAAAATCCTTTAAAAATGAGTACAAGGGGTTGGGGATTTAGCTCAGTGGTAGAGCACTTGCCTAGCAAACGCAAGGCTCTGGGTTCGGTCCCCAGCTCCGAAAAAAAGAAAAAGAAAAAAAAATGAGTACAAAAGTACTCACTGTTTTTGATCAGATCCAGCAAGACCATGACTCTCATCTTCCAGCCCACTCTCTTTTACCACTTAAAAATCTATTGCTACATTTTCTTTTATTATTATTATTTATTATTATATTTTTTGAGATAGTCTCATGTAGCCCAGGCTGGCCTCTAACTTACTGTATAACCAAAGTTGACCTTGAATTCAAGGTCCTCCTACCTCTACCTTCTAAGTGCTAGGATTAGGGGCATGTGCTACCATGTCCAGCTTGAGGGGATTGGAATTAATTATACTGTCCAGCTTGCACAGTTCTTCTCTAACATTATCATGTCTTCTACAGTGACAGCTAGCAGTCCATTACTGGGAAGAGCTTCCTTCCCCAACTGGCTAGTCGTTTATTTACTGAAGTCAGTGTGGAACAGTGGACTCCTCTTCTTGGTTGCTTTGTTTTTGTTTTCAAGTAAAGTCATTGTCATTTTTCAGATGCTCCAACGTGTTCAGCTTCACATTTTACTCTAATTTCTCATGTTCCTTTGACAAATTCCTGCTTTCCCTTGAACACATCCTTGGTTTCTGGAGCAATATCATGCTGTCTCTGCCTGACCGTATCCCTAGAGTCGGGCACTTTTCCAAGTATTTTCTGGGTCTTCTAGTGGAAAGTGACATTAAGGAACCATTCTCTCTACTTCCTGAGTACTTTGACTAGGAAATGCATGTGTGTATACCCATGTGCACATACATACTTACACCAGTGTGTGTGTGGTTTTGTTCATACCTGCATTTTTTAAAATAATGACCTTATACTAATATGTGTTCTTTGATTATCTTAAATTAAATTTTGTGTGTGTGTGTGTGTGTATGTGTGTGTGTGTGTGTGCGTGCGTGTGCGCAGGAATGATATGTGTGTGGCAGCACATATGCCACTGTATGTATGTGGAGGTCAGAGGACAACTCTGTGGACTGTATTCTCTCCTTCCTCTTTTATAAACACCTAGAGATAAACTCAGGTCACCAAAATTGCATAGCAAGCATCTTTACCTTCTGAGCATCTCAGTGGCCTGATTCATACCTGTTTGTTTTAATCAATATTATTGGTTACTATTTCTTTTAGAATCTTGCCCCCACATCTGTCTGTCTTCTTGTTGGACTCAATAGATCTGTTGTTAGACCACTTGATATTTTTCCTAGTCTATTATTGGCTCCTTTCTCTTCTTTCCTGCTCTCCATCTCCATTCTCTCTCTCTCTCTTTCTCTCTCTCTCTCTCTCCATCTTCCTCCTCTTTTCTTTTACTTATTGATTGATTGGTTTTTCTGTGTATCCCAGGCTGTCTTGGAACTCACTTTGTAGTCTGTCCTCCAACTCAGAGACCCACCTGCCTCTGTCTCCCAAGTGCTGGAATTGAAAGCATGAGCCACCATTACCCAGCTTGCTCTTCCTGCCTCCCTTTTTTTCCCTCCGTCCCTCCCTCCCTCCCTCCCTCCCTCCTTCCTTCCTTCTTTTTTCTTTCTCTCATATAGTCTTTAGAGTCTTGCTATAAACCCAGCCCAGATTGATCTACAACTCATTATGTAGGACAAGCCGGCTTTGACTTGTGTATCCTCCTGCCTCAGATGCTGGGCTTGCAGGCAGCCTCCTAGCCCCGGGCTTTTCATTTGCTTCCTTTCTGCTTCCTAGGGCTTTAGTAAACAGGCACACTGCTGCGAGCCTGTCTCCAGCCCTGGTGCAGCTTTCAGCCTTTAACTTTAGTTGTTTCCCCTTCATCTTTATTCTGGATTGTTTTCACCGCTGTGTTTCTAGTTCAGAGGTCTACTTGCCCTCTCGTCTATACTGTTCTAAGCCCATCCAGTATTTTTAAATCAGATACTGTGTTGTTCAGCTTTCAGTAACCACCCTGAGTCTCTTTCATTTGTCTGCTCATGCTGTCTTTCTCTAATTTGGATATCTGAGTGCACTTATATTGGCTTTTTCTCATTCATTTTTTTCCCCTGGCCTGTGTTTTACTGATCAAACACTCTGTTTGCTACAAGTCCTCTTCCTTCTTGCGTGTCTAGAAGTTTGATAACATTGCAGATGCTATGGTTTTGGTTGCTGTGTTCCTCTGGAGGATATTGGACTTTGCTCTGTTGCACATGTTGCATATTATTTATTCTTGAACTTTCTTCCTTTCTCCCCTCCTTTTGGGTCAGTCTCTTTATATAACTCTGGCTGTCCTGGAACTCGTTGTGTAGGCCAGGCTGGCCTCAAACCTACAGATCCGCTGACTCTGCCTCTGAGTGCTGGGATTAAACGTGCACCACCATGCCCAGCACTGTTGCAGGTTCCTGGTAATCAGTGCAGTCCTTTCTAGGCTTTTCTACTTCCCAGTCCCATTCTCCAAAGTGGTCTCCTTTTTAAAGAGTTTTTATTTATTTTATGTATGAATACACTGTAGCTATCTTTAGACACACCAGAAGATGGCATTGGATCCCATTACAGATGGTTGTGGGCCACCATGTGGTTGCTGGGAATTGAACTCAGGACCTCTGAAAGAGCAGTCAGTGCTCTTAACCACTGAGCCATCTCTCCAGCCCCCCCAAAGCAGTCTTTTTCATTTGTTTTTGTTTTTTCGAGGTAGGGTTTTATGTAGACTTATGTCCACTTGTTATGTAGACAAGGATGACCTTGAACTCCTGATCCTCCTGTCTCTACCTCTTGAGTGCTGGGATTTCAGGTATGGCTACCACAACTAGTGCACAGCAGTCTTCAGTGTATCATAACCCTTGCTAGCAAGGGGATAGATTCCTCCAAGCACTGCCTCTGAGAACTCTGGTGGCCTCAGTGTCTACCCACTTCTCTACTGTGGCTAGTGGCAGTAGGAACTATACTTGGCCTTGTATGAAGTCAGAAGTTGTTTTCCTGTGGTTGGCTCTCCAGCTTCATGGAATCTTACTCCATGTATTTCAGATTGGTATTAGCTGGAGATCCACAGGCCCCCTAGTGCAGAGCTTGGATGTCCCTTTACTTGGGTCTCGCTTCTCCCATGGTTTGCTGTGTCAGCTGAAGACACTAGTTTCCCCCATACTGTGCCCTCTTTCCACATTAGTAAGAAAACTAGGCTTTTCTCAGAGATACCCTTTGCTGTGCACTGAATGTCTTTATCAGTCCCAAACTGGACGTTGCAATGGAATTCATATGAGGTTATAGGGGATGGGAAGGGACGATGAGAGGAGGAACATGCTTATCTTTGCCAGGCAATCAGACAGCAAGCAGACTGACTGCCATTTGTATACCAGACCAGGTTCAGACTCTGGGCCGTGGGTGTTCCAGGCTTCAGAACTAGGAGAAAGAAAGATTTGTTGACTAAGCCACCCATCCATGTTGTTCTGGTTATAGCAGCCATGACTAAGTCACCTCCCTGGTCTACATCCTGGAAACTGCCTTCAGGCAGTGAGCTAGGAAAATAGAATGCTTTGTTTTCCTTCTCTTAGGGCTAGTCTAGCACTGCCCATGGCAGAGCGTCTGAAGAGGAGCTCATGTACTTTATCTGGTTTCTATTTGTTTATGACTGGAAGGCATAATGGTTAATTCTTTGTAGAAATTAGTAATTTCTATAAAAGTAGAAAAAAGAAAATTTTAATCCATTTTTAAAAAACTTTTTTTGTCTCTTCTTGCAACACATTGCTAAGTGCCTGAGAGTGTTCAGACAGGACACATGCAGATGAGACAACATGGCCACTAACCTTCAGGAACTCAGGTAGTTTTTTGGCAATTTAGACAGCTAAATAACTCCCAGTGATATAGTATGAGCAACACTGCTAGTATGCTAAAAAGAATAGGCCTGTGAGGAAGGGGGATTGTTTTATTTATTTACATTTCAAATGTTAGCCACCTTCCCGGTGTGGAAGGGGGTTATTCACGTAGCCTGTGGGGTACTCAGGCTTCACAGAGGAAAGCACATCTGAGCTGGACTCCAAGGATGGGTGAGAAGTTGCCATACAAAGGCAGAGAGGGCACTCCCAGCTTTAAAATCTTCAGTGTAAACACAAGGAACCACGTGAAGCCAAGGTGACTCTTGGCTAAAATTGTATTTGGGGTATAGTGTAATCTACGTAGCCATAGTAAGGAGGTCAAAATCCTGGTTTAAGCTTAGGCTCTTTTCTTTCCCTGACTGAGGTAAGTTCTTCCTACATAGACTAGACCATGATAGAAAACCACTTTAGTATTGAACCATCCCTCTACTTCAGTCGTAAACTTAGATTTTCATTTCAGTTAATCTCATGGTTAGCTCAGCGTGGATACGGTGGATCCGTCCTATAATCCTAGTACATGGAGCCGAGGCGAGGGACTGCTGTAATCTGGGGATGGCGGGATGGCCTGGGCTGCAGAGCAAGTTTTAGGTCTCCTCGGCCATAAAGAAAACCTCCCTCAGACAAACTGAAGTTAGAATAATTGCCAGCTCGTGTCCTGATTATTCTTTCTTTCTTATTTATATTTGTGATTTGTGTTATATTCTGAATTTAAACAAAAGCAAATATGTGGGGCTATGTCGCTGTAAGCAGTACCCCCTCTCAGCAGTTAAAACTCTGCCGAAGTTTGACCTAAGATGTATGTATTTTCTCTGAAGCTCTAGTTTGTTAGTACTTTGTGACAGTCTGAATACATAAGGGTAGGCAGTGTGAAAGTCTGTCAGTCATTTTAAGTTTTTCCACTTTTCAAAAAATCCTTTTTATAACTAACATGTAGAAGTGAAATATCAGCCTAGGAAAGATGAGGCTTTATAAATATTTCCAGAATTGAAAAAAATTACGTTCTTTGCACTTCTCAGGTTTTAACTGATGATTGGATAGCTTGATTTGGTAACAATCTTACAGTGTTCAGTTCATTGGAAATAAAGTTCTTAACTCCTGAACAGAAGGGAGTTATATTCTAGATTTAGAACTGTGCTGCCTAAATATTTATTCATCAATCTAAACAAATTTATTGATTCTGTTCATCGTATATCTTTAGGCTATAGATACAAAAGCAGGACATGGTTGTGGTCTATGAACAGTTCCTGGTGGGTTTTTTTGGTGGGGGGTTGGTTGGAGGGAACTGTCATAATAGCACAAAGTAAGGGGCTCACAGATGTAGGGAACCTAAGGGAAGAAAAGCTATTCTGAGACTTAAAGGTCGACGAGAATTAGAACGGTGTGGAAGACCCTCTGGTCATCTTGCTGGTGTGGATTAAGCTTGCCTTATTCCAAATGCTTTGTAATATCAGTGTTTTAGGTTTTAGGGTTTTTAGGTTTTTGGTATTTTCATAGGCTTTAGATGTTCTGAAACTTTTGAGCACTGACATCGTGTTCAAAATGCTCCGCATCTTAGGGCGTCTCTGGTTTTGAAGTAAGGATGCTCAATCTCTAACTTCTTTGGGGGGAGGGGTGGATTCACAACAGGGTTTCTCTGTAGTCCTGGTTGTCCTAGAACTTGTGCAGACCAGGCTAGCCTTAAGCTCAGAGACCCGCCTCCTCTGCTTCCCAGGTGCTGAGAATAAGGCGAGTGTGACCACTCTCTGGTGCCATCTGAAATCATCTCCAGAACGTTACTGTGTATATATAATAAGTCACCAGGTGAAACTTTAAAATGCCGGAGGCCAGGCCCTGGCTTCAGATTCACTTTCAGTGATGGTGATTTAAGGTATCTGTGTGTTACACTAGCATTTTAAGTGACCTTGAATGGATGCATGGGTCACACATTGGATAAACTAATATGAAGATGGTAAACTGGAATTCTACTTATTGTCACAAAATTCAGATTACTCAGCTAGAGGTTTTAGTGCCGATTGCTTTGCAGTGCGGGGGTTAACCCAGGGCCTCAGGCGTACTGGGCAAGGGTGCAGCACAGAGCTTCACACCCCAGCCCCTGGACTTGTGTGCTTGCTTTCAAGGGATGTGACTTTGGAAGCTGCTGTACTTTGGGTCTTTGGGGTCAGTCTCAAGTCTTCAGGTTTGGAGGAGGTTTCCTAACCCTCTGAGCATGGAACAAACCCAGGAGTTGTGCCACTAGATGTCACTAGACTAAAACAGTTGGCCACAGATGTGTCTGCACCCTGGCCCAGTGTCCTCTGTTAAGAACATGGACTCCCAAGCATCTGGATTTCTTTTAGAACCAGGTCACAGCTCATTTCAAATGCAAGTTAGTTGGAAAAGTATACATGTTCTGAGACATAGTTGGAATCTCTAATTGCCTCTCTAGTGTTTATCAAGACGGAAAAGGAATTCTGACCAGAGGAAACTATAGTGACCTAACATTGTGTGTGTAGAAAATGCTTTGCCTTTTGGTTTAACAGTGTGCTCAAAGAAATAATCGTGTTTACTGAAGACAGTTTAAATATGTCTGCTGGTGAGTGGATAAATAAAATACTGTATATCCAGAAAATGGAGTAAAATACTATTTAGTACTAGAAAGAAACTAAAGAATGAACTGCAAACCACGATTGTGTGGACTTAGGAGAGCCAGCCCAAACTGGGAGACTCTCTCAGTAGGACGGAAGGAAGATAGCTTGGAAGGCCTGAGTGAAGTGATCTTACTGTTGCAGGTTACCCTTGGTCCTGCCTTGAGTCTGGGCAACGCTGGACCTGGGTTTCTAGCTAGTTACTGGGTGTAGATGGAGCTGTGCTGTTTATTTTGTTTATTGTTAGTTCTTTGATAAGTTTCATACATGTATATAGTGTATTCTGTTTACTTCTCCCCTCTCATCCCTATGAACCCCCGCGCCTTGTCTCTTTCTAGAGTTGACTTTTGGTTTGGTTTTGTGAGGCATTTTTTTTAAAACTAGGGCCATCCGTGAGACTATCAGATTGGAACTATTCCTTGAAGCCTGATAGGGTCATCAGTAGGTTATAAAGCTAAAGATGACGACTCTGTCTCCCTGAATGTATTAGTACTCAACTATTTCTTATTTAACATCTAAAGTTATTTTATTTTTGTTTTCTTGAGATAGGTTCTTATGTAGCCCAGGCTGACCTTGAACTCACTGTGTAGCCAAGAATGACCTTAAAGTCCTGGCCCTCCTACATCTACCTCCAAAGTGCTGGGATTTCAGGCATGTACTACTACACCCCATCTCATGTAGTGCTAGGGCTCAATCTCGACTTCGTGTATTCCAGACGAACACTGTACCGAATGAGCCTTATCCCTGCCCAGTGCTTAGGTTTTTATCGTTAAGCAAATGCTGCTTACATGTGCTTCTGTGAGCGTTTTCCTAGCAGTGGAATTGCTGGGTCCTATGTGCTAAACTTATATTTAATTTTTCCAAACTGCCAAGCCCTTCTCAGATTGACTATACTATTTTGCATTCTTTGAGCATTGTTTAATTACTCCATTTCCTCTTTCTTTCTGAATATAGCCACTGGACTAGATTGTGGAATGGTATGCCATTATGGTTTTCATTTATAGCTCTCTAATGATAAGATTCTTTTCATTTTCATCATCTATTCATGTGTCTTTATATATTAAAGTAATTTAAATCTTAAAATTATTTTTAACATATACAAGAATTCCTTTCTACATTCTGTCAACACCCCCTTTATTAGGCTTACAGATGCTTTCACCCTAGCCTGTGGCTTTTCTTTGTATTTTCAAAATATTGTATACATGTTTTGCTCACATGTATGTTTCTGTACTGCTGTGTGCCTGGTGTCTGTGGAGGCCAGTAGGGCTTCAGATCCACTGGAATTGGAGTTACAGATGGTCATGAGCCATCATGTTCATAATGGGAACCAAACCTAGGTCCTCTGGAGGAATAGCCAGTAGTAGTTTGGGGTAAGTTGCCTTTCTCTTATGCTCATTGCAAAAAGCAGGCTCTCTCACTTTGGTTGTTGTTGTCTTGAGACAGGGTTTTTCTGTATAACTGCCCTGGCTGTCCTAGAACTCACTTTGTAGACTAGGCTGGCTTCCAACTCACAGAAATTGGTCTGCCTCTGCCTCCTGAGTGCCGGGACTAAAGATGTGTGCCGCCAAACCTGCTTCTTGCTATTATTTTTACTAGTGGTGTATGCATGTGTGCATGTGTGTGTGTGTGTGTGTGTGTGTGTGTGTGTGTGTGTACATATGCATGTGTATGTATGCATATGTGTTCCTATCTGTGCAGGTGCATATGTATATACATGTGCAGGTCAGAGGAAGATGCCATCCTCACTGATGTCGCCCATCTCTTTTTGAGACAGAGGTATTGGCTCCAAGCTCATCAATTAGTTAGACTGCCCATTATGCCTGAGATTGCTCTGACTCAGCCTTCCTGGTGCTGAAATTATAACTGACTGCCCACGCTTTCTAAAAAAAATGGGTGCTGGTAAGCACTTTATTGTCTTCTAAGTGTCTTCTAAGTCTGGCCAAGTCCAAGTCTGGGTTTTTGGTACATGTTGAAAATTTGTCCTGGCTGGGCACTCAGGAAGTTGAAGTAAGAGGATCACAGGTTCAAGGCCCTGCCTGCACTACAGAGTAAGACCTTGTCTTACCCCACTTCCAAATTTCTGTCTTTAAATGCTATCCTTAACACTGTTTAATTTCAGTTTGATTGAATATATTTTGATTTTCTTTTCTTTTATTCATTTCCCCTTCTTTTCTATATTTGTCAGGGTTATATCTCTTGGTCTTGGTTTTAGTCTTTACTGGGGCTTTAAACTTTTACATTAAGATTTAAAAGCATATTTATTCTAGGATCTCAGTCCACATCACTCCTTTTCATTATTTGAGACAGTCTTTTGTAGGACATGCTGCTCCCACTTCAGACACCCCATGTATCTCATGAGAGTACACTCCAGTTTCTTTTTTATCTTTTGTGCTTGCTGTCACACAGCCTTCTTTCGTGTGTGCTGTAAACTCATGTTATCTGACTGTCCTTGCTTTTTGCTTTAGGTTAGGTGTTGGCAAACGTTTTCTTCAAAGGGCTGGTAGTGGTTTCAGCTTCTCAGCCTCCTTGCTCTTTGTTGTAGGATAAGAACTGTAGATGGTGGATGAAAGAATAAGTGTGCCTGTGTCCCTATGTAACAGTGTGCCTGTGTCCCTGTGTAACGGTGTGCCTGTGTCCCTGTGTAACGGTGTGCCTGTGTCCCTATGTAACGGTGTGCCTGTGTCCCTATGTAACGGTGTGCCTGTGTCCCTGTGTAACGGTGTGCCTGTGTCCCTGTGTAACGGTGTGCCTGTGTCCCTATGTAACGGTGTGCCTGTGTCCCTATGTAACGGTGTGCCTGTGTCCCTGTGTAACGGTGTGCCTGTGTCCCTATGTAACGGTGTGCCTGTGTCCCTATGTAACGGTGTGCCTGTGTCCCTATGTAACGGTGTGCCTGTGTCCCTATGTAACGGTGTGCCTGTGTCCCTATGTAATGGTGTGCCTGTGTTCCTATGTAACGACTTACAAACCCCAGGGGAGTTGGGGCCTTTGGACCATGCCTTGTTGACTCCCACTTCAGACGCTTAGTGAGTCAGACAGATTAGAAATAAGAAAATGGTGTTCCATATTTGCTCTCATTTCAGCCATTCCCAGAGACTCCCCTTTCCCTAGGTAGATCCAGGTTTCTGTTTGTCATCATGCTTCTGCCTAGAGAATGTCCCTTGGCATTTCCTGTGGTGTAGGTTGCTGTAATAAGACTCTTGCCCTTGTTATTTTTCACGATAAAGTCTTTATTTCTTTTTAGTGTTTTCATAACTATACTCTTTTAAGGAAATACTTATTTTAATTTTATGTACATGCATGTGTGTGCATCACAAGCACACAGTGCCCAAAGAATCTTCATTGCTGTGAAGAGACCATGACTGAGGCAACTCTTATAAAGGAAAGGAAAACAGTTGACTGGGGCTGGCTTACAGGTTCAGAGGTTTAGCCCATTATTATCATGGTGGGAGGCATGGCGGCGTCCAAGCAGGTCTGGTGCTGGAGAAGGAGCTGAGTGTTCTACATCTTGGTCTGCGATACTAGGAGACTGTGTGCCTCACTGTGCCTCACTGGTTACAACTGGAGCACAGGAGACTCACAGCCCACTCCCACAGTAGCACACTTTCTCCAACAAGGCCATACCTACTCAAGGCTACACCTCCAACAAGGTCACATCTCCTTATAGTGCCAGTCCCTATGGGCAGGCATCAAAACATATGCTTATGTGGGCCATTCCTGGAACCACACCCTGGAACTGGAGTTACAAATGGTTGTGAGTTAACACGTGGAGCTGGGAACAGGACTTGGGTCCTTTAAGCAGCTAGTGTTCTTAACTGCTAAGCCATCTCTCCAGCCTTCCCCTCAGCTTTTTATTATTTTATCTTATTTATATGAGTACATTGTAGCTGTCTTCAGACACACCAGAAGAGGGCATCAGATCCCATTACAGATGGTTGTGAGCCACCATGTGGTTGCTGGGAATTGAACTCAGGACCTCTGGGAGAGCAGTCAGTGCTCTTAACTACTGAGTCATCGATCCTCAGTTTTTGAAAATGGTTCTTGTTTTTGTTCTTTCTGTATTCTATTCTGTGTCTGACTTCAACAAATTTTCCTTTAATTCTTTTAAAATTAAGATGTAGTTTAAATACAGCAAAGTGCACCTGTTTTTATATGTAGTTCTGAGAACGTTGATAGATCCATACCGTTATGTTACTACCCTCATAACCAAGGTGTACAGTAACTCCACCAGTCCTCAAAACCTCTCCTGTATACCTTGTGGTCCGTCTCATCCATCCCTTACCTTTGTGCCCCACTGCCATTGATCTGCTTCCTGTTCCTGCAGTTTACCTTTTCCAGGGCTGTATGGAACCATACAGTGTGTATCCTTGTGAGTCTGGCTTTTTTACTTAGAATAATGTAGTCAAGGGTTATTTCATACTATCAAGAGCTTGCTCCTTTTCATTCCTGGTGTTTATTTTGTGTATGTACCATAGTTTGAATATTTTCAGTTGGAGAAAATTTGGAATGTTTCAAACATTTGACAGTTATAAACAAAGATACTGTAATAGCAGTTTTCTAGAAGTTATGCCAAGATCGCTTTTAAAAATATTTAATGAAGCTGGATATGGTGACACATGACTTTAGTTTCAGTAATTGGGAGGAAGAGGCAGGCAGATCTCTGAGTTTGAGCCCTGCCTGGTCTGTAGAATGAGTTCCAAGGCAGACAGAACTATATAGAGAAACCGTCTCAAAACAAAACAAAAACAAACACAAACAAAAACCCCCAAAACAAATTTAATGAACCAGTGTACATTTGAACAAGGACTATCTGAACATTTAGTTTCATAATATTCTCCAACCATTATTAAAAGCTTTTTCTTTTAAAATGAAGATGTCTTTTATTCTTATAAGGTAATGTGTGCTCATTTAAAAATTATAAAGTAGTTGTTTTTCTAGGCTGGTGTGGTTCCTTGAATAACATGATTTTGTGTCACACAGTCCTCTGACTGGAAACCTACATGCATTCCATGTTGGTCCTTCTCGAGTTTGGCCTGTGCAACCCAGCACCTATTCCAAGTGCAGTCTGGGTCCTCTGTGTCTTTCCACAGGCTGGACCTTTTTTAATGCATGCTCTATTCCTTTCAGTATAGCTCAAGTTAAGAAAGTTTCTTGATAGCACATCCACTTGGGTCATGTAAAACCCTAATGTTTTCTCACATGCCTTGACTTTAAGTCACACCTTCCCATCATCTGTTTTTCTAGATAGTTTTCAGATTGCTAGTATAAGATTATTCATTGAACCTCATTGTGCAGTTATGTCTGTGTACTGTTGAAGCTTTCTACTTTTTCTTTTTTCTATAATTTTTGCAGCCAACATCCTAGGTGGAAAATTTCAGATGACCTTAAACTGCTTAGCAAGGCAGAACCCAGCTGTAAAGGCTATAGGAGATCTCATTGTTGGCAGACTGAGAACTCTTTCTGTCCGCTAAATTCTAAATTACCCAGGCTTACCTTAGGATTTCAAGAGGATATTGCCCTTATGTGCAACACGTGACAGGTACTGCTGGTTATTTATTGGGACTGATTTGTTTTAGTTCTGAGACAGTCTAAAAGGCTACATGTGCACTGTGTGGCTCCGGATGACCTTTAGCACTCCACCCTTCTGTCTTTCCCTCTCAGCGTTGACACTGCAGGCATGCGCCATGATGCCCCACTAACAGGTTTCTGAGGCTCTAACCCAGTTCCTTGTACGAGAGGCAAGCAGTCTACCAATTGAAGTATATACATGTTCAGTCCCTTGTGTTGTTCTTCCTTTTGAGAACAGTCTTACGTAGTCTAGGCTAGCCTCAAACTCACTAGACAGCTGACACTGGCCTTAACTCCTGATTAGATGCCACCATACTTTATAAAACTTAAGATTATGATTATTTATTTTCTGCAGTGTTTGAGATTGAACGCAGGTTTGTGCAAGATAAGCAAGTGCTCTACCTCTGAGCTCTATTCCTGGCTCTCGAGAGACTCGATTAGTATTTATTATCAGCGCTGCAGAGTTTATTATGAGAGCCTGTCTTACTATTCTGTATGTTTATCACTAGAACAATGCTTACTTAAAACACACGGTTTTTTTCTTCTGAGACTTAAGCCGTTGTGTGTACCATACCACTTACACACAACGACAGTATTCAGAGAGATAAAAAAACACACAAGTGAAAACAGTAGTAAAACTTCGCTTTTAAGAACTTCAAATAGGAAGGATAATGGTGTCAATGCTGCCAGTTATGAAAACTGTATGACATCAACAAAAAGGAATGGTTGGCCATGGATAGTTAATACCCAACACAAAAGCAGTTTATCTGCAAACAAAGTAAAGTAAATCAAATAATGACATCCATGTTGTTTTTGGATGTGATCATTGACTAGTGATAGATAAGCCTATCAATAAACCCACTTGGTCAGACAGCATCTCATAATTCTACAATAAGGACAAAGGGTTAATAATTAATGAAAGGAGACCACGTGCATGAGGCGGATACACATAGAACAGGTAAGAGCCGTTTGAGCCTGCTCTGAGCACTAGGGAGGGCTAATGTCAACACTGGCCAGATAGCCGTTATCACCCTGCTGGGCTTCCTGGTAGTCTCTAGAATAGACTGACACACTGTCTCCAGGCAGCGCCGCACAGTAAGGGTATTATGTGGAGACAGGGTAAAGGGTTTCTAGATATGAGCATAACTCTTGGGTTAGCAGTGGGTCAAGTCAGTCCTCTCCCAGCTTGCCATAAGTTCTGGCAAGGCCCTGTATTGAGGTGTATGTTGGCCTTGGTTCATCCCTATTTAGAATTTGGTAACACTCAATTGAGTCTCAGTCATTTCAGCTTAGGGATAAAATACAGGTTGTTGAGGCAAATTCTGTGAATCCAGTTAAAAAGTATGTAGAAAGATAACTATCTCTGGCCAAAGTACTCTCCTAGACTCATATATTCACACACACACACACACACACACACACACACACACACACACACACACACACACACACAAGTGTGTGTGTGTATATGCACTGTCTCTATGTGAGTGTGCTCACCCATGCAACTTTGTGTGGAGAATAGAGGTTAACTTTAGGGTGCCTTTCCTTAGTCATTATTCCATCTTATTTTTAATTATGATTTATTTATTTACTTATTTATGACGTATGTGTACAGATGTATATAGAGGCCAGGGAAGGACATCTGGTATCCTGGTCTACTACTGTCTTCATTATTACCTAAGACATGGTCTTTCGCTGAACCTGCAGCTAGATTGGCCCCCAGCAAGTCATAGTGATCCTCCTGTCTCCATCCCCCACACTGCTGGGTTATAGGCACAGGCACACCCATGCTCAATTCTTGTTCTGTTTTGTTGTATTATTTTTTTAACATGAATTCCAAACTCAAGGTTCTCACGCTGATACAGAAAGTGTTCATACCCACTAAGCCACCTCCCAGCCCTTCTGCCTTATTTATTTTATTTGAGAGGAAGTCCCTTACTGAACCTAAAGCTTGCCATTTTGGCTATACTGGTAGGCTAGCAAGAGTCAGATCTTCCTGCGTCCACACAGGAGTTACAGCTATGCTGGGGTTACAAGCTTGTGCTGCCGTACCCGACTTTTTTTTGTTTAATGTAGGTTATGGTTCTCATATATATGCAGAAAGTGTTTTACCCACTGAGCCATTTCCCCAGCCCTCACAATAAATATATTTTAATATGCATTTATAGAGTTTTTTTCTTTGGTGCATGTGAACCCCAGGGCTTTCCATGTGCTAAGTACATACTTACCACTTGGCTTCACAACCCACTAATGATTTGGTTTTGTTGTTGTTTTGCTAGTCAGTTGATTGGCTGGTATTTTTGAAAGTCTGGACTTGAACTCACTATGTAGCCCATTTGCTTTGAACTTGCAGTGATCTTGCCTCAACCTCCCAAATACTGAGATTAAAGGCTTGTAACACCATATCTGGTCTGCAGTTTTGAACATTTCTGCTGAATCTTCATTAAGCCTAGTTGTAGCAATGTAACCCCTTAGAGTGTGTGTTGCTGCTATATGTGGGCATGAATATGAAAATTGCAAGTGATCATCCCCCCCACCCCCCATTGCTTGTAACTATCCTGAGTTCCAGAGCAAACGAGTAGCTATCTCCTTCCTTTATGACTTGTAAGCCTTTACTCCTGTATTGGACTAGAAGTTTTTGTCTTTTTGAAACAGGGTCTTATGATATAGCCCTGGCTGTCCTGGAACTCACTATGTAGTCTAGGCTGGCCACCTGCCTCTGTCTCCCAAGGGCTAGAATCAAAGACGTGTGTTACTACTCACAGCACTGGACCTGATACTTGATGGCTCAGCACTAGAGTGGAAGCTTTTCTTAACCCACCTCCTTCATTATCCTTTTTACCGTCCCAAGATTGCTAATAAAATAGTTAAATAAATCACAAAAGAGAAAGGGGGAAATATTTGAGTATAAAGGGAAGAAAATGTAACACAGGCAAGTAGAAAACTCTGCTGTGAGTGAGTGGAGTCGGGAGACACTTCTGAGGTGGCGGGCGTGAGGATGATTGGGAAAGGGGAATGTGTGGTCAGAGCGAAGGCAATGATGAGGGTCCAGCCAGGCTTGCTGAGGTCATGCTAAGGGTTACAGACCCTTGCTTTGTAACACCTCTTTTGCTCCATATTTTCTGCCACAGAGAAAGATAATTAACTGAAAATGATAGGACACTAGTTGCTAGAACCCCAGGCAAAATTCTGGAAGAAATGTAGTGAGCTGGTCAAAGGCGTTTGCTTCCTTGTCCTTTTATACTATCCCTCCCAGGCTTCCTACCTCCACTCATCCCTCCTTCAGGGTAGCGGGAGAACGTGTGAGTGGAATTATTAAACTATGGTCTTTAATGGATTTGGGAGTATGGGAGATGCCAAAAGCTTTGATGAAGGAAAGAGAGGATGTTAAAGAAGGTAGATGATTCCAAAAGGACCTCACCATGGCTTCCATGCACCAGCTCCACCTCTTTCTATCTTCTGAGCCCACTCCCTTTCCAAGACAGTGTCTTGCAAACTAACAGATTTCAAAGTAAGACTATGAATCAAAAGATGTATGGGGGTCTGACCTTGATTTCTACCTTGTTCTATATCATGCCAGTTGACTTACTACTACCTAGAGAACCCTGAATGTACAATGCACTCACTGAAGATTTGTTGAGACATATAAATCATATTTATATACTGGATGTGGGTGCCGGCAATTATGGTTTTATTTGTCGCAATAGGAAACATGACACCAGCACATTTAAAGCTGTGAGATTTTGTTGAGCTGTGTGTGTGTGTGTGTGCGCGCGCGTGCGCGCGCATGCGCACTGGAGAGAGAACTCAGAGGTTAAGAGAACTTACTATTCTATCATGAGAACCAGAGATCTGACCCCATTACCCACATTGGGTGATAATGGATAAACTATCTAACATGGATGGATGCCAAGAATAAGGGTCAAAATGGTCTCAGTAGACTTGAAAGATAGGCTAAAGCAATATATCAAGTTATACATTTGAATTAAAAATAACCAGTTGTACATGGATATGGTACAACTAGCAATGACAATTCAGTGTGGGTTTTTACTGGTCTCATTTAGAAAGTGGAATTCATAGGCACAGTACTTGGCTCCAGTGACTGTTGGAGGCTCTTCAGGCTAAAGAGAGGAATTTGAAGGCAATGCCTTGAAATTACAACTGCTATTATGGTTTTATTGTTGCAACAGGAAACATGACATTGGCACTTTTAAAGTTATGTGCTTTGGGGGTGGGCAGAGAGGGGTTGCTGGAGAGAGAACTCAGAGGCCAAGAGCACTTACTGTTCTATCATGAGAACCAGAGATCTGACCCCAGTACCCACACCAGCAACTTACAGCTGCCTGTGATTCCAGCTTCAAGGGATCCAGTGTTTGTCTACCATCCTCAGGCATTTGCACATAGTTTCACACAGACGTACACATCGATGAGCCTTTGGAAAGTCTGTATTTGGGTAATTACTGGGGCAATGGTCTGAGATGGGCAACCTGGTTAGGTAGTCACTTTGGTTTCCTAATGATACACTGTCAGAGTTCCTGGCTGAGTGAGGGACAGTAGAAGGAGCAAATCCGAGAGATCTCAAAGAAGAGATGAAAAACCAAGTAGCTGGAGTTGTGAAAACTGAAAGCAAAGGACAGTATGCCCGATTGGGGAGGCAGAAAAATGGCAGAGCTGGCTCCTCTGAACCCCAGCTAGTAGAATAATTTCAGTGATGTAGGCTGAACAGCATGGCCTAGCCCCTTGGAGCGTTTCTCTGGTCACTAGGGAACTTTCAATGAGGTGGGAGTATTTTTGGAAAGGAAGGGCAGCAGATATCTTTCAGATTTAATGGTTTCCTGAGTTGATTTTGCCCTGGGGGTAGTCTCCCAGTCATGTCAAACACTCTGCCCTGATGTGCTTAGCACACAAGTTATGCCATGTGCAGAGCTCTTGGGAAGGAGTAGGGGTTATGAAATCGTTAGACTATTATTTTACTGTTTGTGCCAGGGGACAATCCATCTGTGGTTCTGTTCTTTAAACCCAGAGTGAGTACTAATAGGAATTTATGGCACTCTTGTTGGAAATGCTGCTCTCGTTTAGAAGCCATTAACAATTGTGTTGATAAAATAATGTTTTAAATGGAGCATATGAAACCCATGCTTAGCAGCTGGATCCTTCCAGAACACGAACTTATAAAGTACTCATCGGAGCCTGTGGGTGGGATGAAGTCACCTGTGCGATTTTCTGTAATTATAACCTTCAGAGCTGCTTCCTTTGTCTCTTTCAGGTTAACTTAAACTCAGCAGCCACAGCAGGGAAGCAACCTATGATTTTCTTTTTCTCTAGAAACTGTGTGTGTGTGTGTGTGTGTGTGTGTGTGTGTGTGTGTGTGTGTGTGTGTGTGTGTATGTGTGTTTGTTGCCAGGGATGGAACCCAGGACCTCCTGCATGCTAGGCAAGTGTTGTACCTCTAAGCTATAAGACCTGAAATTTCGTTAGTCACAATTACAAGGGAAAATAGATTTTTTATTCTTGTTCCTTCTTTAGTTTATTTCGATTTGTATTTCTGAGAAATGTTGGAATTCACAAACAGCGAGCTGTCTGAAGATGACTGAGCTCTGAGCGGCACCTCTCCAACCACTGCTGGGTAGGATTTGGAGCTAAATTAATTCATTCCCCTAGCATACCCCTGAGAGCCCCAGAAAGAAATGTTAGTGTCATGCCCTGTCACAGTTCATGGGCTGGGTTCCTTGTGCATATCCCAGAACATGACAGTATCAGGCAACATGGCTTCCTGATGCTTAGACCTGGGAATGATGCTGTTCCTTTCGCTGTGCATTTAAGTTAAAGGGGAGCTACACTGCAGGGGAGGGAGGCCTAGGAGACCTTGCAAGGGAGGATCTGAGCCTGACATAGTCTGCTAGACCCATCACTGCTGGCCACTTAAACACCACAACCATATTTTCTAGTAAGCTCTTTGAATTTTACATTACTTCATGTGTAGAGTGAAATTGTTGGCTTTCAAAGGCATTTAAATGATGCCTTGCTAAAGTATACAGCAGACAGTAGTATAATACATCATTACTATTTTTACCTGTTCTTTTTTCCCACATAAGTAACATAATCCAGAATAGTCTGGGACTTGCTTTTTTTTTTTTTTTTTTTTTTTTTTTTTTTTTTTTTTTTTTTTTTTTTGGTTCTTTTTTTCGGAGCTGGGGACCGAACCCAGGGCCTTGCGCTTCCTAGGTAAGCGCTTGGGACTTGCTTTTTAGTTTTCTTGTTTTGGATCTATTAGTTCTTTCTTACAATGCTGGAGCAGAAGTATGGTTTCCGGGGTTAAAGATGATCAGCCTATCTTGTTATGTTGCCCTCTGTAGTAACACAGGGGCGACGTTTAGCTTGCCCAGACTGACTGGAAAGTTCTTTGTACACGAGTGTAGGGCCTTGTGTCATAGAAATGTTTCAGAAGATCTGCAAATAGATCAAGAACATAGGAAGGGAGGGGCTGGGGATTTAGCTCAGTGGTAGAGCGCTTACCTAGGAAGCGCAAGGCCCTGGGTTCGGTCCCCAGCTCCGGAAAAAAAGAACCAAAAAAAAAAAAAAAAAAAAAAAGAACATAGGAAGGGCAAACAGAAGGAAGTTAATCATCTTCGTTGCTTCAGAACTAAGCAAACATTTGGGAGAGCGAGGTTCATGCTGGACATCACTGAATAAGAATGAGTTGATGTCACAGTTGGCCAGAAGCAACTTTTTTTTTTTTTTTTTGTCATACAAATAGTACATGATGGGGAAGAGAGAGTGAAGACAAAGGGGACAGAATTCTAGGGGAAAATAAGCTGGAGAAGGAATGTAAGGATGACTTACTTGTGAGTAGAGTTGCTATGGTATAAAAGCCGTGCTTTTATCAGGAGAAGCCTGCCTCAGAACAGGAGCTGGGGAAGAGGGATGTTTACTGGCTCCTCTCCTGGCTCCGAGGGCCACTGTGTGCTGATCTCTGAAGAGGGTTGTGTAATTATCTTGATTTAGTGTCCAGGAGGAATGGCCCCTGTTGCTTTTTTGTCTCAGAATAGTCCTGCAATAATGATGAGTTGAAGCAGTCCTACGACATGGAAACATGGAACTCAGAATAGTCTTTTTAGCAGTCAACCTTGGAGGAAAGGTCTCTGTCTCTACCTCCCTTCCCTCCAGTTCTAGGTGAATTTGTTGAAAATTTGGGCAGCCAGATTCAGGTGACTAATTGTCCATATTTCTGAAAATTCAGCAGTGTTAAGATTGGCCAAATACAGGCTGGAATCAGCTGAAGTCACCTCAGTGAGTGTCTGTGGTCCTGCTTGGAGGGGGAGGGGTTGCAGACACCACTGGCATCGAGGACCATCGTGCTACTCTTCATTGTGTGCTCTGTGCTGTTTTGGAGCGGTGAGCTTGTCTGCTCACTGAATTCCAGTAGTGCTCCCAGTTTTATGACAGTTAGCAGAAGCCCTAATTTTTTGAAATTGTCTCTAGGGCCAGGGGAGGCTGAAAACAGTGCAGTTTTCTTTATCATCTGTTTATGTAAGGTCCTGGGAAGTCTCGGAGAACTGTGTGGTCCTGGGAAGTCTGAGGGAACTGTATACTTGCAATGTCTCGAAGCTTTCATTTGGAATGGATTGTATTTCTGAAAACTGGATAAAATAGTTTGGAAGAATAGATGGGAGGGGGAGGGGATTGTCAGGAAAGAGAGAAAGAGGCACAAAGCTTCTTAAGCAGATTGTTGGTTCCCAAGCTGTACCCACTGTCTAGTCTTGTGGTGCTTCCTCTACATTCTGAGAGGCAGGAGGTAAGTCGCTCATGGTGGAGACAAGGGGTTGGAGGAAACAAGACATCTAGAGCTGGGGAAGAGGCAGGCATGATTAAGTTGCTGAGGTTGGCATGCAAAGATGAGAGACAGAGATAGGGAGAGATGGGAACAAAGAAACTCGAGCTTTTCTGTGATGTTGTCAAGCTCAGAATAGTACACTTCTGGAACTCTTTAGAGAAGCATTCTGAGATAGTGATTCTATTGACAGATGTTCACATGCATGTTGGATGTTCACATGTTTAGAGATGTTCACGTGTACACAATATTTACAGATGTTCATATGCATATCAGAGTGCAGTATCTCATGTCCCTTTGCAGGTGCCAGTTCATAAGCCCTATGACATGTATGTGTCTTCCTAGATATTATGCCCCCATCTAGTACACTGTGCCTTTTGCTTCTGTTGTGGCTTCTAGGTCTCAGCAACCATTTACCCCCAGATTTCACCAAGTCTGACTCAGAGAGTCATAGTTTTCCACTGATCTGGACTTTCTGAAAATAATGTAATGTGATGTTAGAAAAGCTATGCACAAACACCAGCCAAACATTAGCCTCAGACTTGCCAGATGAAATGTTATTAAATAAGATGCACAAATAAAGGAAAATTTATGAAATGTGAGCAAGTCTCTCTAATCTTTGTTCTCACCTACAACTTATAACCTTGGCTTTGCACTAAGGCCTAGTTGAGCCTCAGAACATTTCTTGGACAGCGTTCCCAGTGGTCGCTCAGGCAGACAGACCTTCAGTTGCATAGATTTTAGGCACTGGATTTTAAGACTTTGGCCATTAGTCATTCTAGCAGCCTTTCTTCAAGTGAAAGTCTTGTTTATGTCATGGACTGTTTCTCTGAGCACCCACTGTCACCATCTCTTTAATTGTCTAACCTTGCTAACTCTTACCACAACTAAAAATTACCTGCAACCACATGATTAAGGAAAGTTCCTAGTTACTTCCAAATGTGCCTGGGGCTGAAGGCAAGGTGTGCCAGACTCTCTTGGGAAGAAGCACTACGGCTAGCCCCAACTTTGCAGAGGACTATTATATCCCAAAGAGTTTAAGAACTCCTGCTGTGCAGAGACAGAGCCTTGTCCTCAGCAGAGATTGCCGCATAGAGATTACTAATGCTCATTGTACGATTATTTACAACTTCCCTTTAGAGTATCTTGGCACAGAGAAGTAACTGATGCTCTCTGTCTTTATCAGAGCTTAATAACATGGTATATTTGTTTGATATCTTTTGTCCCTTCAAAGAAAACAAAAAACAAATAAACTCAAATCTCTCATCCCATGTGCAATGGCTAATTTTTGTGGTCAGCTTGTTTAGACTAAGAGTCTCCTAGAGGCCAGGTGGTACATATTTGTAGTCCCAATCGTTAGGAGGGTGGGATCAGGAGAGTTTAAGGCTAGCCTTAGCTACATAGCAAGTTTGAGGTCAGCTTGTGGTACATGAGGTACTCTCTCAATAACAACCAGTATAAGAATTGATTATGTCCAGGACATTAGTGACAAATTTCAGTTGTATCTGTGCATGTGTCCAGAGAAGACAAGGGGAAAGACCTGCCCCGAGTGTGGACACCGCCATCCCATGGGCTTGGCCTGGACTGAATGAAAATAGGGAAATGGTAAAGGCAGAAGAGTACCAACATCCATCTCTCTGCTTCCCCGGTGTAGACATGCGAGGAAGCAGCTGCTCCACGTTCCCACCCTCCTCTCACCTTCTGATGCTGTGCATTCCCTACCACGGTAGACTGTGGCTCCTCATTGTGAGCTAAAATAAATCCCTTCCATCTTGGATTTCTTCCTGATAGGTATTTGGTTATAGAATCAAGAAAAGTAGTTAATAAGCTACCACGTTTAGCATTCTCCGAAACTCTGTCCTTGTGCCTAAGGAACACAATACAGGACATCCTTGTCCGACTCTTGTGTTTTCCATGACTGCTTTTTCGTGGATTATCTGTACAATATATGCATTCCACTTGTGTATGGATAGTATTCCACGTCGGTGCTGCATATACTCCTGGCACGTTTTCCTTGCTTAGACCCTTGAGATACACCTGTTTATCCACGCCTTGTCCTGTCAATGATTGAGCTCCTCTGTTGTCTCCCTATTGAAAATTCTGCAGTCGGTATCCTTCCTCACACTTTTTGCACATGCACAGGAGTTTTCTCTAGAGAGGTAACTGGGACAAGCTGCTGTCCCAGAGCACACACATCTTTGCTTTACCACCCCCAATTCACCCTTCACAGTATCTGTGCCACTTTATATCCGTGCTTCCTATGTTGTGCTCCTGTTGTTCCACATCCTCAATAAAAGCCGATGTCCAGCTGTCCCATGCTTACACTTAATTTAAAGGTAGCAGCATGCCTAGCAACCACCGAAAGCACAGACCGAGGGACAAACGGACTTTTATTTAAATTCCAGCCTTCCTTCTTTGAAGGATTTATTTCACTTCCTGTGTCACAAATTCAGATGGATATAACACAGCTTTTTGTGCTCATATTTTAATAAAAACGATATGGTTATTTTAAAGAAATGGGAATACAATTATAAAAAAGAAAATTAAAACATTCTACCACATAGGCATAACCAATAACATTTGTTATGTGATTTTTCTTCTTCCTGTGGACAGACATTAGGATATGCATTTGCTCACAATTATACTAAATGTGTATTTTATGTCACAGTTTTGATTAACATTTTGACATTCGCCATATCATTTGGAAATTATTTGAAAACCCATTTTAATCACAACCATTGTCTTGTTTGAGGTCATTAAGATAACTCTGGAGTTTTAATAAAAACCTGGCTGTGTAAATCCTCATCTAAGTTTGTTTCTCTGGGATAGCTCTGCAGGAGAGGTCAGGGACTGTTTATAGATTTTGATCTAATAGGGTGGTGAGCACAGCATCCAGCAAGGAAAAGAGCTGAAAGATGAAAATAACATGGTTCAGAATTAGGGCATCCATTCACCTTCAGTCCTATTTGAGTTGAGTGGTAAATCTGACTCTTACCTCAATTTGGAAACTCTTTGGTTTTTAGGGGTATTATTATTAGAGCAAAACTCTATTCTTCCACGAGAACCAGAAAGTTAATTTGTGTCTTGTAGCATATAAGGCTCATAGGATCTCAGAACTAGAAGGGATTCTCCTTCTCCCTCTCCCTCCCCCCTCCCTCCCCCTCCCCCTCTCCCCTCCCTCCCCCTCCCCTTCTCCCTTTCTTTCTCTCTCTCCCTCTCCCTGGGCCTCTCCCTCTCTTTCTCCCTCTCTTTCTCCCTCTCCCTCTCTTCCTCCCTCCCTCTTTAGCCCCCTCCATCCCCCTCCCTCTTTTGTCCTCTCCCTCTCTCCTTCACACTACCTTTCCCTCCTTCTACCTCTACCTTTTTCTTTCCAAAAAGATTTATTTTTATTGTCTTATTTATGTGCATAGATGTATATTTCCGTGAGTGAATACTCACAGGTGCCAGAGGAAGCTGGAATGATCCCTTACAGCTGGAGTTACAGGAGATTTGGGATAGATACCCAGTGTAGGTGCTGGCTGGCTGGCTGGCAACTGCACTCAGGCCCCCTGGAAGAGCAGTGAGCATTCTTGACCACTGAACCATGGAGAGCTGGCTTTTCCGTCAAGCCCTTTCCCTTTCTCATTGTCTGACAAAAGCAACTTAAAGAGGGCACATCCCCAGGAACTGGAGCTTCAGATGCTTGTAAGCTGCCATGTAGGTGCTGGGAATAAGACCCAAGTTCTCTGAAAGAACAGCAGAGTTCTCTTAACTGCTGGGCCGGCTCTCTAGCCTGCTTTTGTTAAATTATTTTCTTCCAATGTATGTCTATAGAGAAATTTTATACATAAACATTGGTAGGATAGGTAAACTTTTTATGTATTTTTTTTTCTTTTCTATTTTTCGGAGCTGGGGGCCGAACCCAGGGCCTTGCGCTTGCTAGGCAAGCGCTCTACCACTGAGCTAAATCCCCAACCCTCTATGTATTTTTATACTCAGTCAATAGACTTGTCCCAGAGTGTCCAGGGTCTTACTCATTTTAGTGTTCTGTATTTTTTTAAACAAGTCATATATAAAAAGTTGTTGAGTGCACACAGTTCTCCTTTGCCATTAATACTAGCAACTACTGTTTCCTTTCTTCTCCCTCTTTCTTTTTTAGTTTAAAGATGTTACACACAGGATCTCAGTCTCATTTAATTGCTGTATAAATGTCTGACTCAGCATTTCCTCATTTGCTAATAAGGATACTGAAAGAGAAAAGTAGTCAGACCTGAAACTTAAAAGGCAAGTTTAGTTCTAAGGCTGTTGATTTAACCAATTTGCAAAACCATTTCCCTAATTTTAATTGCATTAACTTCAACGTGAACTATACATAGTTCTGTTCAAAATATCCATGTGACTTTAGATCCCTTACTCACTTTGTCCCACTGGCAGCACAAATGTGATTTCTGGAGGCTTCCACTTGCCATCTCAGCTGCTCTCTGCTTTGGAAGCATCAGCATATGACATCCTGTGATGGCCCAGCTCTCCCTGTCCTTCATGGGGCCTTTGCTTCTTTGCAGCACAGAATGAAAGATAAGTGTGCTATTTCTTATGAGTGTGGTTGAGCCACATTTTCTACAGAGAAGCATGCTTTCACAGGTGTGCCTTAGAGACAGTAGGAACAGGGCAAATTCGAATCTAACTGGAGTATCTTCTGCAACAGTGCACTAACTCATGTTCAAGGACTTAGCACGTGGATGCCCTTTCAGCCCCATGGTGGAAATCTTTGTGATTATGGTTTCGAAGAGATTGAGATATATTATCACAGTGAACATGGGGCCCAGGGCTCAGAGAACTAACGAATGGACTCACTGAGAGTCATTTATTGTAGCTCAGTCAAGCTCTGAGCGGATGACGACAGGATACATTGTGTGTGTTTACACGTAGTCGCTAGGGGAAGGAGCAAAGTTTACTACGTGGTCTTGTTGATCTTTAGTATCTCTTCATCTTATAGCTCCATATAACTACCTTCCTGCATTTTCAAAGGCTGCCGGCAAACGACTTATATATAGATAAAGACTCACTTGGAACTGCACCTATTTTCAAACAAGGGTGACGTAAGTTTACTTCAGAGACAAATAGGAGTTCGTTTCTTTGCAGTAATAGGAGTAAAATATATGTCACGCACTGGGTGTGATGCTTATAATCCCAACACTCAGAAAGCTAAGGCAGGAGGATTGCCCCAAGTCCAAAGAATTGCCTGGGCCACATAGTGAGTTCCAGGCCAGCCTGGGCTGAGCTACAGAGTTCTTGTCTAAATCAATCTCTCTCTCTGTCTCTGTCTCTCTGTCTCTGTCTCTCTCTGTCTCTCTGTCTCTCTCTGTCTCTCTGTCTCTGTCTCTCTGTCTCTGTCTCTCTGTCTCTCTCTGTCTGTCTCTCTCTCTGTCTGTCTCTGTCTCTGTCTCTCTCTGTCTCTGTCTCTCTCTCTCTGTCTCTCTCTCTCTCTGTCTCTCTCTCTCTCTCTCTCTCACCCCACACAGAGGTTAAAGTGTAGTTACTTGAAAGGAATTTAAATCCAGAGCTTTCCTTGACAAATGAGCAGCATGCTGAGTATTTAACTCTATAAGACATTGTTAGAGTTTTTTTAGTCTTGTTAGTCTCTTTATGCTGCTGTAATTAAATACTCAAGAATGAATACTTTTTAAGGAACAAAATAAACTTTCAGTTTAAAAAACTGAGCAACCCAAGACCCGGTGCTAACGGTTGTTTAGTGAGGGCTTGGGGCTCAAGTTTTGCTGTCAAGCTGGTGCCCTGAACATTATGACCCCATAGGACAGAAGCTGAAAGGTCAGAAGGAGACCTCTTTTCTGTTGATGAGTCCTTTTAAAGGAAATATATATAATTTTATATTATTTTATATTCTCTACATTGTATATTCTCTATATAGATATAAGAGATAGATAGATATAGATACATACATAGATAGATACATAGATAAATAGATAGAAGAAAATGAAAATTTGAAGGCCAGTGGATAAAGGCACTTGCTGCCAAGGCTTGCATTAGGTCCGTGGAAGCCACATGGTAGGAGAGAACAGATTCCCCTAAGTTGTTCATTGACTTCCACACATGAGCCCTGGGGTATATGTACTCTTCCCATACACAAAATAATAAACATTTAAAAAAATTTAAAATGAAAAATTGAGACTTCAAAGAAAACCTAACTTAAGCACTCTGTTTCCAGGCAAAGAAATATAGTTTTCATTTTGTTTCCTATTGATCTCACACTTTTCCTCTCTTGGCCTTCTTCTTTTTTTTTTTAATTTAATTAAATTTATTTAAAATTTTCTTATTCACTTTACATCCAGCTCACTGGCCCCTCCTGGTCACCCCTCCCACAATCCTTCCCCACCTCCTTTCCCCTTCTCTGATCTGGTCAAGAACCCCCTGGGTATCCATCCACCCTGGCCCTTCAAGTCTCTGTGAGGCTAGGCGCGTCCTCTCCCACTGAGGCCAGACAAGGCAGCCCAGTTAGAAGAACACACCCCACATACAGCAGACAGCCTTTGGGACAGCCCCTGCTCCAGTTATTCAGGACCCACAGGAAACCCAAGCTGCCCATCTGTTCTGTGCATATGCTCAGGGAGCCTTTCATGTATGCTCTTTGGTTGATGGATCAATCTCTGAGGGCCTCAAGGATCCATGTTAGTTGACTTGGTTGGTCTTCCTGAGGAGTTCCTATCCCCTTCAGGTTGCAATCCTTCCTCCCATTCTTCCATAAGAGTCCCCAAGCTCCATCCAGTATTTGGCTGCTAGTGTCTATATCTGTCTGAGAGGTGGAACCTCTCAGAGGACAACATGCTCCTGTCTTCAAGCATAACAGAATATCATTAATAGTGTCAGGGTTTGGTGCTTGCCCATGGGATGGGTATCAGGTTGGGCCAGTTATTGGTTGGCCGTTCCTCAGTCTCTGCTCCATCCCCCATTTTTGGCCTTCTTATTACAGGAGTATTGTAGAATATGTTTGCTTATTGAAACCTAAAACTTATCAACCTGATTTTAGTGTTACCTACATTTAACCTATAATATATCATCTCAACCCTTTTCCAAGACTGTGTTACTTTCCCACAATGTCACAATGAACTCTGAAGCCATTAACAGCGACCTCCAGTGTGACAGCCATTATTCACTTTCCTTTCTCTAGGAATTTCAGTATTCTGTGTATTTCATGCAAATAGAATTAGACGGTAGTTGCCCTTTTTTGTCTGGTTTATTTCAACTAATGAAATGTTTTGAAGATTCATTATTTAAGTCTGAGTAATGTTCTGAGACCTGAGGACAACTTCAAGAGTCAGTCCTCTTCTTGTGCCCTGACTTTCATCCATGTCAATAATGTCCATTATGCAAGTCTTCTGCTCTTCTGTAGTTAGCCCCTAAGAACTGTGTGCTTTTGGTGTGGTTGTCATTGAAACTGCTGTCTTGAGTTCTGTGCTTTGTGGATTTCTCATTAGTTCATGGAAATGCAACTGACTTTTGAGTTGACTTTGCCGTCCTCTTACTTTACTAAGTTTTGTTTATTAATTCAAGCAGTACTTAGCACTTTCTGCATATAAAATCTTCCCTGTGTTCACAAGTCACTTTATTTCTCCCCTCCAGGTTGAACACATTTCCTTTTTCTCCTATTTAATTGTTTTGGTTGGAACTCAAGTACCATGCTAGGTAGAGGGCTTAAAAAAACGAAGTTCCTGCTTTGTTTAGGACCTCAGGTCTGGCTATTCGTAGAGTCATTGTTTTCATTCTATTTCAGGCTTCTTGTCAGGGTCTGTTCTCTGGAGTGCTCCGCATTGGAGGCACCATCCTCCTTTGCTTTCTCCTGGCTCAGTGTGCCTCTGGTGGTGTTTGCTCGTTACCAATCAGTTGCCTCATATTTTCTTTATATTTCTGCCCTTTTTTGTGCTTTTCTTTTTTCTAACAGGGTCTCATGAAGTCCTTGGCTGATCTTGAACTTGCTATGTTGCTAAAGGCTGGCCTTGAACTCCTGATCTTCTTTCCCCTATCCAGTAAGTTCAGAACTTACAGTTATCCACATCACTGTGCCCAACTGTATGGTGACTTACAAAGAAAAAGGCATTTCCTGATGATGTGACCTTTGTAGACCACACGGCTTGGACTTAGGTTAGATGAGATGTGCCATTGTGGGTTCCTCAGTGTAATCAACACCAGTGATTTCTAGAGTTTGTGGGGTTTCCCTTTTAGAGGGCTGAAGCTCTTTTAGGGGAGGTGAGTTCATGGCTTACTGTTACATAGCACATCCAGCCACTGGTGGCACAGGTCAGATTCTGTGTGTCGACTGGAGATATCTTTCTTTCTGGTTTGCACAGAGGAAGCACAGCTGGCATTGTAAGTGTGGTGGTTCCCCTTCATTTCCTTAGGTCTCTGTAAGGACAGTATTACATGGTGGGCATGGCACAATGAGTGTTTACAAGGTCACTTTCTGACCATCCAGGCCCAGGCTCTACAGCATACTCAACAAGCACTGGGCGAGCTGGGCCACTTCCCTGGCCCTTCCAGCCCCACCATTCTGACTGCTTAGAAAGGGAAGAGGAAGATGGACAGGCTGGCAGAGCAGGGCAAGGCACTTGGTACACCCGCACCCATACCCACCCACCCACAAAGTAAGCAAAGTAAGAAAGCATCTTTGCTATAGAGAGGCAAGAGAAGGGGCCGGGGAGTTGACTCCTGAGTAAACTGTTTGCTGCAAAGCATAAGGGCCTGAGTTGGACTTCTAGAACTTACAAAACAAGCCAAACATGGGATTAGCAGGGCGATCCAGCAGGTAAAGGTGTTTGTGTTTGGTCCCTAAGACAAACTCCCAAAAGTTGTCCTCCAGATGTCAGTTGATGGCTACTAGAGAGGGAGAGTCAGTTTTCATTAGGGGAGTAGCTTCCGGTAGGTTGACCAGGTTCCAGTGGATAATCCCACACCTGTATGTACATAAGCAGAACTAATTGTTTTTTTTTTAAAGGACAAGAAGTTAAGAGAGGAACATGGGAAGATCTGAGAATAGTGAATAGTGAATATTATAAAAAAAAATTTTTTTTTTGGAGCTGGGGACCGAACCCAGGGGCAAGCGCTCTACCTCTGAGCCAAATCCCCAACCCCTCAAAATTTTATACATGAATGAAATTGTCAAGGAATACATAAAAACATTTAAAGGCTAAAAAAAGTTAAAGGTTTATGTAAAACAAGTTGTCTTCTGACCAGCAGACTAGCACTAAGGCATTCATATGTGTGCTCCCATGTGTGAGTGCATGCACATACATGGTACATATCTATAACTCTAACACTGGGAGGTAGGAATAAGGATCTATCTGTAGGATTTCAGGTGGCAATTTGGAGAAGACATTAGCATTTAGCTCACACAAAGGGATTTCTTTTCCTTTTTTTTATAGTATTGTTGCTTAATTATACCTTCCCAGTAACTTTTTCCAAAGAAAGAGTCTACTTTCTCTATTCTGTCATTTTTAAAATATGTGTCTAACATTATACTATTAATTTCTAATTCTACAACTAAGCTCTCAGGGTTGAGAAATTCAGTTTGGCAATAGCCTAATTTAATAACCACACAGCTCTGGACTGTGCTTTGTGTTATAACTCTTATGATGTTTAACATAAAAAAGAATTCAGAAAAATGGTCACCCAGTTTCTAACCCTGATGATTTTCCCGCTCAGCACTTTCCATGAAGAGGTGGGTATAGTAAGCTGTTTGTTGGCTCTGTTAACTTCTGTCTGGATCCCCACCCACTCCCTGGAGCCCACTCCTCATTTTTGTACAAAAGGAAGGTTTCAACATGATCTTAGGAAATATGTCCAGCATTTGCCATATGCAAACCCAGCTTTATAAACAGACTCTGTTAGATCAGGTTTTAGCTCAGTAAATCTCCAGTTTGTGTGAATCTCTGTTACAACCTAAAGACAACTAGAAAACAAAGGAAGTGGCCCTGCTCCGAACTAATATGGAAACTTAATTTACTTAACGTGAAAAAGTAATTATAAGTATGTAGACAGAAATCTTTTGTGGATCGAGGCATCATGATCTCTGCTTTGTTTGTTTGTTTGTTTGTTTGTTTTGAAGATGGGGCTTTGTGTAGCTCTGGCTGTACTGTAATTTACTCTGTAGACCAGGCTGGCCTCAAACTCAGAGATCCACCTGCCTCTGCTTCTCAAGTTTTGGAACTAAAGACTTGCAGTACCACTGCCCAGCTAATATCTGCTTATTTTTAATAGCTCAGAAGAAGAAACAACTATGTGGTGAGGTCTGGATATTATAAAATGTGACTGATGGAACCTAGATGAGTTTGGGTTTCTTTCTGGTTTTCTATAGTTTGAAAATTGTGCAATAAAAGGATATAAAAAAAATCCTACTTTCAAATAAATAGTTAAACCATAAATTCTAGCCTGGCATATATAATTCCTTCTGTATTTTGTTTGAAACTATCTTGGGTAACTCAGGTTGACCTTGAATTTGTTGTATGGTTAAGGATGACCTTGAACTCGTAATCCTCATGTTACACCCTCCCTAGTGCTGAGCTCCATAAAGAGATGAACACTGTGTAGGATGCCTGAGGATTCTCAGGCCCAGCGCAGCTGTATGTGTACCATCTGTGTATCATCCTGCTGAGGAAGCATTCGGTGTCGAGATACCGTGTATGGGAACAGCAAGGGGCTGATGGTAGAAGGGAACAGGATGAGCTTTGGCAGGGGAGGCTCAGCACATGCCCAATGTCTCACATCCAAGAACAGCATGCTAGGGTCTAATGAGTGATTCTCAGAATGTACCAGCTGGGGGACAGGTGTCTGAGGAGCCCCAAGACCCTACAAGGGAGTCAGATGATTTTTGTGATAGCACTTGGACATCATTTGCAAGCCACTATTAAAGTGTCCAGCAGAGTTTCTCAGAGACTTTGTGAGAAGAAATAGCAACTTACATGGAGAGGAGATAAGAGAATCTATTGTTTTCTATTAAGCAAAACACTAAAAAGACATTGGGAAAATAAAAACCGGTATAACCCTTCTGTCTTCTGTGTTTTGGAGAATAGAAATGTTTTCCTCAAAATAGGTTATATGTTAATCTGCAAAATATTACTATTATTTTGACTTTTTGAGATACATACAACTATTTAACACTAAAGAATTTTACCAGTCTTAAATTTTAATAGGTTAATACAATAGATACAACGCCAGTAGTCTTGAGAATGTATGGGAGGAGCTTGCTTGATACCATAGTTGCAGAACTGTTGCCTTAGCAACCAGAAGTGCATGGGCTTAAATTCAGGTCAGGGCTTTGCCCTCTGACCACAGGCAAGTGTAATAGCATCTGTAGTTGAATCGATTTCTTCTGTGGTACATGATTGTAATTTTACCCTGACGTTGCGCTTATAGGAAAGCATGGTGGTTCAGTACGAAGATGTTGAGAATGTAACCCTCTTTGCTTGTTGAAGTTATGTGGCTAAACAAACCAATTTCAGGAAAAGCTAAACGGTTTCAGGCTGATTCGCTTGTACTCTAGCCTTTGTTTTAATTTTGGTATCAAATTCTTAAAAATTTCCTTATATATTTTTCTCAGTTTCTCAGATAATCGTATTAGTAACCAAATGCACTTCCATCTCCTTTAGTCAAAAGGGGTTATGCCCCTGATACTTTGTAGTAGTGTGGTAAGGCCAGGAGCACCGGCTGAGGAGCCACTGACTCCCTTCATGACGATCAGAAGGTTTACTCTTGGCTCCCTCTCGATCAAGTACGCTAAGAAAGTAAAACACAGGGCATCTGGCAACAGCAGTGGCGGGTGGGTGGGACTCCACAAAAGGTAGTTGTAATGGTTTTCATTAGAGCAGAAGATGCAAAATTAAATGTCTCTTTCCCCGACTCCGTGAACTTCAGCTGGCTTAGTCACAAGTTTATCAGCAGTGTTTCGCATTACCCGTTTCCCGTCTCTCTCCTCTGAAGGGCTCTTGAGTGGACAGACGTCCCCAACAAACGCAAGGCTGGAGAAGCTGGACTCTCAGCAGGTGCTGCAGCTCTGCCTCCGGTACCAAGACCACCTGCACCAGTGCGCAGAGGCCGTCGCTTTCGACCAGAATGCTCTGGTCAAGCGAATCAAAGAGGTAACATGGCTGTGGGGGACTCCATCCCAGACTCAGGGCAGTAGTAAGACATGCTGGTGAAGAATGTTCTCAGGTGAGAACAGCCTGGAATTTGACTCCTGCTTCACAGCTGAGTTGGTCGGGCTTGTTTAACTTCTCTGCACGTGAGGAATGGACCCCACAGTAGTCCAGCGTTGGGTGTAGGGAGACTGCTCCACGGCTGTTAGCTGTGTTAGTGTGCAGAGCCTTATTGTCATGAATTTGCTCTAGTTATACCTGTGCTCAGCTTTTTCTTGTGTAGCGGCTGTACTTTTCATAGTAAACATTTGCTTTGAATGTAGGTGCCTTAGCGTATTCTTTATTCTTCTAGTGTCAGTGCGTGAAGAGCTCAGTGTTCTCTGCTGTGTGTGAGCGAGTGTGCCTGTTTAACCCCAAAGGCTTTTGTGAACAGCTCCAGTATCATTCATGTGAAGTAGCCTGTGAACACAGACCATGGTACAGGCCGGGGCTGCACTGTAGTTGAGACACTGCTTGTTTAGCAAGTGAGAATCACTGGGTTCCTTCCCCAGCACCGTGTGAACTTGGTATGGCTGGTATATACCTGTAATCCCAAAAGTCAGGTTAAGACAGGATCAGAAGTTCGAGGTCATTCCCAGCTACGTAGCAAGTTGGAAGCTATCCTTGATACAAAAGACTCTATCAATCAATCAATCAATTTAAAACAGTACAAATGTGTAGTTACCAGAAATTATAGTAGGTTCTTCGCTTAAGCACTGAAATGATTTACTGGTCAGGTGATTACATGGCACAGTCTTGGGAACACCAAGGGATAAGCAAATATACATTTTAAAATTTTCAATTAAGGAAGAACTCCTATTTCTGCTGTGAGGTGATATCATGTGAAGGAAAATTTAAGAGCTTTATCTAGGAGAAGTTACTAGAGGATGGCACCTCTGTGTTTAACAACCGGCCGTGGGTCATCAACTCCAATAGGAGAAGTTGACCATGTAAAGCAGGTGAGGGGCCGCCCATCACAACACTTTGCTTTAATGAGTAATGAAAGATAGGCTGTTCTCGGAGACCCTGAGACTCTGTTCCAGAGGGTCACTGTAGCAGTAGGTTTAAATGGGCTGACACTTCCACCACTTAGCACTGTTTTCATAAAGGTATGAACATATGCATTTTTCTTTAATGAATAAAACAATTTGGTTAGTCAGCGTCCCAGTGGTGAAATAGCTGACATAGATTTACTCAGTTTCAGTGTGTGGCCTGGGCTCCATTGTTTCTAGGTCATGGTGAGGCAGAGCAGGAAGTATGTGGTGGAGCAGAGGTGAGCAGCCTGTGGCAGCTGAGAGGCCAGGGAGAAAACACCCTTCAAAAGCACGTCCCCAGTGACCAATGTCAGGCATCTAGGCCCCCATCTTCCTGTACAAGCTGTCAAGCATCAGTCTTTCAAGGAGACAATCAGGAACATTTTGAGGAGGACTTTATGTGCAAATTGTAGCAAATGCTATTATCTGGAACTATTCAATATGACCTTTCTCACTGCTTGGCATTGATGTAGCCTTAAATATATATGTTAAGACGGGGTCTCATGTAGTCCAGGTTGGTACTGAGGATAACCTTAACCTTGCAGTCCTCCTGCTTCCACTCTGAGTGCTGGGATTACGGGTGCACACCACCACTCTCAAGTTACGCAGTGCTAGGAATGGAACCTGGCACCTTGGGCATGTTAGGCACGTACTCTCCCAATATCTCTCTTTTCAGCCCTAGCCTTTCAAATACTTGTTCAATTACATTATGAGCTGTAGAGCTCTAATCCCCAAAGTTGAGTATGCATGTGTCCCTTCACTTTGTTCATTTGAATGATGTGTTCACTCCTCCCCACCATGGGTGTGGCTTCTGATTCACTGTTTTAATAAGCTTGCCAAATGATACCTAATGCTGCCCTTCATTAACTGGGATGTGGGAACCACTGCTAGAAAGGACTGCTTTCCAAAACAAGTCTTGAAAACTCATGTAGGTTAAACTTCTTGCATATTCATTACCACACCCTGAAAAGTCACATCATAGATATTAAAATTTTTGCATATTACTTGAAGTTCTTAGGAGTCTCACAATAAAGAAACCCAGTACATTCCAAACTAACTTCACCTCAAAACAGTTGTCTTAAGTAACATCTGTTAACATCTCACAGAAGTAAAAGCTTATTATTAGCATATATTTACCATATAAAATGTTTCATTATGACATTTTCATAAATGTCTATCATATAATCTGATCATATTCACTTCTCATTTACCATTGTTTCCCTTTTATGCCTCTGCTGACCTCTTATCCCAAATAGTTTCCTTCCATTTTTTGTCTTAATACATTTCCAATACTATTTTTCTTTATTCATTAATTTCAGAGATGTATACGCTATTTTGGATCATACCCATCCCACCTCCCCTCACTCCTGTTTGCTCCAGCACACACCCCTTCTAACTTCATGCCTTCTTTTTCTTTTTATGACCCACTGAGTCCCACTTACATGCTGCCCTTGTGTGCGTGGCTGTGGATCACCTGCTGGAGCACAAGCAACCCTACCAGAGGCTACATTCCTGAAGAGAAGTGATTCACCTTCTTCTAAGAGCCATTAACTGTCAATATCTGCTCAGCTAGAGATGGGCTTTATGGGATCGTCTCCCATCCGTGCTGGGATCTTGACGAGCTTGTTTTGTTTAGGTACATAGCTGATGTGAGTTCATGAATGCAAGGGCCCTGTTTTACAGCAGTGCTACCCACCTCTGCTCTTTAGTCTTTCTGCCCCCCCCCTTTTGTGGTGTTTCCTGAGCCTTGGGGGAGCAGGAGTGATACCTATTAATTTAGTGCTGCCTGTCTATTTAGAGCCAAGAATGCCACAGTCACTTACTCTCTGTTGTGACTGATGTAAACATTTCCTCCTTTACCAGGTGACGTTCAGAGTGCTAGAGGTGCTGCTGACGGTTGGGAATGGGGTTAGTTAGTCATCAAGTCTTACTGAGCTGTGAACCCTGTGAGCTTCAGTACTGGTCAAGGTAGGCCTATTGGTTCAATAGTGACCTGAATATTATGAGAATAACCAACTATTTCCTGATTAAAAAGTGCTGGTGCCAGACAATATTGTGGATGCTAAGAAGTATATGCTGATATAGCTGTCTCCTGACAAATACAGAGGCGGATGCTCACAGCCAACCATTGGACTGAGAACGGGGTCCCTAATAAAAGAAAAAAAATAAAATAAAAAGTGCCAAATCTCTTTCGAAGCTAGTTAGACCAAAATATTTTAAGGGCATTGGTCAGACGGAAGGGGAAGAAGCTGGATACCTATAATTATGAAACCATTCTACATGATTTTTACATGGCGCCAGGCTTGAGAACCAGAGTTTTAGAACAGTCATATTAATAGATTTAACTGAGTTTAAAATTATGTTTGAGAACCTTTTAGAATTTGAGTAGTCAGGAGATATTGAACATTTTTAGTGCAAGTACATATAGGGGACTTTTCCCTAATTAATTGATTGGCTAATAAAGATGACAAGAAGTCAATTGCTGGGTGAAAAGGAGGAGGTGGGCCTTCCGGCTCTGAGAGAGGAAGAGGGGACACAGGAGGAAGAAATTGTCTTTTACAGCAAAGTGGGGAGCGAGAGGAGGCAGGATGTAGACTGGGAACTGTTAGACCCATTGGTGACCTCTGCCACCAGAAGATTTCCAACATAGAATGGTTGATGAGTTTATGACGATGATTTAGCGCCCAGCGATTGTGTCATTTGTTGATTTTAAACTAAGATTGTCTGGTATTTTCCAGTCAATGTTTTCCATTCGCATCGACTCAGGTGGGCAGGAGGGAAGGAACATAGCTGGGGCAGAATTCAACCAGACTTTGGAACAGGAAGATTGGACAAAGCACAGAGCTCCAGGGAGAGGTAACCACAGTGGAGCGCAAGCTGGTGAGAGCATGCCCGCAGGCCGTGGGATGATGGCTGGCAAGAAAGTGACCTCGGAGCTCTGGAGAGGCAGAGCCGGCGTTTTTGCCTAGGAGAAACACACGGTCATGGTCTCGGGCTGTGCGCTGGGCTAGGAACAGAAACTACATGTTACAGCCCATAATCTGAAACACTCCAAAATCTGAAGCTTTGCCACAGGTGGAAAGTTCTATATCTGAATTAATGTGATGGTCACATTCACTAAACAGTCATAGAGATGGGGATGTGGGTAAATGAAAGAGTGTTTGCCTAGCATGGTAAAAGCTCTGTGTTCTATCCCCAGCACTATAAACAAGCAGCAAGTACCATATAGACAAACTAAAAATACCAAATAGAATTATCATCAAGCTATGTGTGTAAGACATAAGAAGTGTAAATAAATGCCACTCACAGAGTATCTCATATATATCTAGCTATTCCCAAATCAAACAACAATAAACCCTCCTCAAACCCTTCTGGTTCCAGCATTTCAAAGACAGGATAGTTAACCTGTAGTCACTCATGATTATTACAAAATGGCACAGTTCTCCCATGCTGAGCAGCACCTCAACAGCTCTTAGGGCAGAGAGAGTGACAGTCTCAGGATTTCCACCGGCGGTGCCATGTGTTCTTTAGGTTTTAGTGGGTGAGGGTTAGAAAACTACTGAAGCACACGTCCATCTTTGCTCACCGCACCCCCAAGGGTTGCGATTTGTTACTCCCAGATGAATGAGGTTTGGGGCAAGCACGGGCTCTCTGCTCTTACCAAGAAGGACACAGAGATCTGCGTGCAGTGTGGAAAAGTGACAGTGCTGTACGTGTGGAAAAGCAGAGACGTAGTAATTAATTGCCAGGAATATGCAGCAGAGGGTGAAGCAGGCATCCATAAGGCCACAGCGCCTGGGATCACTTTGTTTACATCACAAGGAAACCTAGCTAGTTCTGTTTTTGGTTAGCATAAAACAATGTCAAAATTAAAACCAAATATGAAATTTGAGTCATGCTCTTTTTTTTTTTTTTTTTGGTTCTTTTTTTTTTTTTTCCGGAGCTGGGGACCGAACCCAGGGCCTTGCGCTTCCTAGGTAAGCGCTCTACCACTGAGCTAAATCCCCAGCCCGAGTCATGCTCTTGAATGATAATTTTATGTTTGCAAATATGTACACATAACGGGGGGGGGGGACAAGAATGGAGACGCTGCCTCCCAGCATCGCAGTAGACTTTGACCACTGGTTTACTTATTGGCTGAAAGGTTACCCTTTACCCATCACTAAACCTGTGTTGCTTAGCAACTGTGGCATGCCCACTGAGAGGTTAGTCTGCCTGGGGAAATGAAAATACATAGAACAAAAATATAAAGCCTCCATCACTGTGGACAGAGCACTGTCAGTGCTGCCAGTGGAGACTGGTTGCAAAGTGGGATTTCTCTGAGATATCAGGGTATCCTGGGACAATAGGGTATAAGTGAAATATTAGAGGAAACAGGTCATGGGGTCTGAGTATAGATAGATGGGAGACATTTGACAGTCTTAGGAAAAAGTTAGCTTTGGGGCTTCAGGGACAGTGAAAAACAGATTTGTGCTTTGAGAAAACACTCATACTTCTGCATTAAAGACCATAGCATATTGGCATTGGGCAGATCTTGGAGATCCCTTGATCTAGTGTCTCATTATTTAAATATATAAATTGAAGTCAGTTAAAGCAGCCTACCCAGTCATAAAATAAGATAAATTACAAGTACATAAATATCACCTCTCTCTCTCTCTCTCTCTCTCTCTCTCTCTCTCTCTCTCTCTCTCTGTGTGTGTGTGTGTGTGTGTGTGTGTGTGTGAGAGAGAGAGAGAGAGAGAGAGAGAGAGAGAGAGAGAGAGAGAGAATGAATGTGACAGAGTTACAGCTGTCATTCTCCATTTGGGATGTCTCATGTTGAAACACTAGTCTCTGGCCTTTGTGTTTGTGAGCCATTTCACACAATGGTTCTGTGAACACCAGAGCCACATGGCAGGGTCCAATCCTCACACTGTCTATCTAGTTGGGCAGCCTCAGATTGTTTACTCAGTCCTTGTAAGCCTCAGTCTCTTGGTCTGTTAATTCAGAGATATAAGAACAGTGAGGACTGAGGAAGTAAAAGTGACTTACTCTTGGCACCGTGCTTCAGACTGGGACTGTTGTACCATCAGAACTGCAGTGTAGTCATTGTCCTTGGTGCACATGGTGACTGAAAGAGAAGGGCCTGACATGCCATGAACTGACTCATGTGAAGTTTCTTAATTCTAGTAGCAGGCCAAGTCCTGGCCCATTTAGAACCCTGCCTTCAACAACCTATGTGATAAAACCTGAAGAGAGGCAAGGCAGATATTTTCTGTGAACTGTGGTTTCCCACAAACCCTGAGTGATTTCTTTCATACCAAAAGTATGTGACTTTTGGAAATTTTGTAGTTAATCTATCTGTTTGGTCTGACTCTAGTAATGCGTATGAATAGCAAACTGGTTTGCTCCCTAGGAAGCTTGGCTTTTCTGGAGATCTGGAAATAGATGGTGATAAAATAGCAGTCCCTAGTTTCTAAGCAGGGACGTAAATAGTCACTTCTGATCACTTTTGGTGGTTTTTTGGGTATCTTCTTATTTCTGTTAATGATTGAAAGTGACAGACAGACACTTTACACTTTAGGCTACATCTGTCGTTGAAATTCAGGTGTACTGAAAGGCCAGTTATAAGGAGATTGTTTGCCAACCAGTGTGTTTTTCTCTGGAGATAGGGGGTTGAACCAGACTATTCCTTCTGGCCAAAACTGCCACATCTTTGGGCATTCTGCTGGGCCTGCTTGCAAAAGATTATCACAGCTGTGCCTACTGACTTTATCTCCCTTCCCTCATAAGAGGAGGGGGTAGGGAGGGTCTGGGATCCTCACCTGAGTATCCAGCCACTGCTCCCAACCAATTGCACACAATTCTGCATCAGTTGCACATGGTCTTCTGGGTGGGACTAGAGGACAAGGTGGGAGGGAATCAGGAGAAGGGGTTCCATCTATGTAGCTATGGGAAAGATACTGTCCATGCTGAGAGCAGACCTTGCAGTGTGGCTGCTTTAAGGTCGTCTATGATCTGCTCATAACTCCTCACCTGTGCTATGTAAGTAAGTGTAATGACCTCACTGGTCCCCTGAGGCGAACTTTGATGGAATCTTATCTAGTTTGTCCTTAGGACTCTAGGAGCAGGGGTAGATGCTGTTGACTTTGTTTCTGTCTCACCCAGGGAAGGAATTTTAGCAACACAAGGGATAGGGAGGAGGCAAGTGACAGAAGACACAGCAGAGACAGTGGGGCTTCTCCTGTCATACTGATCTCGGCCATGATTTGGTCACATTTGTACTTCACTTTAGCTGCTGTCCCTGGACACAAGTTCATAGCTTCTAACCCAAGATGAAGGTACTAGGCATGTGTTCTCGCTCTTAGTCTACTATTGTATCCTTGCTTAAAGATCTTCTGAGTAAACCCTGGTCTGCCTCTAGCAATGCCTCTGTTTAGCTCTTAGGTGTATCAGCATTAGTATATGCCATATAGCATAGGATGCTGAGAAGCACCAGGAGTTTTGGTGGAAAGAATTGCAGTCCCTGCTCAGAAAGACACATGGTCACATAAGATTGGAAACAGATCCTAAAGAGTCTTAATTCACTGCACAGATCAAGAAACCCCAGTCCTTAACGTTTACTTGGGATTTGCCTAAGGCTTTTCTAGTACTTAATGACTAAAATGATATTGAAAGAGAAATTGTGTGTGTATGCGTGCAGATGCACATGTATGTGTGCATGTGAACATGGGTGTAAAAGCCAAAAGTCCACCTTAGGTGTCATTACTAGAGGCCTGTTACCTTGCTTGATACAGGGTCTGGAACTCACTGATTAGGCTAGGCTGGTTGGCCCAGCAAACCCCAGGGATCTCTCTACTGCTGCCATTACAAGAATACATCACCAGACCCGGCTCTCTTTCAGAATGTGGGTTTGGGGTCAAAGACAGCAGGGCTTCATGTTTGCAGGGCAAGTTTCTTACTGACTTGACTGATGGGTCTTCTGATTGCTACTATTCTCTCTCTCTCCCTCCCTCCCTCCCTCCCTCCCTCCCTCCCTCCTCCTCCCCCTCTCTCCCCCTCTCCCTCTGTCTCTCCCTCTGTCTCTGTCTCCTCCCTCCCGACCCCCACCCTATGAGGTGAACACTCCAATCAAGTTATCAAAATCTAAGATGCTCTAAAATATGGAAATTTTTGAGCATTGACCCGAGAAGCAAACAGTATCAGATTTGGGGAAATTTACAATTTCAGATGGCTGGATCAAGGGTATGCAAATGGTAAAGTCTATGCAAATATCCCAAAAATCCAAAGCAAACACCAAAAGCCCTCCAAAGTACTTTGAGTACGAATACTTCATATAAGGAAAGCCCTTGCTATGGTCTCCTTGTCTGGAACCCTTCGTTTCACTTTTAATTACTCTTTTTTCACATAGTAGGCACTCAACTGAAGTGTGAAGAAATGTGGGGGGCTGCCATTTCTGAGTCTGCACGCAGGATAGGGGTTGGGGGCATGGGAGCCCTCAGGGATTTCCTTTTGTAATATAGAGCTGGATGGACCCATTCGCCAAGTGTGTGAGCTGACTACTGTACTGTGTTACAGCGATTGACGGAGGGTAAGAGTGGTTCCCACAGTGTGGAACCCTAAGATGGCTTTAGTGCCTTCAGTTCACCAAGTCTGACCAGCATGAACCACTGGCCTGGCAACGCTCTGTCTGCCACTGTACACTGAACCTCCTTTAAATAACACGGGCTGACTCCTGTCCTTGCTGTCCAACGCTCTATCTGCCACTGTACACTGAACCTCCTTTAATAACACGGGCTGACTCCTGTCCTTGCTGTCCAACGCTCTATCTGCCACTGTACACTGAACCTCCTTTAATAACACGGGCTGACTCCTGTCCTTGCTTTGAGCACAATTCTGGCATCAATTTCTGCTTCCTTGACCTGAGATTATAAAATGAGTTGTGAATGCTTTATTTTAAAACCAACGGTTTTGGCAAAGCATTGAGATAGCTGGCTGCTTTTTTGCTGAAATACTGAGACAAAGCATTTCCAGAAAAGCCTGACTTTTCTTTTTCTATCTTACACATTACTCTGATATAAATTTCAGATTGAGAGCACACAATGTAATTATAATCCGGTCCTCTTTCTCCTCAGGGCAGCCTTTCTTTGCAGTAAGAAACACAGCAAGTCCCTTGAGTGGCAGGACATGTAGATGGGAGACGGGGCTCACTGTGGTCCTGGCCGTAACACATGCTGTGCAGTGCTTCCTTGGGCCTTGGCCCTGCTCCTTTCCACCATCCCTGCCTTGCCAACACACAGAAACCCTGGAGGAGGGCCCAGTCAAATTTATTACTTGACTGTTGGAAATTTAGGGTTGTGTTTTTTGGCCAGACATGAGCACAGCCTGGTTATTTGGCTCTCCCTGCTCTGAGATTTAACTCTCTTCATATTCAGACACTGACTTTCAAGCATGTGTGAAGAGCCGTACTTACCCACAGCATGCCTGCCCTAGATGTGTCCCTGGACAGCTGGCTCTGTCCGCTCTCTTGCTGCTGCCACACGTGCCAGGCTCTAAAACCCCTGTCTTCTCCCTCTACAGACTGGGCAGCGTTAGAGGCTTTCAAGGGTGGCCGCCTCCCGTAAGGAGCCCCAGAAAATACCTGTTGTCTAAAAGCTAGTGGGTGGGAAGTAGTAAGGACCCTTAGTCTGTGGACGTGGGAATAGGGCTTAGAGAAGATCTTGCTGTCCCGCATCTCTTCGTGGAAAGTAATAAAGAACATTAGCAGATTTGGACACTGGCCCTATGATAGTTTTGATCTTGTATGTCATCCAAATGTTCATGTATTAAAGGTTTGGTCCCCTGGGTCACACTGTTGGGAGGTGGTGGAGCCACCCAGGAAGGAGATCTCCAAGTTATTTATAGTGGCCAAATCCTTCAAAGAAACCCCATCCTGCGTAGTGTTAGCCTGTAGCTTCTTGGACACAGAGTTTCCCTCTTCCTCAAACTCCTATATGCCAGCCTGCTGCAAGAAACAAGCTGTTTCAAAAAGGCCCATGCTCCCTGTCTGACTTACAATTTACAGTGGTGCAAATTTAAAGATTAGTGTAAACGTCTAAGCCGGTTATATCAGGGTTTGTTTTTTATGGTAATAGAAAGCTGGCTCACTGCAGAAAAGTCTAACATAATGCCCAGCCTGTGGTAAACAACGAGAGCTCGTTAACTGAACAGCTTCCTAGAGTCTTCAGTTACTTCATCCTACAAATTGATAAGCTGTCTCATTCTGTCAGGGAAAAATAACTCTTTTGAGAGTTATTGGAATGGGTAGACCGTGCTGCAGCCGTAAATGCACTTGGCGTGTGTAACGTTTCAGATGTTGTGGAAGTAGGGCTTGTACTCATGTTCAAGGTAACTCTTTGTTAGCAGATGGGTCTCTTCTCAGCTCAGATCTCCAGGTTCCTCACACCTTGTGGCTCTGGGGTCTTCCTAGCATCTACCTGGCAGACACCACGAACGGCAAAGATCAGTAGGAGTGTCTTACAGGCTGAACCTGCCAGCTTCAGACAACTCTGGATGAACTCAACTGCATGACTGCATCCACAGGAGCTGGGAATGGGTGTGTGCTCAAGGTTATACTAAACGTGGGCCATGGTTGGAGCATCTGTGTCCTCTCAGGACTTGTACTTCTCAGTACGTGTGTTGCAAAGCTGGAGACTCTGGGTCAGTCACACAGCAAACTACAGAGTTTAAGGCCTACTGTGGGTGAGCACGGGAGTTATGTGTGAAACTGTGTCCTTAAAGAGCACTTTAAGAAGGCCAAGACCACTGAACAAAACCAACACGTGGAACGTTACACGACTTCAGCTGCGTTTTATACTCCAAAAGGTCAGAAGGACACATGGCAGCCCATTAACTAATCAATTACATGCACATTAGGGGTGGATTGTTAGTAATACTTCCTCGACCTGTCTTCACTTCTTCTTTCTTTATTCTTTTATTTTATAAACTCTTCATCTTAAACACAGATTTTTTTCCCCCAGAGCTGGGGACCGAACCCAGGGCCTTGCACATGCTAGGCAAGCGCTCTACCACTGAGCTGAATCCCCAACCCCTAAACTCTTCATCTTAAACACAGATTTTTTTTTTTCTCACCAAATTTGCTGGTTAGTTTTTGTCAACTTGACACCAACTAGAGTCACTTGGAAAGCAGGAATCTCAGTTGGGGATTTGCCTCTGTCAGACTGGCCTTTGGGCAGATCTTTGGAGCATTTTCTTGATTAATGATCCATGTGGAAGGGCCCAGCCCGCTTTGGGTGGTACCACCCCTGTGAGGTGGTTGGGATGTTCTAGAAAGGCTGACCAAGCCATTGAGAGCAAGGGTGTAATTAGCACTCTTGATGGTTTCTGCTTCAGTTCCTGCCTGCAGGTCCTGCCCTGCTTGAGTTCCTAACACTCAGTGATGGGCTGGGACATGGGAATGCCAGTTAGACCTTTTGCTCCCCAGGTTGGTTTCTGTCAGTGTTGTAGCACAGCAATGAGAGTCAAAGTGGACAGACACTAAGAAGTGCTCAGAGCTCTGCGCCCATGCACCTTTATCTCACCCCGGGTGGGAGAACTAGCTCTGTGCCAGGGCTCTGTGCAGGTGTCAAGGAACTAGGACTGACAAACCGGAAAACCCTTCCTAGACCTTCTACTCCGGGGGAGGAGCCGACACTAAGCAAGGAGATGTAGAAGCCATCTCCAACTGGCCTGGGTGGCCTTCCCGGACAGTAGCTCTTAAGACCTCCTAGCTAGGACCGAGCAGCAGACCTGCAAGTCTCTTTACATGACAGTGACCGGGTTCGTTGGCAGTGCCAGCCAGTGCCCACGAATTTACTCCTCACTACTCTTTACTGTCACAGCCACCTGCTCATTCAGAAGTCTCCTCTGTTGCTGGGAAGACACTTGAAGACCTATACTACTCCTTATAAAAGCATTTCCTGCTTCTCCCAGGCCTCTGCGATCCCTGAACCGTCTCCGAGGGACAGACCCAAAACTTGGCTGACATCTTGGTGGGATTCCACAGCTCCCGCTTTGCACGCTGGTCAGGAGAGCGTCTTTCTTGTCTGAGGGCGGACTAAATTGCTGGGAATTGCTGATGTGGAAGGGTATGGTAACAGTCAGACTGCAGCTCAGACAAGAGGACCCTAAGGAGCTCTGAAAACAAATGTCATTTCTGGAATAAAACGTCTTTATCTCAAACACAGAGAGGGAGTGCAGAGCAGTACTCTGTCAGAGTCGGAACATGTCCTCCATGATGGCTCCTTCCTGTACCCAGAGTACCTCAGCATTTATTTCCCTTTGCTTTCTCTGAGACTTTGACTCTCTGTAGTCAGACACTCGCCTGCCTTCCGTATGATGTGTAATGGTCATCATTGAAGTCTCCACAATCGGCCGAATTTAGGCTGTTGGCTGGTCTCATCTCCTACACTGTGCCTTCTGTTCTACCCGCCCTGCTAGACTAATCTACGTCCTGCAGCACTCGTCCTCCCTCAGACACCAGCCTAACCATCCTCATGCCCCTTTTCAGAAGGAAAGGGTTGTTTCTCCCTTAGAATCTGGAAAATGTTTTCTGGATCAATTTATGCACTGAATGTGCATAGTTACACCTATGGTGAGTAGGAAATGGTGTGGGCCTCTGGACTCAGCATCCAGTCTCGTGTGCAGCTCATATGTAGTAGCTCCTGGTTGATGGCAGGGGTGTTCTTACCAAATCCTTAGTCTGCTGTCACCATCTCAGATTGAAAACTCAGTTCATTCTGCAGGCCAGTGGTAGAGGAGTTTGGTGAGGAGTTTATCTCAACCACATCTGCAGTCATTCTCTGGGTCACAGGGGCAGGTCATACTTAGAGGGATCACAGAGCACTTAGCTGATCCAGGTTGCCAGCGTAAAAATACCAGAATGTAACTTAACTCGAACAGACTTACTTTCCTTTCATCTTGGACATTGAAACAAGGAGTCCTAAAATGATAGCTCTGTATGTTTGGAGGTCTTCATCTGTCTGACTGTCTCCCTCAATTTCTTCTTTGACTTTTGGGGCCCAGATTTAGTATTAGCCTTCCATCCCCAGGGTCTCACTCAGACTTAGGCCTGGAGCTGAGAATTATAGTGAGTGTGAGGCTCTGACTTCAACTGAGCCCGTAGTTCCGGTCTAGCCTCCTGCCTTGCTCCCACACAGCCTGACAGCTCTTTCTTTCTCTTATTTGCTGCTGTTGGTAGCCTTTTCCAGTCCAGGTGTGAGGGGCATGATCTGCTGAATTGAACAGGTTTTGTTTAGGAGACTGACTTAAGTTTTAAGATTTCCTTCTTAGTTAGACATAGCTTAGAAGGGAAGCCAGCATAACGAGAAGCTGGGCAAGCCATAAAATAATACTTGGAACAGCGTGATGACGTCATTCAGATCCCCAGCTGCTGGCATCTCTCATTTTCTCAGACATGAGTAAAGTGTGTTCCTTTACTGACACGCTTGGGTAGAGTATTTGAACAAAGGAAATGGGGTCATTTCAAAATGTCCAGTATGCGGTAATCAATGCCACTCAGCCTGTGGTGTAATTAATGGAAACATTGGCGACAGTCTGCCCATTGTTTGTCCTTGCGCAACAGGAAGTGGCAGGGCAATAGGGAGCCCAAGGAGGTTTACGTAATGCAGAAGGAAGTGGCTAGAGCCCTGCTCAGCCGGCAGCTTTCTAACTACAGCCTGGCTCACCTGAGCGCCTTCCTCTTCCCAACACACACAGACGTGCATTTGTTGAGGCCTTTGAGTTTTGACTTTAACAATAGATTTTTGTTTCCCTTATAACTAGAAATTTTGTCCTGAGAAACTTAATTTTAGATCTCATACAATTATATTTTGTGGCAAGGCAGAACAAATTATGGAAAAGAAAATGTGGCCAACAGGCTTAACTGTGTACTTAACTTGGACAGTGCTGTGGTAGCTCTTGAGGGCAGGAGGTCTGGAGTTGGGTGTCGGCTCTCCGTGTCAGCTGTGTGACTTGAGGTGAGGTACCGACTACTCTGGAGCAGGCTTCCTCTATAAGAGGACAGCCCCCAGGGCTCTCAGTTTTCCCTGCTTTGTCATGAGCTCCCTGTGAGGTAAGGTGGTGCCTGTCAGAGTGTGCAGTGTGTGAAGAGACACTAGCCCCTGCAGTGTCCGCTCAGATTTGCTTTGTGAGTATCCATGTTAGATCTGGTAATGTATTACTTTTGTTTTTGAAAAAGTAAATGCGAGTATTTATGTTAGAAATCAAGTGTTTTCTTGCTTGAAAGCACTAAAAATTGGTGTTTTGATTCATTCATTATGTGTTTTGAAAAGGCATCACACTTGCTCGTAGCAAAAGTTCAGCGGATGAATCTGCGGGTCTGCTTTGCTGGAACTGGCTGGTAATCTTGGGCACATTCAGTCTTCAGATCCCAGTTTCCATCTTTAGCAGGAAAGTGGTAGCTCCCTTGAGGATTGTCCTGGGACATAAAGGTAAGGCGTATAAAGTGTACAGCAGTGTCTGCCGTTTAGTGGATACTCAGGGGACACAGCTGTAACTTGCAAGTCGTCTTGTCACATCTATTAATATAATGAGTTAATCAGAGAATATTGTATATGAGGCTCTACCTTCCAAGTCACTCTGTGGATTACCAAAAGATCCAGTCCCAACACTGTATTTTTGTTTTCTGTAAATCAACTGTGATTTGCTGGAGTGGATTTTGTTCTCTAATTTCCAGAGTAAAAGTCTTGTTTGTGAGAATGAGTGGATGCAGCTTGTTCTGAAAGCTATTGTTGTAGCCTCTTTAGAACGATGGTCTCAGAACTTTCCTTGGGGAAACAAGGTCACCAGAATATCCATACGTGGTAACACACGCCCTTCAGCCTGTGATACAATTGACAAGAACCTCCACCCACTGTCCCTGTGCAAGAGACTCATCCAGAAAAGAGAACGCCAAGTCTTCTGTGGGAATGGAAGGGGCGATCTCAAGGTGAACCAGAAGGCCAGAGAACACCTACTGACCCCAAAAAGATCTGGGTTCAGTGTGGCCTACTCCAGCCTTTTGGTGGTCTGAATCCCATTAGACATGAAAAAGTGGCAGTGTGGCAGGAATAATAAAGAGTGGTGGTGGCCAGAATGAGCTGGCATGCATGACAGCAGGGCCACCTGTTCTCTGAAGTGGAGACAGCTAACGGGAGACGCTGCCATAAGGAAACCTAATCACCAGGGTGTAGGATGGAGACCATGTGAAGGTGCCTCCAGTCAGGAGCATAAGAGAGATAGCCTGTGCAAACACCCTTTCACTGTGTACACGCACATCAGTGTCCTCCTTATGTCCTTTCACTGTGTACACGCACATCTCAGTGTCCTCCTTATGTCTTTTCACTGTGTACACACACATCTCAGTGTCCTCCTTATGTCCTTTCACTGCGTACATGTACATCAGTGTCCTCCTTATGTCCTTTCACTGCGTACATGTACATCAGTGTCCTCCTTATGTCCTTTCACTGTGTACATGTACATCTCAGTGTCCTCCTTAAGAACACTTGTTTCTTATTAAAAAACAAAAGAAGAATGCGGCTGGTACCAGCCAATTTCAGAACAAGAAAGAAGGGGCCCTGAGAGAGAGATGCTTTGTGCCCTTCATTGTCCCTTGGTATTGTCACAGTAAAGCATGGGACTGAGCATCCAGCTTCTCTCTTAGATAGTTGCTCTGTGGCCTGTGCTCCCTCCCATCTTCCTTGGTTTGTCATGTTTTACTTGGCCAGAGTGGTTTATTTGAGGGTCACTGGACAGTATTTAGTTCAGGATGGCCAATGGGTTTCATCATTCTGAACTCTAATCCTCTGCAAGTGGCAACCTGGGGTCCAGTGCCAGGACAGGTCAGATTAAGAACAGCCTGTGCTCAGTGCTATTACAGGTGTGGGAGGAAGCTCAGGTATTGGGTTTGTCTATTAAGTCTGAGACCTAAGTCTCCTAGCTTACCCATTTTATAGGATACAGTTCGGTGCTCTCTACTGTAGGTCAAGGATTGTGTAACTAACACAACCAATTCTAGAACACTTGTGTACATAGTGTCACTCCCCACTCTCACTCCCTACCATGGTAGGCTCAGGTCTACTGTCTGTCTTTATACATTGCCCATGTGGAGCTTTACTTATGAAAGTAATCCTATGATTTGTAATCCTATGATTTGTGTCATGTTTCCTTCACTTAGTATAACACATCTGAGGTTTATCCAGGCCAGCCATACTTTCTGTCAGCATTTCATTGGACTTGGTGGCCAAAGGGTATTCTGGCCTATGAGTATACCACATTTGCACCCCTTCTACACTGATGGACATTTGGGTCATTCCTGGGTCTGTCTACTATGAAGAACGGTGCTGTGAACACTGATGTATAAGGTTGTACACATTTTGGTCTCCTCATGTATTTTCCTGGATGTTAAACTGCTGGCCAGTGATAACCCTCTGCTTAACTTTTTGAGAAATTGTCAAATGGGTCACTGAAGTGCTATTTATTACTGCATTCTCCACACCATTGCCGGCACCTGCTGTTATGGCTTGATGTTCCTTTCCCAAATGACTAGAGACATTGACATCTCCTTGTGGGTTTGTGACTGGCTCTGTCTTCTTAGGGGAGAGTAGGCTGTACCACACTCTAGACTAGCACACTACACTAGTGCTACTCCTGTAGCTTTGCTAACTGCAGCGTTAACCAGATGTGTTGAAAACTGAAAGCAATTTTCTTTGAATGTAGCCATATAATTTGGGAATTTAATTTTGAGTGTTATGAAGAACAAATCTCCATTCAGTGAGATTTGGAATACTATGATCTTGTAGTTTATAATTATGTGTACAAGTCACATTTGCATATATCACCTCATTTGCATCTTTTCAAAGGTTTCATTATGTATGTGTGTGTATACCTGTGAGTGGCATGTACACGTGAGCATGGGTGCCCTCTGAGGCCAGGGGCATTGGATCATCTTGGGCTGGAGTTAAAGGTGGTTGTAAGCCTGACATCAGTGCTGGGAATCAAACTCAGGTCTTCTGGAAGATCAACATACTCTTAGCCACTGAGCTCTCTCTCCCTCCCTCATTTATAATCTTAATATCACTACTTGAGATATGAGACAGGTGCTTCATTCCTCATTTTAGAAAGTAGACGCTAAGACTGATTTCTGGAAGCCATACAAATTGCAGGATTTAAATCTATGACTTCGAATTTCTGTTACTTTGTGGCAATATCTTGACAGACCACTATCTTCTATGAGATAGAATGGATGCTAAGAATGTCAGTCAGAGACCATCTAAGACTTATGGCAGAAGTTTCCTCACCTCTCTGACGTTTCCACCAATGTATTTAAGAAGTGTCTTGACTTAGAACTTTCTGTTGCCGTTAACTATAAAAACTCCATAACTTTATTAGATGATTACAAGTAGAGCGTGGCATTTGGCATAACCTGAATCCATTCTTAGGACATTGTCACTTATATTTGGCTCCAGAACAAACTCTGAGGTAAAAGCTGTTTTGTGGTGAGTCTGCCCATCACCAAATAGATAAATCCAGTCATGGCCAGGTCCCAGTAGACTGTTGCTGACCCCACAGGTCATTGAGTGATTGGCGTTTCCCCACTTAGCTCTTGAGGAAGAGAGATGCTGTTGCATTGTCTGTCCAGAGAGGGGACAGAGCTGGGATGGACGTGGAACTAGGAAGACAACGGCAGCCATTTGTCAGCCGCCTTGTACCCCCTGGGCCTATTGCTCCCGAATGCCACATCCCTAATGTCGTCTCCTTGGGAAGCAGGAATTATGTGCAGAGAAAGGTGACTATCTATCGAGACCAAATCAAAGTTGATCTTGAGGCTTAAGTTAACATAGACATCACATTAAAAGAAGAACGTTACTTTTTAAAACATTACTTTTAAATGATGAGAAGAATCAATTTTTACATATTTTCTTTTTTAATTGTTAAATTTCTTTTTATTGAAATGAAATTAATTAAGTCCATGAGTGGGTTTTTTTTTTTTTTTTTTTTTTTAGTTTTGTCTCATTTTGTTTTGTGATAAGGTCTTGCTATGATACACAGGCTGACCTCAGTCTCCTAAGCGTGGCCAGTCTTCCTTTCTTTTTGCTGCTAGACTATAGATGTATAATACTATATCCAGCTCATATTTCCTTTTTATTTAAGTATTGTAAAAAAAAAGGAAGTCTGTTTTTGTTTTGGGGTGTCACTATGTCACTGGCTGGCTTTGAACTCAGACACCTGCATGCCTCTGCCTCTCCAGTGTGGGATTAAAGGTGCGTGCCTGTGCTCAGCGTCTTTTCAAACTGTCTTTCTTACAAAGGGTCAGGGAAATGGCTCAGGCTTGCCTAGCATGTATGAGGCCCTGGGATTTATCCCTGGCACTGCTAAAATGCTTCTAAAACCGTGCACTTGTGTGTACTCACACAGTTTTAATGTTATCATGTTGGGTCTGACCATTGTTTATAGGAGTGGCTTAGATTCACAGCTGAAAATGGTGACTAAAGAGACTTGGGGCCAGAGCCGGAGCATGGGTTCAGCGTGGGGTGTGGGGCCCGTCCTTGGTGTACTATAAACTGGTAACAGATAAAGAACAGGAAGGACTTGTGGTAACTGCTTATGGGTTCCTTTGGTGGTGTGAGATGGTTCTGTCAGGAAACTTGGGAGGGAGGTGGGCTGTAAGATCTCACGGGTCGGAAGTTCACGACAAAGAACACAGTCACAGTCCTTAGAGATTTATTTTATGATCATGTAAAAACAATGCCCTCACCTCAGAGAAGAGTTTATTCTGAAGCCAAATATTCACGACTGTGGTCTGGGAACTCAGATTTAGGTTACCCCAAATGCCATGTTTCAGTTTGGTAACCGCACTGTGAAGTGTTAATAGTGATAAGACAAAGAAAGGCATGTAGATGCTACGTATGTGACTAAACATGTGATTTGGGCCTGGCTTGTTTTGCCCAAGATGACAGTGTCCAGTTCTGTCTCCTTGAAGATGACCCGGGTCCATTCTTTTATTCATTCTCACAGCCAAACAGACTCCTTGGTGTGTCTGTCTGTCCGGCACTGTACCAGTCATCCCTTGAAGAACATCTAGGCTGACAACCCTATTTTAATGTGTGTTCTTGGTGCTGTAAACACATGGCTGATTTCTGGGCTCCATTTTGTCCGTTGGCTGATGTGTCCGTTTTGACGTCTGCAGCTTCATAGTTCATCCTGGAGTCAAGTGTGGCACCTCTAGCTCTGTCCCCTCCTCCAGGGCTGCTCTGCCCGGGCTTCGCTGTGGCTTATCCAGGTCACAGGAGCGCTCTCATGTGTCTATGCAGACGACCCTGCTGTCCTGATGGGACCTGATGAATTTTCAACATCAACTGCCAATACAAATTGGTTTTCTGGATATAAATCTATTAAATATATGTGTTGTGAATATTTTTGTATGTAATTACCTTTTTCTTTCCTATTTTATGTATATGTAGGGTACACATATACCATGGTGTGTGTATGGAGGTCCTTCGAAACTTCCTGCTACCAGAGACAGTAGGTGGAGTGGAGGACGAGGTTTGACGTGAGGGTTAACTGAGCTCTTGAGGACACCAGTGTCACCTCCCCCCCCCCCCCCCCCCCGGAGCTGGGGACCGAACCCAGGGCCTTGCGCTTCCTAGGTAAGCGCTCTACCACTGAGCTAAATCCCCAGCCCCCAGTGTCACCTTTTTACTGTGCTGGTATTGCAGAAACCCTGACATTGCAGAGACTCACAGAAAATGAGAGATTGCTTCTCTCCCGGGCAGGCACTGCTCTTCCCTGGGACTTCTTGTCGTTGATCTCCTTGCCAGCCTGTGGGCGTGACTTATGTGCTCTCCCTGAGCTGCAGCAGAAGAGGAAGGGACTGAGCGATGATGAACAGCTCACTACCAGTTGGCTGGAAAGTTCCCCAGAGGCTGCCCTGACTGACACATCCACCGTAACAGACTAGAACACAGGCACAGGACACATCAGGGCAAGGGTTTTAAAATCAAGTTGTGGAGAATAAACAGTAGTTCACTGTTTATTGGAAAATCAAATTGTTTGTTTAGATAGTCGGGACGTCTTGGGGAAGTTGCAGTTCCTTGCATCTTTCTCTTTCTGGGTCTGCCTGTGTTTCCTGGAACAGTGAAGTCATGTAGGCGGACAGTGGAAAGTCGCGCTAATGTGCGCAGTGAGTGGTGTGGCTTTGGAGTGTCTCTGTGGGGGCCAGCATGGCACATGGCATGTCCGTGGAGTGGCGTGTACACTGTCCACCCCAACAGCCGCACTGCATAGGCAGAATCTACGTGCCCAGCTGGACACGGGGCACACAGGGCAGCGTGTGCCTCTGAACAAACTCCACAAGATGGTTGGAAAACCACTGAGCTGCAGGTCAGGGTCGGTGAGTTGATTGCCGAGCTCCTTAGCCGTGGCTCACGGGAGCCTTTGAGGTCAGTTCAGGTAAGGGCCTATGTCTGACTTCATGTGTCTGTCTGTCCCCCATGGTTGAGGCAAGGGTGGAGAGCAGGAGATCTCCCTGCAGGTAGGTAACTGGAGAAGATTCTGGAGTCTGAGCAGTTGAGTGAGCGGTGCTGGCTCTATCTTCCCAATACTACTGCCTCTCCCAAGGGACTTGGTTTGGGGGCATCTGGGCAGGCCCTGGGCTGCGTAGTGCAGCCCCTCTGAAGACATCACTTCCTCACTGAGTCCCAACTCAGGGGACTGTGGTTTTGTTCTGACCCTGCTCCCAGGTCCTCTTTACCTCTGAGCTTTGAAGACCAGCTGAAGAAATACTAATGCTGTCTGTCCATCCATCCTCCTCCTCCACTCCTCCACCTCCATTTTCACTGCATAAAAGTAGGATTGGCTTTCCTTGCCCTGGCTTTGATCTCTTGTTTTTGTCAAAATGTTTTCAGAGGCTCTCCCTGGTAAGACACCCTGGGCTCCAGTGTGCAGCAGGAAGGGAGAGGCTGGGGAGGAGGGACACGGGAGACGCACAGCAGCTCTAGTGGCATTTAGAAGATTGGGGCAGAATGAGAGTCTCAAAAGTGTGTGTGTATGGAAAGGTGCATGGGGGATGTAGGCTCCTTGCAGAGGGGTGCAGTGCAAAACACAGGAAGTGCCTTCCTTCGCCTTTACCAGTGACAGATGCGCACAGCGGAGCGAAGGGCATTCCAGGCGTTGTGCAGCGTTTGACATGATGCTCTAGTCTCCCTTGTGGGCTGCAGGTGCCATTGGCATGTTGGGCTCTGGCATGGGAGCTGTGCCTTCCTATAGTATCTCCTGACCGATCACAACTTCACCAAAATCATTCATGGAGGAGGAGGGACGAAGACTGAAGAGATGTGAGAGGACTGTAGCATGAGTCCTGGGTTAGATATCTGTGTAATTCTGTGTGTCCTTTGATGACAGAGACGTCTAAGAACGGTGTGGGTATTTTCTCATGATGTGTGAAGCGTGAGCTGTGTGGTAAGGCCCATTGCACACTCAGACTGGGGACAGTGCCGGTTAGCTCTAGGCTAAGCCTGGACAGCATAGTCTGGGACTGGACACTGTAGGTGGTGACATGGCAGCAAGGGTCTGTTCACTTCAACAGAGCCAAACATAAACACAGTGTCAGGGATAGGGACACGGTGCCAAGATTCTGTCATAGAAAGCTCGAGTCTTAGCAGGGAATGAGTAGCACACACTCACTCCCAAGTATCCCAGAGTAGGTCTCAGGAGCCCTCAGGATGGCCACCGCCTCTGACACTAGTCACCTTCCTCTGACTTCTGGCAGGACAGCTAGCCCTCCCAGTGGTTCTCAGCCTTCCTAATGCTGGGACCCTTTACTACATTGCGGTGACCCCACCATAAAACTGTCTCATTGCTACTTCATAACAGGAATGGTGCTACTGTCATGAATGGTAATGCAAATGTCTGAGACACAGAGGGCCTCTGCCCTGGAGGACGTGGGAAGCAGAGCCTAATGCCTTTGCCTCTGCTTACTTCCTGCAGATGGATCTGTCCGTGGAAACCCTCTTTTGCTTCATGCAGGAGCGCCAGAAAAGATACGCCAAATACGCTGAACAGATCCAGAAGGTGAACGAGATGTCGGCCATCCTGCGCCGTATCCAGATGGGCATAGACCAGACGGTGCCACTCATGGAGAGGCTCAACAGCATGCTGCCAGAGGCCGAGCGCCTGGAGCCCTTCAGCATGAGGCCTGAGCGGGAGCGCCACTAGCCGGCACCTGCCCCTCAGGCGCAGCTCCTCCAGCCTTCACCCTGCCCGGATGATGGCCTAGATGTGTTTGACCCACATGGACGTTCCCATGAGAACTGAAGTTGGGACAGTTGAATTCCTGGGAATTCTGTAAGGAACTTTGCATCAAGAGTTATTTTTATTTTGCTCAGATTTTTTGAATTAAAAGTGTAGTCTAGCTACTGCAGTGACACTGTGGAGAAAGTTAAGGAGCTGTTCTCCTTGGCGCATTGGAGACTGCTCAGGCTCTCTGATTTGTGCTTGTACACATAAGCTACGGTTCCACCCAGCAGCGCCATCACACCAAGGAGGTCTGCACTGTCTTCCTGTCCTGCCAGAACACCATCTTTGTGTTCTTCCCGTCCCGCGCCCCTTTTGTGGGTCACTGGAAATTGAAGACTGCCGTCACCCACTCATGAAGGTGCTTCCTGTCAGCACCTGCTTTTCCACGCAGAGCCCAGGCTTCTGTCAGCCTGGCAGACCTTGGCTTCCATAACAAGGCTTGCACTGACATTTGCTCCCACCCTCCAGAGGCAGTCATTCTCTCATGCAGAGACCCTCTGAGCCCCACTGATGTGCCAGGGGCACTAAAGAGGCCACGTCTGTAGGGCATGAAGCTGGGGAAAGAGCTGCTGCCCATCACAGGAGTTCTGTGGAAGAAAGGCCTGAGGAAGGAAGAGAGGCAGTGAGTGCAGGGGCAGGCCTGAAGATTAGAGCTGGGCCTCAGGGCTGACAGGTCTGCGAGTCTGCAGCCTCCACCTTCCTCCCTGTGCTCCTCCCTGTGCTCCTCCCTGTGCTCCTCCCTGTGCTCCTCCCTGTGCTCCTCACTGTACTCCTCACTGTACTCCTCACTGTGCTCCTCACTGTACTCCTCACTGTGCTCCTCCCTGTGCTCCTCACTGTGCTCCTCCCTGTGCTCCTCCCTGTGCTCCTCACTGTGCTCCTCACTTCGCTCCTCCCTGTGCTCCTCACTGTACTCCTCCCTGTGCTCCTCACTATACTCCTCACTGTGCTCCTCACTGTGCTCCTCACTGTGCTCCTCACTGTGCTCCTCCCTGTACTCCTCACTGTACTCCTCCCTGTGCTCCTCCCTGTGCTCCTCCCTGTACTCCTCACTGTGCTCCTCAGAATCCAGAGAGTCTGTCAGGTGTCAGAATAGCCTCGGTGTTTTTATAAAATTAAAGTGAATCTGATTAATTTATTGTGTAGCAGCTAAACTTGATCTGATTCTAATCTTGTTTTTTAATTTTAATTTTCTTTTTTATTAGTTGTGATGTGCATGTGATGTGTTCTGGGTGAGCAGGCTGGCCACAGTGCATGCTTGGAGGTCAGAAGACCACTCTGTGGTTGGTTCTCTCTTTCCACCTTTACATGGATTCTGGGGATTAACTAGGCTTGCATGACAAGCACCTTTACCCACTGAGCCACCTCACCAGGCTCTAACAGTCCCGGTTCTTAATCAGATATTAATTTATAATGTTCTGGGGTTGGGGATTTAGCTCAGTGGTAGAGCGCTTGCCTAGCCCTGGGTTTGGTCCCCAGCTCCGAAAAAAAAAATTTTTTTTATAATGTTCTTAGAACCCAAATTAAATGTAGGGCATAAGATAGTTGAATGACATGAATATTTGAACTACAGGGAAGAGAAAAAGGTTAAATAAGACACAGGGAAAAATAGTAATGCCTAGTAATTTCTTTTCGTGGGTGTTGGGGGTTAAAAACAGGGTCCATGTACTTCTAGCTGGCCTGGAACTCACAGCTAGGCAAAGCTGAGCTTGTGGCTGCTTCCTGCCTCTGTGTCCCTCACTGCTGAGGTGACAGGCACCATTTTCCCTTCCCTACCGTGTCTAGTATGTTCCCAATGACTAAGTATCTTAATGGCGAAGTACTCAGGTGGGCTTTTGGCTGTGTTCTGCCCCCCTTGTTGGGGGTGGTGCTTTCATTCCTCACATGGGAGGCGGTAAGGTGAGCTGAGAGAGCTTTGGGGAGCTGCAGCGCATGCTGGGAGGGGCCACCATTTTACCTCTGCTGAGCTCCCTGGTGAAAGTGGTCTGGTCATTGTTTTCTCATGACTGGATTTCAGCCATTTCTAGAGCAATGTCCTGAGATGTACAATTTACAACAGATGTTCTGTAGCTCAGAAACCTACTAGATGCCCTGAGGCGGTTCTAGAGCCTGCCAGGGTGAAAGCCATGGCAGCCTGACTGAGCGCTCCCCAGGTGTCTCAGTGTCGCATCTGCTTTGTGTGCTCAGCTGTCCATAGTTGAAGCTTTAGTTCCCGACTGAGTTCTGATTCATTGACTTTTTCCCCATAGTGTTTCATGCTATTTTTGCTTTTTCACACTGCTTAGTCTTATTCCCACACGGTATTTTGATATGCGCTGTGGCTCGATGAGGCCCATTTACCTTCAGAACTAGAAGGCTCCTGGAGTCCTTTTCAGTGGGCAGAAACTGGCACTCAGATTTTTCACCTAGATTGGCAGGAGGCATTTTCAAGGCCAGCACTATCACTGTTTCTCCTCATGTTTCTGGAGTATTTGGAACCCAGCTCTGTGCACAGAGACCTGCTCATAAACCTTCAAAGACAGGCTAATTGTCCATAGAGTTGTGTGGCCAGCGCGGGAATCAGGTGCCACCTCTAACTTTACTTTGCTTAGTGAGTGTCTGAAATGGCGCTCTGCTCAGCCTGAGGCTGACCTCTCCTGCCCTCTCATTTCCTAGCACAGGGAAGAAAGTTGGAGTAGCCAACTCTCTTCTCTAAGAGATCAGGGCAGGCCAGAGCTTACAGCGAAGGTCCTCCTAGTCTGACTTGTTGCTGTGTGTGTGTGGGGGGGGGAGTGGGGGGTGAGGTGGTTTCCTCCTGTCTCCTTTAGGGTGGAGTTGGCCATCAGAAAAGTTCCCATGAGACTTGGAGGAAGAGGCAGCCGAACGCTGACCCAGGTCAGGCCCTGCTCCACTTTGCTCACAGCTGGCTGGGGTTCTGCAGCCTGGGAGTTTGTGTCAGCTTCTCCTCTGAGCATTCATGGCACATGCATGAAGGCTCTGGTGTGAGAAGCTGCTGAGGGCTCCTGGAGTCTTTCCCAAGGGACCCCGAGAAGCCGAGTGATGTATCAAAACACCACTATGCTGTGTCTCAGTTAGGATCCCAGGTCATATCTGGCCAGTCCAGGTTGGGATGGAGATGAAGAAAGGACCTGGAGTTGTCAGAGAGCCCTGGAAGGAAGTTTCTAGCCTTGATTTTTGGTAAGCAATTTTTATTTCCCTGACCCTCAGAACTAGTTGGAAGCTAATGTCCCTCAAAGGCCCATAAATACGAAAGGCCCAGTCCCCTCATTAGGGTCCTGTTGGAAAGAGGTGGAGCCTAAGAGAGGAGCCTGGTGGAAGTGAGTCAGGAATGCCCTTGAAAAGAGTGATCTCCCACTTCCCCACTGTCTCAACTCTGTGCTCTAACTCTACTCATCTGCTTTGTTTCTTAAGGTAGGTACGCCCGGCCCTGCCAAGGGAGGAATGGTTTGTTTTTGTATTTCAGAGTGAGGAGTCATAAGACATCACATCAGGAAAATAAAGATGAGACTGTTTGCCTCGTGCTACCCAGGAAGAGCAGGAAGTGGGCCAAGACAGTTTCTGTCCACAAGGACAGTGGCTTGCTTTCCCCAGCTACATGCCATATCCTTCAGTGTACAGAACACCACAGAATAGAACCGTATGATGGAACGAGCCTTAAACATATGACTTATGGAGTAAATTTCATATCAAACCATAACTGTTCTAAAAATGAATTATTTTTACTTTAAAGTCATATTTTATAGAAGAACAGTGAATTATTTTTTCTTTTAATTTTTTTTTAAATTAATCATTCCATTCGTTTACTTCTCAAACGATATCCCCCTTCCAGAATAGAATGACCATGATACAACCCACAGACTATATGGTGCTTAGAAGAAAGGAAGACCAGTATGGAGCTTAGGAGAAAGGAAGACCAGGGTGTGGGAGCTTCAGTCATGCACAGAGGGGGGAACAGGATGATTAAGGGACGTGGAGGGAGGGGGACCTGGGAGGGAGAGAGGAGGGGGAGGGAAAAGGGGAGAAGGATCAGGTATTGGAGGGGACAGAAGAGAGGTACAGAGGGTCAGGAAATCAAATAAAAATATGTAGCAGTGGGGGATGAGAAACTGGGGATAGCTAATGGAGGGTCCCAGAGGCCAGGGAAGTGAGAGGCTCCAAGGACCCAACAGGGATGACTTTAGCCAAAATGCACTGTGAAGGAGGAGACAGAACCTGTAGAGGCCGCCTCCAGTAGATAAGGACGGCCCCTGATCAAGGGATGGGGCCACCCACCCATCTCAAATGTTCCTGTCCAAAGGAAAGACAGGGACGAAAATGGAGTATAGACTTAAGGAAGGGTCATCTGGGGACTGCCCCACCTGGGGGTCCATCCTGTCTGCAGACACCAAGCTGACACTATTGCTGTTGCCAAGAGGCGCTTGCTGACAGGAACCTGGTGTGGCTGTTCTTTGGGAGAGTCTGCCAGCACCTGACCAATGAAGATGGGATGCTTGGAGCCAACCATCAGACTGAGCTCAGGGACCCCAGTGGGGGACCTGGCAGAAGGACTGGAGGAAGGGAGGGGGACTGCAACCCCACAGGCCAAACCACCCAGAGCTCCCAGGGAACTAGACCACCAACCAAGGAGTGTACGTGGAGGGATCCACGGCTCCAGATACATATGTAGCAGAGAATGGCTTTGGCTGTCAGCAATGGGAGGGAAGGCCCTTGGTCCTGTGGAGGTTTGATGCCCCAGTGTAGGGGGATACTGGAGCAGTGGGGTGGGAGTGAGTGGGTGGGGGAGCACCCTCACAGAGGCAAAGGGGAGGAGGAGAGGGCAGATGGGATGGGGGATTGTGGAGGGGTAACTGAGATAGGGTTTTATGTAACCCAGGCTGTTGGCCTTGAACTCAGTATGTAGCTGAGTATGGTCTTGGTTTTCTGATGTTCTAGTCTCTCCCCAAATGCTAGGATAACAGACAGGTGCCACCACACCCAGCACATGGAGGGCATCTTGTTGTTCTAGCCAGTAAGCTCCCAAGGTTTCCCTCCCTCCCTCCCCTCCTTGCTTTGCAAACCAGAGTTCCACTGCGCCTCCAAGAACCTTCTTTGCTTCCCTGTGATGTGCTTATCTGTGTTCAGGGGCAAACAGCGCTGACTGCAGGGTCTTTACCACAGTGAAGGGCAATTGAAGCTGGCCTTCCCTCTTCTTTTATATGCAGGCATGGTACATACATGTTGGCCGGTGTTAAAGCAAATGATAATGAAGTCTGGTGGGTGCACATTTCTAGTCTCAGTGATTGGAAGACTAAGCAGGAAGATCACTGTGAATTCAAGGACGTCTTGGGCTAAGCACTGAGTTCAAGGACAATCTAGACTGCAGTGGAACCTGATATTCAAAACAAAAACAAGTAACAACAACAACAACAAAAAAAAAACCCCCACACACAAAAAACCTATTACACTCCAAGGGCATCGTTTTATATTTCTTCCTTTGCTGACTACTTTTATGTCAGCTTGACACAGAGTCATTTTCAAAGAGGGAACTGAGGAAATGCTCCCACCAGCTTAACCTGTAGGCAAGCCTGAAGTGCATTTTCTGGATTGATGGTTGATGTGAGAGGGCTCAGCTCACTTACTCCACAGGAATAACCCGGTTCCTGTGTTCTATAAGAAAGCAAGTCATGAAGAACAAAGCAGTAAGCAGCATTCTCTTATGGTCCCTGTCATCAGTTCCTGTCTTCAGGTTCCTGTCCGGTTTTGAGTTTGTACCCTCAGTGATGAACAGTGGAAGTGTAAGGCAAAACACCCTTCCCTGCCCAACTTGCTTTTGGTCATGGGGTTTTATCACAGGAACAGTGACCCAAGACACATCTTTTTTTTCCCTCATAGTTGTATCATTAGTAATCATATATACATACTATATAATCATGTATCTGTATGTATGTTTCTTGCCTTCCTTTAGCAGTAAATTTGGAATGTAAAATATATGGTGAGCCTAGATACCTAAACGTGTTGTCTACAGAGCAAACCTTTGATGAAAGGAGTTTCAGGAATACCATAGGCTGGGAGAGAGGAATGGTTTGATTTTGTTTGGGTTTTGTGTTCTCTGTGGTTCAAGTGCTAGGGATTCAAACCCAGGGCCTTGCACATGCTAGGTAAGCACTCTGCCGCTGAGAACATTCCCAGCGGCAGTCTGTCTTGCTGCCTCTCTCCTTCTTGTACCTGACACCCACTGATCGATCTCACTGGCCCATGGTTTCCTTTATAGCCGTCTGTCTGCCGGCAGCATTTCATCTCTGTAGTGTGGACTTTGGTTAAACTGGTGAGGCCAAGTTTCTATATGATCGAATGTCACTAAGGTCTATCTAGCATGGGGAACAGTTTTGGTTTTTGGTTGAAATGAGGTCTCATAGTCAGGCCTCCTTACCCACTGTGTAGCCCCAGATAACCGTAAGCTCCTCAGGTTTCTGCCTTCACACGAGTGCTGGGATTCCCACCATTCGCCATGTCTGGTTTGCACAGTGCTAGGGACCAAATCCAGCGCCTCGTGAGTGTGAGGGGAGCACTCTGCCACCTGAGCCTCAGTTCAGCTTCCGAGGACACCGTTTAAAGGCCATGCTCCTCGGCTTCCCTGTCAGGACTGTGGACTCACTGGTTTGTGGTAGGTGCACATGCAGGCAGCTGCCTTTGTGTATCCTGAAGTCAAGCAGGTAGGAAGGCTTCCTCAGCATGTGCTTGGCACAGAGAACACAGAGCAGCATCTGCCTCTGTCCCGTGTGAGTGACACATTTGATATATCAGTGGCCACCTTCATTCTAAATGGTGAACACTGTCACTTGTGGTTCTTTCTGTGGCCCCCTTTTTTGCAACTTAAGACAGAGTGGTTCCCACCAAGGGTGAGAGCAGCAAGGGAGGGGAGGTCACTTCTCACACTGATGTATAAACAGGTACCAGTTTTGATTTTATTTCATCGTATTAACATACATGACACTTCAAAATGAGAAATGCACAAGTGAACCATTCAACAGCTTGCCTTACTCCAAGAACACTATATTCATATTAAACATTTATACAGTCTTTCCTCTCTAACTTTATAACTGGTCTAAACAGTTTCCAGCATTTCTCACAGAGTCTAGTTTTGCTCATTAAAATCACCATTTTGCATTGTCCCAGGAGACTTCAGGCTTCCCTGTGCTTACATGAGGAAACCTAACCACCACACTACCCACAATGTGCCTAGGGGCAGCCCTTTCAACATGGTAGTTGTGATTCCAAGAACTGATAGGACATTAGTGATGGTGGACTGACAGCTGTAGTGTATGACTACGCTACACGGAAGGAACCACAGCCCAGAGAGCACCTCCCTACATGACGTATGGCATTAGGCAATGTACTGCCCAAAGACACTGAAGCCAAATCCCCAGTCTTCCCAGAACAGACGTACTGTTGGAGCTGCTGCTTCATTCTGGAACTGTCTCACTGGTGTGACCAGATTTTAAGAAGGTGGGTTCTTACGTACTGAGTGTGTGTACACAATGGATCAAATTTACTGTGAGGCTCTGAGAATCTAATCACAGGCTGCTGACCAGTGTCTTGGAGTGGCCCGTGCTCTCTGTGCAGTCTCTGCTCTGCGTTCATCTCAGGCCCACACATAGCTTATCTGTCCAGAGCCAGTATGCCCACGAGGCTCACAGTGCTCATCATGGTCCAGCCCGTCAGCTTTGAGCCACGCCATTCTATGCTGGTTTTACAATCACCATAGGAACATTAAGTCAGATCCTAGTCAAAGGACCATCCATTCACTGACATAGAAAACCTGAGATATGAGTCAGCCCCTAGCTACACTTACAGTAAAGAACAATGACAACATCTACCCACTCCCACACCCTGCTGACGTGAGTGAATTAAGGCCTTAAGGAGGCTGTATCTGGAGGATACAGCTCAAGCCAGGAAGTTGAAAGGCAGCTACGTACTGTCATGTACACACCTGTTCCTATCACCTCCTGTTCTCAGCTGCCAGGATTGCGTCTATAGAGATTGTGTGCCAGGGACCAGGAAGCCACTGGGTACCTCTTCTCTGATGTGTCCTTTCCTCAGGAAGCATGCTGGGTAGCTCTGGAGAAGAGCTTTCCTGTATCAAGACTAACCAAAATCAACAGCCCCTTCTTAACCTTTCTAGTGTGTTCTATTCTGACTGGTTCTTGCTTACCAATGCCCATGCAAAGTTTGGAAGTCGAAGAGGATTCTAGAAATATTACCCTTGTTGCATACCATAGAGAAAAAAGCCCAGGAAATCCATTGCCTACTTCACAGTGCACCTTCCCAAGTCTTCCCATATTTTTATTCCATGAGGGAGACAGAAGTGAAAGCCTGTTTTGGCCGAGAGCCTGAAGGTTCTGCCACTCCACTACCAAGCCCAGTGATTCATGTTTCTCTCTAAACCAAGTCTGGTCAACTGAAGAATGAACCATCCCACTTTAAATAATTCTTAAATTATGAGGAGGAGGAGGAGGAGGAGGAGGAGGAGGAGGAGGAGGAGGAGGGGGGAGACTCTTAGTGCTCCATCCCTGGCTTAAGTCTCTAAGCTGTCTGACTGCCCAGTCTCTGGCTAAGTTAAAAACTCTAGTTGGTTTCCCCACTTCATTCAAGCTGACAGGAGGGGTACATGGGCAACAGGCCCACTGGGATTTTGTGCATAGACAGTATGCATTTGTCTGGAAAGTGACAAGTTACCTACTTATTCACAATGCCTAGAAAATGATCGACTAGACATGGTAGTGGTGATGGCCCCAAATGTCTTGTCTGAGGTACTGGCCTGGCTATAAGTAGATCTAGACAAGGCTCCTAACAGTTCATCCCGCAGAACGATTCCGTATCCATCAGCTGTCGATGGAGCTTGGGTTGATTGCTCAGCTTTGGACGGGGTCATTTCCCTTGGATTTACCGTTAGGATCTGTCCCTAGGAGGGTCTTCCCACCTGACCCACAGCTGGCTCAGTCTTAGCGCTAAGGTGCACTAGGGAAGGGCCTGGACAGAGATGAGTTCTGAGACCTCTTGTTGCACATGAAAATGGGAGGGATTTTGCCCTCTAACATTAAAAACAAACAAACAACAAACAAACAAACAAAACCCTTGCTTTTGTAGGAACAAGAAGATGTGCAATTCACTGAACAAAATCTCTTCTCTGGCTGGGAGAATTCTAACATCTACCCTTCCTCTTCTGAGAGAACTAGCCATTCTCAGTGCAGTGCTGAGAGAACAACTGTGTTGATCCATCTGTTGCTTTTATACCATAGCTCTATATTCCAAAAATATATATGTATGTACATATACATATTTCAGATTTACAGGGAATATTTTTTTGTGAACAGGAAACAAAACTGTCAACAGAAGTTACGCGGTCTTCTCAAGAGACCTCAATGACCTCCATGCTTCCTGAAAAGCTAGATTGGCTCCCCACTTTGCCCAGTTCTTCCCTCGACCTGTTCTCTGACATAATGCTCTCTCCAAATTCCATTTGGCAGCTCCTGCGTTTAAACTGCTTCTCAAAGGGGCTCTCTTCATGCCAGCTCCGCCGTGAGTCAGCTCTGTCACTAGGCTTCTGCCGCCTACGAACAGAATAGATTTGGTCACTGCAAGTGGGCAGCTGGCTACAGCTGTAGGCAGAGTAACTGGCGTTGCCTCCATAGATGGCTGAAGCAGAGTAGAAGTGTGAAGGCTCTGTAGCAAAATACCAACCGCTGGTCAGGGAAGGGGCAGAGGACTGGGGAGGCAGAATGTCTGAGTGCCAGCCCTTGAGGCCAAGCCCTGCAGCAGACTTGGTGAGGTGCTGCTGGCTGGTGGAAAGGCCAAAAAGGAAGTTGGTGTGGTAGTTGTCCTCCACACTCCCGCTCCGATGCAGTGGCGAGAAGAAGGGCCTCTGGGTAGACCCAGTACTGCTGGTTCTCACTGAGTGCAGCCGTGTGGTCTGGCTCTCTGAAGGTCTGGTAGCTTGGGGCTGCCTGGGGATGTGGGCCTCCTCCTTATCGGGGCTGGTCTCTGGAGTCTGTTCTGATACCTCCTGAACGGGGGAGAACTGGCAGAGCTTGCTGGTCCCATCCAGTGTGGCGGAAGGTTTGTAGTACTCCATAGCATCCTCTGACGAGAAGCCGTGTAAGGACGCTGCCACACTGGCTGAATACGAAACAGACTTGATATCGAGAGAGAAGGAACGCTTGAGCCTGTTGCTGTCTTCCAGCTTCTCTGAGGACAGCTGGAGCCCACTGAGCGCCTGTACCAGCGGACTGTCCTCCAAGAGGGAAGGCTGTAAGCTGGGCACACTTGCAGGATGCACAAGCCTTTGCCCCACTGCCTCTGAGGTAGAGTTGGCACAGGGTGGGCTGAGAGACAGTGCATTCTTCCGTCCGCCCTCTGAGGCTGCAGGCACAGGCTCACTGGCTTTGTCCAGGTGCAGCAGCTTGAGTTTGCTCTTCGGCCCGGACATTCCAGTCTGGCTACTAATCGTCTTCTCATAGTCCATGAGTTGGCCCATAAAATTAAAGTTCGGAGATATAGTAGGTCTTTTTTCTTTCACAAATCTGTAGAGAGGACAAAGCCAAAGCCCTGAGTTTTACAACTGCACTTTGTCCTGAGGACACTAAGAGAAAGTGGGACAGGGTATCACTACACCTCCCCAGTGCTTCAGAGAGGATTCATTTACAATCCCAGGACTAAGGTGGAGAACACCTTCTCAGGGAGCGGTGGCATGGCGGGGTATAGGCTAGAGGGTGCCCTCTAGGCTCCCTATTCCCAAGACACCAAGGCTTCCCATGCAGTTGATGAGAGCACTCTGTTCAACCCCAGGAAATGCCTGCTCCCTGTCACCTGCCCCCTGTCACATACACCAGCACCGCAAGGCTAAGCCACTCGTCAGCTTCAACACGCCATTATTCCCTCTTCAACGCCCACACTGGCCTCTCAAGAGAATTTCCCTCAAAGAGATGGCACAGTGTCCAAGCACCCAGTTCTGGATCTTTTTATATTCAGAATGTTAGGAAAATCAGTCACAAGGTGATTTCTGGGTGCTACGCACTGTGCTGCTGTACTGAGTTATTCAGTCCTTAACCTGCTTCACGTAGACCAGGCTGAAAGGCCCTAAGTTCACTTGTCCCAAGCCACACAGCTACTCATCGATGAAGCAGGATTCAAACTCTGGACCATCCGATGTCTGGGTCCAGCTTGAAAACTCACATAGTAACACTGTAACGGGATATAAGAGTGTGGGCCTTCCCACCGGACTTCAGCCCAAGCAGGACACAGGAGCAGAGGCTTAACTGGAGATAAGTAGTGCAGAAAGAGAGGACCTGACCCTTCCAGCACCCAGGAGGACGAGCTAGCTAGGCAGCTCATTTCGTTATTCCAGAATTGACATTCTGAGACGTTCAAATATTAAAATAAGCCAACATCATGGTACATGCATCTTATCTTCTTGTTCTCTCTCTCATGCAAACCAACTACTTCATGTCAACAGGGCACACAGTGAACCAGTGTCATTTGTCACCAAGGAAGATACAAGTCAGCAGCCCTGTCACTTTTTGTCCTTTCCCAAGATAGGCAAGGGCAGCCTAGTCAAGGTCACTACCTGTAAAATGTGGTGAGCTGGACAGGACAGGTTTACTCGGGTTTTATACACGAGTGCGTCAGGCTTCCCCATGTCTGCAGGACCATCAGACAGAGCAGACCCAGGCGCTGTGCAAGAGCTGCTTTCTCAACTTGTCAATCAGAAAGTCCACGCCCTCCATCGAGGGAAGGAGTAAGCCTTCCTGAGCTACCGTTACTAAGAAGCATAAAACCAAACACCATGTGTCAGAAGAACGAAAGCCAAGCAGAGCCACACTCTTCCTCAGCCTCTGCAAGACCATGAGTCACAGGAACCCGTGACGGCCACCCACCTTCACAACCCCTTTGTTTCAGGGAAAGTGAAGCAGGCCCCATGAGCCACGTCCCTGTCCTTACCTGTAAGCCTCATCCAGAGACATGTCCATCCTCTTCATGATATAGGCAATAGCAATGGTGGCCGAGCGGGAGATCCCAGCCAAGCAGTGGATCAGCACACAGCCGTTGGAGGCTTTTGCTTTCTCTGTGGGAGCAAATTTAAGAAAAGTCACTAGGATTTCTTCAGTGAAGAAACCTTGTACTCGCCACTATCGACTGTTACTGTCAGTGTCTTCACACCTGACACTTCAAAGCAGATCTTACCTACATGGCCTCCTAGTGATCCTTCACTTTACAGGAGGAAGGGAGACGCTAGTTCTCTCTCCATAACATACTATGAGCCATTAAGGTCTAAAGGGGCTATTAATAAGCAGTGGGTGGGTTACTACTGCAGATTGCCGGGCTCTTATTCCAATGGTTTTTGCTGTGTAATGCAAATGTGCATGTAAGAATGCAAGTGGAAGGAAGCCAGAGGTCCACGTCACTTGTCATTCCCCAGGCATGACAAAGTACCTCACTGGCTTGGAACTCACCAAATAGGCTAAGGTGTCGGCTGGGTAGCCAAAAAGCCTCAGGGCATCCTCCTGTCTCTGCCTCCCCGGTATTGGGATTACAAGCAAGCACCACAAACCCATCATTTTGACATAGGTTCTGGGAATAAACACAGGTCCTCATGCTTGGACAGCAAGCGCTTCAACAGGCTGAGCTGTCTCCCAGCTGTCTGCTTAACACGCAATCACATATATGACACATATATGAAGCAGGAGGTACTAACACAGTGCACTATTGTAATTCTCTGGCATGAGTTAGAGGCTCATGGATACCATTAGAAGCAAAGCTGGGGAGGTTCAGACAGCGCTGCCCTCCTGGCTGTGGAGGGGCTTCATAGCTCACACGCAGGGGCAGATGACAGCCCAAACAGCCCCCAAGAATGGCAGTCCTAAGCAGTACCATGACAGGCTCTGTCCTGACCTACTACACATGTCATGTGCACAGCCACAGAGTGGCTGTCCTGGAGCCAGATCTGTCCCTTCTCATTTGTGTTGGGCAAGACTGAGGTTAAGATAATTTTTGCTTTATCTTTTGTTTTTCCAAATAGGGTTCCTCTGGGTAGCCTTGGCTGTCCTGGAACTCACTCTGTAGACCAAGCTAGATATTCACCTGCTTCTGCCTCCTCAGTGCTGGGATTAAAGGTGTGGACCACTACCAGACAAGGTTAAAATTCTTAAAAACTCATCAGAATTCAAGGAACCTGCAGTGGGTACTGAACAATAGAGAGCTGCTCCAGCCTGGTGGCCGGTGATGCAGACTTGTGGTAGATAATAATAGTAGATGATAACTTGTAAGTTATTATCCGTTAGACACTAAGTAATTTAAGAGTCAGCGATAAGCAGCACTCGGTCAGACAAGGGAGCCAGACGGGAACAATGAACACAGCCCACACTGACACAGACCGGGCTAGCTCAGCAGCACACGGGCCCACACATGCACACATGTGCACATCAACCACCTGCATTTACCTTCTCCTCAGTATTCTCTCTTTTCCTCAGGTGAAAGGCTCAAAGCCACTGGATGGCAATTCTGATTTTATGCCACCAACATTATCCTTTTCCTATAATCTGGTTCTTCCCCACCTTTGCACCTATCTCAGCATGTACGGATGAGTGTGTGTATGTGGATCCCCATCTCTAGCTGGAAGCTGCTCCAATTCTGATGAGAGGCAGGCTTGGCGGGGCTCAGGGAAGAGACCTTGTAGACGCTCCACACACAATTCCCAGCACACATACTATACAACCATGTGGTTTCAGTTTCCTTAATTTTGAATTTATTTCCTATTATTGCTGATAATGACCTGAGGCTGAAGGGTGACTCAGTGCTGAAGAGCACTTGTGGTTTTGGCTCCCAGCACCCACGACTGTAACTCCCCACTGTCTGTAACTCATGACTGTCTGTAACTCCCGACTGTCGTCTGTAACTCCCGACTGTCGTCTGTAACTCCCGACCCTCTGTAACTCCCGACTGTCTGTCTGTAACTCCCGACTGTCTGGAACTCACAACTGTCTGTAACTCATGACTGTCTGGAACTCACGACTGTCTGGAACTCACGACTGTCTGGAACTCACGACTGTCTGTCTGGAACTCCAGATCTGGTGTATTTGGTGACCTCTTCTGACATCCTCAGGCACCAAACACATACGCAGGTAATATAGGCATAAAAATAAATCTAAATGAATCTAAAAAAATTTCAAATGATAATTATCTTTTAAAAAAAGAGTGTGTAAGACCACGGTCCTGTTCTCACGCTCCTCAAGGTATTGAATACTATGTATGTTTAAAAGCAATTTATTAAAAATATATTGAGGGAAATGGAAAGAAGGCTCAGCAAATAAAAGTATCTGATGTATAAGCCAAACGACCTGAGTTCAATCCCTAAAATCCACAGCAGAAGGAAAGAACCAACTCCCCCAAGTTGTCCTCCAGGTATGGTGGCACATGTGTGCCCACACGTATGTATCATGTACACACAATAATAACAGAATTCCAGCCTTTGAAGGAGACTGTAAAGAGACAAAGCTGACACCAGTGCAGCTAGCGGCCTGAGCACCAGTGCAGCCGCCACAGGAAGAAAAGAGCTGTTGCTTCCGAGTAGAAGGTGAGACCTGACCTAGAAAGCTGTCCTCTGACCTCCAGAAATGTCCCATGTCATATGTCTGCTGTGCCATATGTGTGCCTATACTTAATACATACAAGTAAGAAAACAAATACTTTTTAAAAAACCTGTCAGAATATGCATTACAATGTTGATGGTGGATTTCCTTTTCTCATTCAATACTGTGCTCATGCTGGTTTTTTTTTTTTTTACAACCACAATTTATCTGATAAGTTTTTAATTAAATATAAAAGTGCATATTCTAGAGTAGGCTCATTGGCACATAGGTCTTGACAGACTGAGTGCTAACCCGAGCCTTAGAACAGAAGTCACACACAGAGACCTGGTAGAGAGGGGGAAGAACGGGAAAGCCCTCTCAGTACTGAGCGGGGTACTCAGAAGGCAGGCTGCTTTGGCTGGCACTCCCAAGCCATGGAAGAAGTAAGTGGAGGTGGCTGCAAAGGTGGGAGCATGGGGGGGGGTGTGCGCACATGCGCGCGTGTGAGCACATGTGTGTGTAAGATGTCTCTTGGGAATGTCAGGCTAAGAGCCATATTTTTGTGTAGGAATTAAGGAAACTGAAGTTTCTGGAGTGAAGAATAAGACGGCAGAGATGGCGAAATGAAATAACAGCAGGTCAGCACTACAGAAATTCAAATGCAATGTTTAGGTTTTCTTAAGGGACAAAAACTTTGTCTCTTAACAATAAAATAAACAAGAAGGAGGACTGAAGAGTTAAACTGAGGACCTGCTTAGAGTGAGGTGTCAGGGAGCTCAAAAAGGAGTGAGGAACAGGGGAGGTTCGAGCACAGGTCAGCAGAGGGGAGAAAAGGAGGAAACCCTCATGGCACTCTTTAAAATATCCGTCAGTCAGAGAGGGTAGCCTGTGCCTGTGGCCCCTGTTACTTGGGAAGAGTGCTTGAGCCGGATGTTTGAGGCCAGCCTAGCAGGAGCATGTCTCAGGAGTAGAAAAGAGTCAGGAACATTTCCTAGAGCTGACTCTGAGCTGAGAACTGTGCAGTGTTGGGTGCCTATATTGTCTGCTTTAATCCTCACGCTCTCCCTATGAAGTAGGCGCATTACCTTCAGCCTGTCGTTCAGGAAACAGGCACAAGAGAGTTTTAAGAGCTTTAAGTTAGAGACACACAATTGCTTAACTGATAACCAGGGAGGCAGGACTCGAAGTTTGGCTCCAAAGTACATCCTTTTAATCAACTCTCTCTGTTGCTCAGTTCAGAATTGTGGACTTGGGGGTGGGGTGGGGTTGAGCAGGAGCCAAGGAACCGACCGTGAGAAGAGAGCAGGAGCTTGGATCCTGCCTCTGAACCAACACGACATCCAATGGGAACATTAATCATAATTGTTTACCTTTTTTAAGGGCTAAAAATCTAACGCTATGCTAAATATACTTGGAGGAGCAATGAGAAAGTGTCAGTATGAAGCTTTTTCTTTATGATTTTAATGTGAACTGTTAACTATCTTAGCCTTTAATCTTGAGGTGGTTTAAAGAGCAAGTACAAATTGATGACAGAAGTTTCTGGAAAACTGAAATTCTTAAACAAAACAAACAAACAACAACAAACTATTATCAGAATTACATGAAGCTTGAAAAGCATCATCTGGAAAATGAAAAATGTTACCAGGAATTAATGTACCTAATTTTGCCTTTTTATGTCTATGGATGTTTTGCCTACACGTGTATCTGTGAACTACTAATGTGTCTGGTGGTGTCAGGAGAGGACAGAAGAGAGTGTCTGATCTCCTGGAACTACAATCACAGACAGCTTTAAGCCGCCACACAGGTGCTGGGAATTGAACCTGGGTCTTCTGGAAGAGTAGCCAGTGCTCTAAATGATGAGTCAGCCCCCCAGCCCCAGATCTTTTATCTTTAGTTACAATGGCTAATTCATAGTATTTAAGTATGGAGTTGAGTGCTCAGACTTATGTGCCTACTGGAGGGAAACAACAAGACGTCCTTGCATGGAATGTGTAGTCACACCTCATCTTGTGCTCACGTCTCCTCTGCTCTTCCTCCACACTCAAGCATCAACCACCAGGTAACCAGATCCTGTGTGTGGCATGTAGGAGGCTCCTGATGAGGCCAAAGAAGCAGAAAAAAGGACGATAGAGACTAACTTGTTACAGTTCCAGCATGTACATGTATATGCTAGAATTTCACTGGACGCAAAATACTTGAAACTATTGATGTGTGAATTGAGGCCCAGGAAATCTTTTCGCAGGACCTAACTTTTCCCAAGGAAAACACAGCAGTAAGTAAGGAGGAATAACAGCTAGGTTCATCAAACTGTTTCAAGTGGGGGGGAGAGGGGTATTTTTGAAAGCTTAACTGATTTTCAAATACTTGCAACACATAATTATAGATCCTGAAAAGCTTTAACCTCGGAGCTGTTAAAAGTTAGCTAGCAGGTCACAGGGCAATCCCTTAGGGACAGCATAGCACACATCAGCTTGACCATTAAATAGGTAAGCAACATCATGTGCTGGTTTCAGACTTGAAATCTCTACGAGGCAAAAAGACAGGCTCTGCCTGTCTGTGACACTGATTCAAAGGGCTGTACCCTTGTCCTGAGCTACATACCAATGAAATCCACAGACTTGTCCAACCAGGGCAGGATTTTCTCACAAAAGCTGTCATTCACAGGCACTCGCAGGAAGTGAGATTCGGGTATGAAGTCAGGCTTTGGACAGGTGTTGCTGGCATTTAGCACATAGCCAATCCCGTTCTGTTGCATCAGCTCCTATGTAGGGAAAGGGCAGTTAAAGGGAATCATTTTGTACTAAGAACCATTTTGAAAGACTGACGTTGAAAACTATGACAAGAATTACAAGTTTCTTTGCACATAGTAATATCTAGAGAAGTAACATTTACAGACTTAAAGTTGAAAGTGAAAAAAGTTATGGACAAAAAGCCATTTAAAATAGTATGCCCAAGGAGCAAGCACGCATGATCGGTACAGTCAAGCGGTTGTGTCCGCTGCTGCAGAGAGGAGGAGAATAAAGCATATGATGAAACAACAGTACACAGAGCTCTTTTCCTACATGGACGATGCCCAGGCATTCTTGTTGCTTGGTTTAAAAGTCTTCCTGAAGGCTGATCTGTTTATGTGTATGTAAGTTTACACCGACTATAAACTGGCATGGCCCACAACAGGCCTTTCGCATTCAAATGTCAGACACCAGCCACACTATCTTTCTCCCTTTTTTGCCCTGAACTCCTGCTTCCTCTCATCCCAAACACAGATGAAACAGTACATGAGGACACACAACAGCTGGCAAAATCCTTACAACCCCATCCACAGGCTGCCAATCCTCAGTAGCACTTCTGCCTTTATCCTCTTTCTTCTATTCGCACCCACCACTCAGTGAGCAGTCCCCAAGACAACTTTTCCTCTCCAAACCACATTCTTTACAACAACTAGGGTAATGTATTCTTTTCTTTTTTGAGACAATGTCTTGGCTGTGTATCCCAGGCAGGCCTCAAACTCCAGACTCAAATGATTCTCCTGCCTCCGCACCCAAAGAATCTGAGCATACAGGCAGATGCCACCACACTCTGCTGATCTTTTACAACTAAGAGCGAGCTAAGTACCCCTGATGTGCAAAATTCCAGAGCACTGTGTGCATTCATCCACACTTCAGTATTTAGAAAGCTCCACCTGTCTTCCTGATGGCTTTCTTCCCATTTTTCATACTCAGCCTGACCTTATCTATGAATTCCTTCCAATGGACACACAGTTAACCGTTCCAGGTCCCTCTATTCTTTGTGCACACCATTAAAATAACCCAGCACTGTATGTGGCATTAACACAGTTAACTCTTGTCTCCCCTAGAAAACAGTAAAACAGTGAGTAGTCTTGAACTGATCTTGTTTCCTTTGTGTAAATGCACTCATATGAATTTGTTACTTATAAGCCCATCTACCACTGCCACACTGACCAGGCACTGCACTGCACTGCTGAGGCACCCCACACTGACTGGCCTTCCCGGGGCTGCCTCTCGGGCATCCTCTGAGCCTGAAGGTTCAGCAGCTCTGGATATCCCTTCCTTTCCTGGGAATGGCGCCTTTCATTCCCTAGATTTCCAACTTGAGAGACAAATGGTAGTTTCCTCCGTTTACCTTCCTGAACATGTTGGGTCTCAATCTCTTCCTCTTAAGACACTTGGCACAGGAAGTGTACTTTATTGTGTACAAAGATTACAGATCACCTGGGCGACCCTTTCTCATTTCTGGGATGGCATCAAGACAGCACTGTGATTTACATAGCCTTCTTGGACTACAGCAGATGCGAGGCTCCCTGGTGGGCGCCTCCGATCCAACCAAGCTGACTATCAATCAGACCAAGACCCTGAGGGTGTTCGTCACAACTTTTAATGTTTAGTGCTTGTGACGAAGGGGCACCCTTTGTTCTCCAGGTGAACCACAGAGACACTAGGTTTACCTATATATACCATCTGATTCACCACAGTCCCAGTATGTCCCTGGAAGGAGACCTAAGTTAGCCTCTCAAGCATTTCTTAGTAATGTCCCAAAGGAACCCCTCTCTCCCTCTACCTTTTTCTCTTTCCTTCTCCCTCCCCCCACCACGAATAGTATTATGAAGTTAGTTTGTACGAAAAGCAAAAAAGAGGGGGTGTTAAAGAGGTGGCTCAGCAGTAAAGAGCTTGTGTTTGTACGGACGGAGGTTCTGCTCCCAGAACCCTGTGATGATTCACAACCATCTAATCCCAGTTTCAGGGAATCTGACACGCTCTTGTGAACTCTGTAGGCACCAAGCACGCAGATGGTACATTTTATACATACAGAAAAAAAAACTCACACATATAATGAATAAGTGAATCTATTTAAAAACAAGCAAAGGGAAACAGTAGCAGGCTATTCTTCCGACATACTCAGTGCAGACTTTTCAGGGAGGACGGGACATACTTGCTTTAGCAGCCCAAAGGCAACAGGTACTGCAAAGGACAAAATGTGCTGCATGTGCTGACTGCCGTGGGGAAACAGAGCAAGGCACGAGCACACCTTACAGAAGGGACACTTTAACCTAAATTCAAAAATACTTGTTGAGAACCTTTATCAGAGGACTACTAACAGAACACTGACATCCGGTACATGTCAAGAAGGCACTACACTGAGCATTGATTGGTTTTACTGAATTCTCACTTCCTGTGATGTTTTATTATTATCCCTACTATAAATGAGAAAACTAAAGCTTAGAGGTTATAATATTTTCCAAGTCTTACCACACACACTGATCTTGCATGCTAGAACCAGTACAGAATGACACATTCAAATTTAAACATACTCAATCCAGAGACTACACTGTTAGTTGCACTAACACAATGCACTAAGCTCAAGCTTCTTCTATGGCAAGTTAAAGCAAAGTAATGAGCTCAGAAACCCAAAGGGAAAGCCAAGTGGTGGTGCCTGCTTGTAATGTCAGTGCCAGAGAGGCAGAGACAGGGGATCCCTAGGGTCCACTGGCCAGCACCCTAGCATCCAGTAAGCTGCCAGACAGTGAGTGACACTGCTGTGGATGAAAAGGCGAGAGCCACCTTGTTGGTGGCGGTGATACATCAGTCAGGGCATCAGCCCTTTGTTCATCCTAGCCTGATACCTGGCTTGGTGGCCACAGATGTTTCATACCCGGGACTCGTAAAAATCAAATCAAATCCAGGCAGCTCAGTGCAGGAGAAAGACAGACAGAAACCTGCAGACTGCCATGCCAACCCGAGACCTGACCTCCAGCATACAGCACAAGCGGCCATCAGCACCTGCTTGCCGCTATGCCAAGCAGCAGGACAGAGGATCTCACCTAGGGGCCCACAGGCCTCCTGACCAGCCTGCAGCAAGAGCCCTCGCAATGTGCAAGCATGTGGTGGACAGATGGGAAAGAGATATGGAACAGTCTGAGCACTGTGAAGAGAGATGAACTGGAGACTCGAAGGTAGAGGGGAGTAGCCTGTTGTGAGTGGCCAGCCCTGCCACCTGGGGCCATGGCAATGTCCCAGTCCTAGCTGCTGCTGGGGGCCATGTCTGAGTTCATGGCTATGCAGTGGCAGGGGTCGACCATGGTTCATATTACCACTAGAGAACATGGGACATCCCTGGTCAGAGCAGTCCCATGTCTAGGACCTGTGCATAACTGGCCCCACTACTCACTGGCTACAGCCCTCTGAAAAGCTGGTCCAGCACCCTGCAGCTGGGCCTGGTGGCCATGTGGGTGAGCTGGCCTCAGGGTGTGAGCATGCACAGCTGACGGTGCCATGCATCAGCTGGGAGGTGGCACTGGTGCAGAGGTGATTCCCTCACCTCTTCCCATGCCAGCACCTCCAGCAGTGGGGAGAGCTGCCCCAAGGCTGTGAGCTCCCAAGCAAGGCTGCCCCTTACACCCTGCAACAGCGGGCCCTGGGTCATGAAAGCCAGCGGCCCTGCCCCTCACAGGCCGCAGCACTCAAGAGTTCTAACCTTGCACCTCCCCTGAGCAGTACAGTAGTAGAGCTGGCCCTCGGGTGGGTGAACAGGTAAGCCAGCCCTGGAAGCATGAGTGAGGAAGAGCGGGGCTCGGTCACTCTTCTGCCATGAGAAGGCCTGGGTGGTGAGGGGAGGTATGCCTTTTTGTCCCTTCCTTTTCCAACCGAGGCACCTGGAGATCTGACCCTGGAGTCATGAGAGCATATAAGCTATCCCTGCCCCTCACAGGCTGCAGCACTCTAGAGAGTGAGGCCCTGTGCCTCACCTGAGCAGCACAGTGGAGCTGGACCTCAACTTGGCAACAGGGTAGGGCTGTCTCTGGTAGAGGGGGCGTGGGTGAACCAGGCCCAAGGGCAAGAGCATGGGAGAGCTAGCCCTGCTACTTGTCTTCTGTGAAGTAGTATGGGTGCCAGGTTGATGCTCCCCCACCTCACCTCTTCACACTCCTCACTACCTGGCAGTTGGGAGAGCTAACTCTCAGGGTCATGAGAGTGTAAGAACTGGTCCTTCCTATGCTGGCTGCAGCACTCAGGAGAGAGGGCCCTGCACCTCACCTGAGCAGTACAGTGGAGTTGGACCTCATACAGGCGATGCAGATGAGCTGGCCCTGGAGAGGTGGCTGGGGTGAGGGATGATGCCCTCCCCTTTTCCACCTCACCACCTGCCTATAGATAGTCGGGAGAACAGGACTTGAGGTAATGGGGCAGGATAGCTGGCCTTGCCTCCTCACTGGTTGTAGTACTTGTGACATCAGACCCTGTGCCTTATCTGGGCAGCACAGTGGAGATGGGCCTGATGGCAAAGACAAAGGGAGCCAGTCCTGAGGGTGTGAGAACAGGAGACTGCACACTACATCAACACACACACACACACACACACAGCCTTGACTGGGTAGCACAGTGGAGATGGCTCTGGAGGTGTAGGTGTGGGTAAGCTGGCCCCGAGGGCAGGAGGGCTGACCCTGCTCCCTGTCAGTGGCAGCGCTGATGGCCTATTGGGAGCAGTGCTGGAGAGCTTGCCCTGGTGGTGTGGATAAGGAGAGCCGTGCCCTGACCAGTTCAGCTACCATGTAGGCCCAGATCTAGGGCACTGAGTTGGTCCACTCCAAAACCTCTACCATCTGCCAACTGTTAGGATGTGTGAAAGGGCCAGTCCTGCTGACCCAAAGCTGGAGGATCCCCATGACCTAGTGCAATAACAGGATAACTGGGAGAAATCCCAGTGAGGATCCAATACTGATGGAGTCACAGAAGCCAGAGATCTTGAACCAGACCAGCGGCTCATTGCAATGAGCATCTTCAAGGAAGAGGCACTGACAGAAGACACACTGTGGGGCGCACTGCGACTGCTACAGTTTTCATGATGGAATGTTCTTATGCTTCTGGTTTTTGTTGTTTGACTTTATTTGGGGGGGGGTAAGGCAAAGTGTGGATATTACAAGATGGGGAGATGAACAGGACTAGGGTGCATGATGTGACCCCCACAAAGAATCAACAAAAAGTTTTTAAAAAAGCAAGCTAGATGCCACCCAAGGAATGACATCCAAAGTTGATCTCCTCATGTCATGCAACCCACCCACTCCCACATCCCACAAATCTATTTATAAAATCTGTTACCAGTTGCTACAGAAAATTCTTTGAAAAATAAGATGAAACTTGATAAATATAATGAGGCCAAATTTTAAAACAAAAAGGCAAACAAAAAACTAACATCATACAAAATGAAAATGTAAATTGACTGCTTGTTAGATTCCATAGTGCTTTCTGTATATAGATTTGTCGTCACTATATCAATGGACAATGCCAGTTAAAGAGGGAAATCATTAAGGACAGAGACAAGCCTGAAATGTGACTTTTAGCTTAAAATTATTATTAAATAATTTATATATAACATGAAAGTAGGATGACAGCTATCTGTGAAAAGGAAGAACTATGCAGGACAGACGACGAAAATGGTTTGGCCAAAGTACCTATGTTTGAATGAAATGTCTTCATAAGACCTCCCATGACACAGGTGAAAGAATTCCAAGTCAGCCTGGGCAGAAAGACCAATATACATCAATTCACTAATTTCTAATGCATGCTTTTTCTCCACAGCTAAGTAGTTTTGGCGGAACCACACTTTTTTTTTTTTTGAAATCCTTGTCAGTATTTTTTTTTTCTTTATTAACTTGAGTATTTATTTACATTTCGATTGTTATTCCCTTTCCCATTTTCCTGGGCCAACATCCCCCTAACTCCTCTACTCCCCTTCTATATAGGTGTTCCCCTCCCCATCCTCCCCCCAACAATCACGGTCACTGGAGGTTCAGTCTCGGCAGGACCCAGGGCTTCCCCTTCCACTGGTGCTCTTACTAGGATATTCATTGCTACCTATGAGGTTGGAGCCCAGGGTCAGTCCATGTATAGTCTTTGGGTAGTGGCTTAGTCCCTGGAAGCTCTGGTTGCTTGGCATTGTTGTTCATATGGGGTCTCGAGCCCCTTCAAGCTCTTCCAGACCTTTCTCTGATTCCTTCAACGGGGATCCCGTTCTCAGTTCAGTGGTTTGCTGCTGGCATTCGCCTATGTATTTGCTGTATTCTGGCTGTGTCTCTCAGGAGAGATCTACATCCGGTTCCTGTCAGCCTGCACTTCTTTGCTTCATCCATCTTGTCTAATTGGGTGGCTGTATATGTATGGGTCACATGTGGGGCAGGCTCTGAATGTGTGTTCCTTCTGCCTCTGTTTTAATCTTTGCCTCCTTATTCCCTGACAAGGGTATTCTTGGGGGGAACCACACCTAAATGCAACAATCTATTTTTACTTTTTAGTAAATAGTAAGATCTTCCAAAAATCTGGATATATATATATATATATATATATATACATATATATGTATATATATATATAGAAGAATACTTGTCTAGCATGTGTGAGGCTCTGGGTCTTATTTCTGTTACCTAAATAAATAAATAAATAATAGATAGGTAGGTAGATAGAGAGAGATGGATAGATAGAGATAGATAGATACATAGGCAGACAGACAGATGTGTTTTAAGAAGGAAAACAGAAAAACAGTATCAGCACAGATGCCTTCTCCTTCACAACCGCCTCCCAAATATTTTACATCCGTCTCATTCTCACCTAATTTATTAGAATCTTTCCAAAACTTTTAGCTTAGGTCATACAAAAACAAGTGTCTTCCCTCATTTTTATTTCATCAGCACATTACTATTTTAATTACTGTACATAATTACAATAACAAGCACACTGGCCCAAACAGGTGTGAGGGCAAACGGCTGACTCTGGTGACTCAAATGCTGGTGTCAGTGAGCTGCAGCAACAGCTCACAGACAGTGTGGAAAGGACTTGACAATGACCTCTGTTCTACAAGTTCTAGGAGCTCAATACAGCTCTATTGGCTGTTCTCTTGATCGATATTTCCTTAATATTTTGATGAATGTGCATTTAATTGGCTGAATGTGCATATTAATTTAATTTTTTATTTTTATGTGTGAGTTTATGTGTACAACATGCATACAAATACCCATGGAGGTCAGAAGAGGACATCAGACCCCCTGGAACTATGGTTAGAGGCCGTTGTGAGTCGCCCATGTAGGTACTGGAAACTGAACCTATGTCCTCAGCAAGGATGTACGTGCTAACTGCTGACCCATCTCTCAGTCCCTAGGCACTGTGACTTTTTGATGGTATAATGTAAAGGTATACATTTGGGAGGAATAGGTATCTAACAGGATGACTGTTCTTCCTCATAAATGATGCGGATACCTATTATAAATTAGAGACGTTTATATAATTCTCATTTTATTTTCCCACATTGTATAAAATATACAACTAAATAATCTATTCTGTAATTAAGTAGCATAATCTTTAAACTTCTAGCGAGTCGTTACTTTATGCTGTTAAATATTTATCCTGAACTCTGAAGTGCTGCTACTCTGTGCCCTTCCAATGATAAGATAAACTCCTGGGTGCCAACATCCCGCTGACATCACGGTGCCTGAGTTCTTTGAGCTCACCTTCACTTTGAGCTCACCTTCACTTTGAGCTCCCTTCACTTGAGCTCCCTTCACTGCTCACGCATGAGCTCCAGCCCCCACCTGACAGGCACGAAGCTTGCATAGCTGCATGGCTTGCGACACATTCTTGGACCTCTTACTCTTTCCTGGTCTCTCATTTCACTGCATCCAGAGCCCTTCTGCCCTTCACTCTGATTATCCTCCCCACTTTCCCTGTTCTTTATTCCATGATGTCTGTCTGCCTTCCTGGTCCAACTTAAACTCCATGGGCAATTGCTACAACCCTCCCTTGCTTCTGTCCTCAGTTCATTTGCCCTTTTATCACTTCACGTCATGCTTGTCAGTGCTAATTGCTACCTGGAATTAATCCCCCACTGAATCTGCATGTGTGCTCATGCTGCTGAACATGGCTATGGAGAGAACTTCAGCAATGCCACCTGCTTTCACTTTCAATTCAGGCTCCTCAGCAAACACGGTATTTCCCTAGCCGTGTGCTTTCTCCTCTCTTGCATGTGCCATTCTACCCATTTCCCTTCCCCTCAAAACTCCCACTATATTCCTGCTCATCTTCATTCTTAAGATGGTGGAAAACCTCATTTTCCCGCTACATTGGAAAATTAGGTCCATTACAGCTAATTTTCATCCTTTTACCCCCCCCCATGCAGCTTCTATGAACATGCACGTCTGTATATTCTGTTTTCCCAGATGTTGTTATAGATGAACAGTCAGTGTCTGTAAGACCTGTCTCTACACTTGCTGAGTAAATTCAGTCTCGTCTTACTCAAAGATGTTTCTAGCAATTGTGGACTTTCTCCTACATCAATTTTCTACTGTTAGGTTATTTCCTCTACTAATAATCAAACAAGTAGTTTTCCTATCTTAAAAATACCAAAGATACACATGCTCCATTCAGCATGTTCATAGAGGACTCATATGTAATAGCAAGAAGCTAGAAATATCCCAGATGCTCCACAATGGAAGAACGGATACAGAAAATGTGGTTCATTTACACAATGGAATACTATTCCACTATTAAAAACGAGGACATCATGAGTTTCACAGGCAAATGGATGGAACTAAAAAATATCATCCTGAGTGAAGTAACTCAGACCCAAAAGGACATACGTGGTATGTACTCACTGATAAGTGAATATTAGCCCAAAAGTACAGAATACCCATGTTACAAGCCACAGACTGTATGAAGTTTGACAAGAAGGAAGGCCCAAGTAAGGGTGTTTCAATCCCACTTAGAAGGGAAAACAAAATAATCACAGGAGGCAGAAGGGAGGAATTTGGGTGGGAGAGGGAAGGGGAAGGGGAAAAGGGGAACAGGATCAGGTATGGGGAAAGCGGACAGGAGAGAAGCCCAGAGGGCCAGCAGAATGGATGGAAATATGCAACCTCAGGAGTGGGAGGTGGGGGACCTTCTAGAAAGTACCAGAGATCTGGAAGGTGAGAGACTCTCAGGACTCAAAGGGAGGGACCTTAGATTAAGTCTCCAACAGTGAGGAGAGGGAATTTGAAGAGTCTACTTCCAGTAGATAGACAGGACCTCAAGATTTCTGACCCAGAAGTATTCCTGGAACTGCAGGGACAAAAATGGAGAAGAGACTGAGAGAACAGGGATCCATCTCACCGGGGGCGGGGGGGGGGGGGCAGGCACCAAGGCCTGACACTGTTACTGATGCTATGATGTGCTTACAGACAGGAGCCTAGAATGGCTATCTTCTGAGAGTCCTACAAGCAGCTGGCTGAGACACAGATACTCACACCCAATCACTGGACTGAAGTTGGGAACCCCTATGGTTGAATTAGGGAAAGGCTGGAAGAAGCTGAGGAGGAGGGCGACTCCATAGTTAGACAAGAAGTCTCAACTAACCCAGGACCCCTGAGAGCTCCCAGACACTGAACCACCAACCAGGCAATACACTAGCTGGTCCAAGGCCCCTGACACATACAGAGCAGAGGACTGCCTGGTCTGGCCTGGTTATCCTCTCGGGGACAGGGGTGAGCAATGGGGTTGAGGAACTGTGGGACTGGGGATTAGGGAGGACAACAGATGGACTATAGATAAATTTTAAAATATCACTTTGCTTTAACTTCCTCTTTTCAACAAAATTCCTTGGAAGTTGCTCACGCTAGCACCTCCATTCCTTTCTGCCTGTTATTCCCTGCGCTCAGTTATCCCATAGGCACTCCCATCCCTCTACCAAGAGGCAGATCATAAATTACTCTTGATCTCCATGTTGTCGTATCCAAAGGCCAACTCTAAGCGTTCATCTTTCTTGACCTACAGAACCATCTGGCACACTTAATTCCATCCTCTCATTCACTTGCTTCCTGGACAGTGGTCTCATTTCTTTATTCCTAAGAACCTTTTGTTGATACTTCTTAGGTCCCAGACTTCCATGCTAACTGCCCCATGGCTTAATCTGCTTATCCATTTAGATTTTCTTAATGATCTTATTTTTACAATACTAAATATTGTTCACATGATAATGACTCTCAAATTTGTACCTCTTCTTTCAAGGACCTCATCCTTAATTCAAAGCCCCACCTGACTACTCAGAATGTCTACCTCAAGTTTAGCAGGCAGTGCACACTTGGTGTGTCAGTCACTGACACCTCCTGTGATGTGCCAGCTGCATCTCCTTTCTCCTTAACCATACACACACACACACACACACACACACACACACACACACACACCCCTGCCATCTAATAATCTCCATGAGCACTTATCATCATAATAAATAGTTAGTAAATGATGGATTTATTTATGGTCTCTTCTCTTTCACAGATGTATCCCAGTGCTGAGAATACTGTCTAGCAAACAGTAGCACTTAAGTAGTTCATAAATTATTATCCCTAAAATGACTAAAATCACAACCCTGTAGCTACTTCATTAGTATCTTTTGATGAATAATCTCTGCAGATGTTTCTTAAACTCTTTCAGTTGAGAAGCGATAATAAAATGTCATTACCTTATGGTATAGTCATTTTATACCTTATGAAAGACTATTTTACCTGAGTCTTCCAGATTTATTTTAAAAATGATTTATAAGTAAATTAATAGCATGGTGGAAAACATATCAGCTTGATAAGGTAATTTTAAGGACAAGGTAAATGCCTGCATCAAGTTGCAACTGTTTACAAATAAAAGTTATAAGTATTTGAAAAATAATTATGTAGGGCTTATGCATCCAGGTGCGGCTCTAAAGCATGCCGTGGGGCAGAGAGAACAGGCCCCTGACCAGGACAGGAGCGGTCTGTAAGCAGTTAGTTGCACAAATATCAGTAACATGAGGAGGAGTCTGATCCATGTGGCAGAGCAAAACAATCAGAGCAGCCCTGGCGTGAAGCCAAAGAACCCGAAATGAGAACTGCAGTCGTCACCTGAAGCTTAGACAGACACACAACCATCCTGCAGAATCCAGGAGACTGACTCACACTTTCAAAGATACAAACATTACTGGATGTTCAGTCTCATTATAAAAAATAGCACAGCTTTGAGCATCTCCTTTATCCTCATTAAGCCATCTCCGGACAATACCAAATACAACAGAAACACTGTGTAAGCAGCTGCAGTACTATACTGCTTCAAGAGGAAGGGCAGAAGTTTGTGCAGACTCAGTACACCTATAATTTTTTGCATATTTTTAACTGCAAGTTGGCTAAATCCATGAATGCTGAACCCAAGGAGCACAGCCCAGCACATTAGAGCATTACAGTTCACTCCCTCATTGTCCTGGGTGGCTTCCCTGTACTCCCCCAGCTTTAATTTCTTCCTGTTAATTAAGGCTGATGATAAGGATGTCATAATGTAAGCAACAGTATGAGAAGATACAGTATGTAATATATAATGGATCACTAAGTATATTATTTAACTTTATCTTATTTTTAAAACAGATTGTAGCTGGGCACAGTGGCACAGGCCTGTATCCCAGCACCTGGGAAGCTAAAGCAAGATCACAAGTTCACGGTCAGCCAGCATGGGCTCCACAGTGATACTCCTTCTACTCTTTCTTACAGATATATGATGCATACATTCATACATACATACATACATACATACATACATACATACATACAAACATACATACAAGTGCTTGTAAAAAAAATAAAAAACCTCAGAAGGACTGTACTGTAAATTTCCCATTTATTTAAACTGTACTTCCTCTTAATTGGCATTAAACTGGGAAGATTAAACTTAATAAAGCAGGCCAAAAATTAAGAAAGGGTTCTCCTGTAATATGAAAAACATGAACAATGGGTTCTGATTCTACTATATAATTAAAGACGTTCAAACATATTATTTATAGCCAGGTTTGGTGGTGCATGTCTTTGCTCAGACTTGGTAAACAGAAGTAGGTGGATCTCTGTGAGTTCATGAACAGCCTGGTCTACACAGTAAGTTCCAGGACAGCCAAGATTGCAAAGCAAGACCCCATCTCAAAAGAAAACAAAATTAGTATTATTTATGAGTCAAAAGTGAACATTCAGTTCTGATATTGTAATGTTTATGTATGTGTGCAAGTCATCGATACGTGTTTTAAATAATGAGAAACGTCTACTGCCATTCCTTATGCTCCCTTTTCTCCCAGGGTACGTCACACTACACCAGTGCTTCCCACCCATGGCAATCAATCCATCAGGAGGCTCTTCTGGATGTGGGCCGTGGACCTACACTGTCAGTGGTACAGCATTCTTGTGCCAGCTTTCACAATCCATCTTCCTGCCGGCTCCACCCACAGCATAATTTTCATTAACTTTTTTATATATCTCCCATGTTGGCCTGGAATGCTCTCTGTAGCCCAGACTTGGTCTTGATTCTCAACTCCCCTGCCTCAGCCTCTGAAGTTGGGAGCTACAGGCATGCACTTGCTCATGTGGCGCTTCACTCACTTTTTTTTTTCCATTTAAAAGTTTGTCTTCTAGACTATGAAGTGAGCTCCTTCTACATTTAAGACTAAATTTCAAGTATAGAGTCTATAATCTAGTCATAAGATCATGGAATACTGATTACAAGACGGCCTTACTGCAGTGTGCTATGATGATAAATGTGCGCTCCCATCCCATAAGATGGGATAGGTCATTTCATCTCAACATCACATGAATCAGGAGTTCACAGGTTTCAGGGGAAGGAAACAAGATTTAGCAATTTGATTAAAGGGATAGAGTAGACAGAGAGCTGGTACACAAAACTACTTCTTCCCAGAGCTGTCTCTCAGCCATCATTGGTGCAGCTTCAGTATTGGGAACCATGCTGTGAGTTACCTTGTCATGTGAATTATCTTTCTTACCTAGACAACTAATAGCTCGGCAAATAGCATTATACCCATGATAAAGGCAATATTTTTAATGATACTTTTTGGTGATCTTTTCATCTTTCTATATCATATATTTCTCTGGAACTCCCAAATCAGCACTTGACAATGCTGTATATAGGCTATTACCCAACACCTATACAAAATAAGTAAATAAGCACTAGTTCTACCAAAAGCAATATATGATAGCATGAGAAAAATCCATTTGCATGAAAAGGCCACAGGTAAGCCACATACAGAATGCTAATGGCACATAGTTTAGTGACAGCTTAAGGGGTTCACTCTAGACACACAACAGAGCTTCACACTATTCTCAATAGGTAATTTATCAGAATATTTGGAATATTTAAGTATAAAATTTAAAAAATTACTCTAACCGTTAAGGGCTAAGGGAGAGAAGCAATCAGCAAACTTGAGGGATGGAAGTACAGCTCGGTGGCGGACACTTGCCTAGTACACAAAGGCCCCAGAATTACAAAAGAAGAAAAAAATCTCATCCTTCAAATAACTAGAGATTCTCAAACTTTTCCCATTCCAGATATGAAATGGGCATCAGCAATTGACATTAATACAGTACAGTCAACTGTTCTCATTTCAACTAGTAAAAACCAGAGAACAGGAGAACAGACTCTAAGAAACAGGAGGAACAGTATAAGAGGAAGGAAAGGGATACTTTGCAGACAGTAACTTCTCATAGTGTTTAAACAAAAGGCATGCCTTTAGATGTGCAAAATAGCTAGCTCGTGCTAAGAGTTTAACCTTACTGTCCGCTAAGGTACTCAAGGCCTCACATAGCTCTGTCTAAAGTGTGACCACTCTGAACTGAGATGTGAATTATAAAATTCATGGCAGACTTCAAAACCTTGGTACAAGGAAAAGAATATAAAATACATAGATTTTTATACTGGTTGTGTATTAAAGTATTTTAGCTACATATTGACTTAAGTAAAATGTTACTAAAATTAACACTAATTTGTCTCCTGCTTTTTAAATAAAGCTACTAGAATATTTTAAATTATGTATGTGGTTTGTATTATATTTCTACTGAACATCACTGATAAAGAACTAGTTGTAGAAATACTAAGAGGGAAAAAAAACCCCTCAACTATGATCCAAAGGACTGCTAGGGTACATCAGTCCTCAGGAATAGCCGGATACAGTGACAGACGTGGATGTGTTTGGCTTTATGTTGAGTTGTTGAGCTTCACCTGTGGTAACTTCATAGAGAGAAACTCGCCCAAGAACTTCTCTGGGAGGTTCCTGGGGCTTCCTGTTGCTTCCACAGTGGACTTGGGCTAGTTGGTGAGCCCCATGGTTTCTTCTGGATTGAACTGCTCTTGTTGATTTGTGCATGGTACCTGCTGAGTGGACTGGATTGAAGTTGCTGGTTCGTGTTTGGTGTTTGCTAGTGGACTGGACTGAGAACAACAAAGATTGGAATTGTCCCAAAGAACTATTTCTAAACAGGCCCATATCCTCCTTTCTCTATTGCCCTTTCCTTTCCACTGCCTCTGGAGGATGATGGGCTAGAAGGGAGGTAAAACATTTAAGAACCCTTACTAAAGGTAGGTTTTGAAAAAAATCAAAGCCAACAATTCCATTTTCCAGAAAACAGATCTCTGCTACTGAAGCCAATGACAAAATCTTGGGTAAATGACAACTTGGGGCAGCCTAGATCCCAACCTTATGTGGGTTAAATACAACACTGTAAAGAACCTACGCTTATTTTTTTTTCTTTTTTTGTCAGTGCCAAGATAAGATCTCACTATACAGCTCAGGCTGGTCTGCAGCTCATGTTGCGATTACAAATGTAAGTCATTATTCTGGCTAAGAGCCAAGTACTTTAAATGTACAGCACACAATTAAAACTTGGGGCCAACCTGATTTGAACAACTTAGCACTGCATTATATTTCATCTGTTATATAGCTATGAGCCTCCTAAGAGAATGCCTAGACTTTTAACACATTTGGTGGCACATTATTATGTGTGTGAATATGTATGTTCGTGTGTGTGTGTGTAGCATTTATTTATTTTGGGTATATGTTTGCACACCACAGAGTGCATATACTGGCTAGAGGACAACCTATAGGAGTCAATTTTCTCTTCTCCTCACGTGGTCTCTGGGTATCAAACTCAGACTGGTAGGGTTGGTAGTAAGTGCCTTTATCTACTGAGCCATCTCCCTGGACTAGCCCTTTATTTATTTTTTTAATATTAAAAACATTGTATCTGTGCTAGACAGTTTTATATCAACTTGACACAAGCTAAAGTCATCTGAAAGGAGGGAACCTCAGAAGAAAATGCTTCCATAAGATCTGGCTGAATGCAAGCCTACAGGACATTTTCTCAATTGGTGGTTGATGGTGGAGGGCCCAGCTTACTGTGGGTGGTGCCATCCCTGGGCTGGTGATCCTGGGTTCTACAAGAAAGTAGGTTGAGCAACACCCCTCCATGGCCTCTCCATCAGCTCCTACCTCCAGGTTCCTGCGCTGCTTGAGTCCCTTCCCTACTTCCTCCAATGATGAACAGTGATATGGAAGAATAAGCCAAATAAATTCTTTCTTCCTCAACTTGGGTCATGGTGTTTCATCTTAACAATAGTAACCCCAACTAAAGATAATAGCAGTCTAGAATTTTCAAATAACTTCAGCTTCTAAATTCTTTCTCCAGGAATAGGAAGGAGCATATCATTATGGAAGATGATTAAAATGTTACCTTCCGAGATCTTCAAGAAAAATAAACATATATTACTGCTTCTGGGATGTTCAAATCCGGAATTTGAACAGGAAGATGATTTAGTTTATGATGCTTGTGAGACAGTAAATCTGTTCCATGTATCTGTAATCCCAGCCTTCTGAAGGTAGTGACAAGAGGATCAGAAGTTCAAAGTCACCCTCAGCTAAATAAAATCAGAGTAGCCTGGGCTCATAAACCCTCTTAAGAAAAACAAAACTCAAAAGGAAGCCAGGTGTGGTGATGCACGCCTTTGATCCCAGCACTGAGGAAGCAGAGGCAGGTGGGTCTCTAGTTTAAGGCCAGCCTGCTCTACATAAGTTCCAGGACAGCTGGGCTGTTACATTGAGAAACCGTGTCTCAAAAAACAAACAAGCAATCAAACAACGCAGGGAACAACATCAAAACATGTAAAAACAACCTGGGGTCGTGTGAGTTCATTTCATACTTTCAGAATAGAATTTTTCTCTCAGAGCAAAATAAAAGTGGTTAACTAAATCTCTAAAATCCTTGGCTCAAAAGTTCTTGTCAACACAGAGTCTCATCATCATAGACTAATTCCTGCCCAATGTCCCAAGGCTGCTCAGCTGTCCAGTGCCCCTTAGAACTCTCCCCGCTCACTCCCACCTGTGGTAAAGAGGCTTAGTGACAGTCTTCATAGTGGCTTCAGGCTGAACCTACTGTCCCAGGAACTTCTGTAAGCCAATTCTCCACCCACAAAGATTCTACATGTTCTGCTTACAATACATGTACAAGTCACGGCACGGGGGGCACCTGAGAGCTGTGCTTTTCCCTATTCTCACCCCAGGTTCCGGTTTGACTGCTCTTGCCTTATAAGTGTTCACCCAGTTGTTAAGTATGAAAAGGAAACAGAAAAATCAATGTATTATTGTCAAAAATAAAAACCAGTACAATAATAATATGTAACAATTATTTGTGCTGACTGACCTGTTAAGGTTTACCAAGAAAAAACAGAAACCTTAACAAGGGCTTCAATTCTATTTGTGTTTAATCTGGATTAAATTAGCCAAACGTCTCTAGCTTTGCCACCAGGATACATATGACTTTTAGTAGTCACGTGCTCAAAGGCACTGTGACCCTAACAGAGAGGTTCTGCTCATATATATCTAAAGTAGGCAGATCTCACAAAAGCACAAACATATTAATAATACACTGAGGAGGCAAATCTTACAGAAGCAAGGGGGTGAACGGAAAAACAATAGCAAAACTGTCTCACCAGTGTCCAAAGACAATATTTATTCCTCCTAGAAAGTCTTTTCTAGATGATAAAAAAGCCATTGCACTTTCCAGTGAGCCCAACTGTCCCCATCCTTCAAGAAGAAAAAGCTAAGGAAACTGCTGCCTTCAAAGGAAAGTGGCATTCACAGATCGCCAAGAGCTGAAGTAAACTGACTAAGGTTAAGAGTTGAAGAAAACAGCTAGAGAGAGGGCTCAGCAGTTGCGAGCACTGGCTGCTCTTCCGGAGGATCCAGGATAAATTTCCAGTACCCACATGGTGACTGACAATCACTTGTAATTCCAGTTCCAATAGGATCTGTCACCTTCTACACTCCCATGGCACACACATGCATACATGTATGCCAGGCATGGTGCATTATAAATTAACTAAATAAACAAAATTAAAACAAACAAAACGAAAAATTGTTTAGCTGGGCATAGGAGCACACGCCTTTAGTCCCAGCACTCAAAGCAGACAGGAGGATCTTTGAGTTCAAGAATAGTCAGAGCGCGGGTTGGGGATTTAGCTCAGCGGTAGAGTGCTTGCCTAGCAGGCACAAGGCCCTGGGTTTGATCCCCAGCTCCGGAAAAAAAAAAATGTTATATTGGGGCTGGGGATTTAGCTCAGTGGTAGAGCGCTTACCTAGGAAGCGCAAGGCCCTGGGTTCGGTCCCCAGCTCCGAAAAAAAAGAACCAAAAAAAAAAAAAAAAAAAAAAAAAAAAAGAATAGTCAGAGCTCCACAGGTAAATCCTGTACTCAAAAACCAAAACAAAGAGTTGAAAAGTCCAGTGCTTTTTCAATTAGTGACATTGTAAATTAAGCGATTTTAGAGAAAAGTCACTTTTCCAAGTAGGAAGAGCACTTTTCTTTTTCAGCCTTCCTGCTGAAGTGCACATAAGCTGTAAAACCAGAGTAAAGTCTATTTTGCCACATTTGTGGCATTATGCACTCGTGCCTCCATCCAATATGTGTTTCTCTAACAGCTCACGCCTGGTCGGGGCTGTCCACAACTTTTCAGCAAGAATAAATGTCCCTCTCTCTGCAAATTGTCCCAGCCGCTTGAGACACAGTGGAACTGACAGAGCACGCGTCTAAGTCTGTCTACCATCCGTGGCCATCTTCCCCTTCCTCCTGCTAGCTGTCATCATGAGGACGGTCCTCAATCCAAGGCCCGAACTCAATCCTTTCTAATGTGATTTAAAAAAAAAAATCAATTCATTGTAAATGTAGGACACCCAATTATACAGTAGTAGAACATTAGTAGTCCAAGAAGACAAGGCTAATGGTATGAAAAACAAAACAAAATAACCCATGGTATTTCGAGTGTCTTAGAACTATGAGGTAAACAAGCAACAGCAATTTGGGTGTCAATACATGGCAATAAATAATCAAAGCAATGTGTAAAGATGATGCAGCACAGAGCTAGAAGTCACACTGACAACGTCCCCTTCTGAGGTCACAGAGTGCTCCACAGATAACAGACAACTGCTGCCCTTGCAGCTGCTGCTGACAGACACAAAGAAAGGTGTTCTGAGGCACCCACCTTGTTGAGGACATCTCGCTGGCAGCCGAGATAGAGATTGGGAAGAATTCGAGTTGGCCCAGTGTTGGCAACAGGTAGGCAAGGCTGAGATATGCAGGTAGGGACTAGAGTGGATTTTCCTTCACAGAGGCCAGGGAAACAACGAGAGAACTCAGCAAACCCACCTGAGGATAAACATTGGAAGATTACGCCACGGACAAAGTAAGTACACCAGCCCTCGGGGCTACCTGACTAGAACCATCCAGCAACACTGTCTATGCACACATTTCCTTCTTTAGCTGCTGACGCTAGAACTGAGGGAGAATCCAGCACTGACTTTAGCCTATAAGGCTGGATTATGGATGGATGGGCAAGATTGAGGGCACAGAAAAGAATTCCTGCCTTTCTTTGAAAGCCTCTTAAATGTTCACATACTCTATGATATATGGTCCCCTTTCTCTCTCCATGCAAATGCTATTTATGGGACATTAAGGGGTTTTTTAATAGCAAAGAAGTAAAAAAATAATTATTTACAATAGTAAACAAACAGATATTTTAAAAAGTGATAAATTGAATGTTACTTTTTTTTTTTTTACAATAAAAGTAATGTAAATTCTTCTGAGAGTCAACTTTAAGTCTTTCAACCATACAGAAGAGTTTCTGGTAGTGGTGGTGGAATAAGACAAGGTCTTGAGAAATTTTCAAACTTACTTTGTGGCTGAGAGTGACCGTGAACTCCTCTGACCTCAGTCTCCAAAGTGCTGGAATTCAGGTTGTACCACCCTGCCTGATCATTTTTCTTAAGATAGCAAAAACATACCTTATGCTCTATAACCAGTCATTACAATTCTGTAGCAATTAGTCAAGGCTCCAGAATGACCCCTGAGTTCTAGAAATCCTCTTCATTTCTCTAAGCACAACAAAGAGGTGTTGCTGGGTCCTATATCATTCAGAGTACAAGAATTTTTGTGGCAAGAGTCTTGGGTTCAAATTTAGAATTTGGGGTTGGTTTTTTCCCTCAGTTTCTTTCCCTCTTTTTAATTTTTAAAAGTGGGTTGGGGGTATGGAGGTCAGAGGATAACTTGCTAAAACCAGTTCTCTTTTCCTTCCATATGAGCCCTAGGAATGGGACTCAGGTTATCAGGCTTGATAGCAACGGCCATTCCCTACTAAGCCACGTCACTAATGCCAGTCCTGTGGTCCATCCTCTATGTCTAACCACCTGCCCCACGGCCTTCACTAAGTGTCATAATCTTGCCATAATTCACAGTGAAATCCATGTTGTTGCACTCTGAACTCCTGGAGGGGAAAAGCATGACTAAAGCCTTCACAGGACTTTCCAATTTGAATAAATATTCCTTTCTATCCAAATGAAAACACAAGAACCAAACTTTTTTTTATAAAATCCTGCACTATCCAAACTGCTACTTCTTAATATCTCAACTCAGGAACATTGAAGATTAGAATTATAGAAAATACCTGTTCAACTCACATATAACTCAACTGGACACATATTTTTGTCTGTACTCAGTCCTGAGCCAGAAGCAGTGAGCTACAATAGCAGGAAGTTGTAACAACAATTAAGGCACCAGCAAAATGTAAGACAACATTCCTACCTCCAGTCCACGTCTGTGATTACTGTAAAACTGTTCTTACGCATGAGCAGTTGCAATGTCTTAAGCTAAACTGGTGGACAGAGCGGGTGAAGCGGATCTCTGTAGAAATCCCAAACTGTTCTGTATGATGCAAGGCCCTCAAGATCTACACCTGTATGTGCTTTACTCTCGTCATTGCATGCACACATAGAAGCCCAGGGACCAAACAGTAGGGAGAGCAAGTTCCTGTATCCGAGTTCACTCCTAGCTCAACACATTCTACATGTCTGATGTGTAGCTACTGAGTCCCCAACTCCTTGTTTTCTCATCTGTAGAACAGATTCTAAAGGGATTGGCTAGCATGCCTACAGTATTCTGTGTGTGTTACAAAGCAAACACTCAAGCAGGTATCAGTGGCTATTACTCCATGACAGCAGTCATCCTCTATCCTAGTACCTCTTTAGGATCTCCTAAGATACAAAGTAAAAAGGCAGAGCCTTTCAGCCTCAAAGTCTAAGGTCACATTTCCCAGGGGTGCTACAAAGCACTGGTGTCCTGGAAGAAGCTGACAGAGGGGAACTGTCTAAAAAGTCAGAGAAATACTGTCTGTCTCATCTCCCCGAGAGAATCACAGCTTCTGTTAACATAGTAAGAACTCCAAAAAATGTCATCTCCAAAGAAAGTGGTTTAATTTACTGCAGTCACATAAGCATTTCCAAACTGACTTAACCGTGGAAAGAAATCCCTCTAAAGCTTTAGCTGCTAGTGTCATTCTATACAAGAAAATGCTAGACTGGAACGACTGCACTGCCATCAACTAGATTTCCTGTGCCTACAAGTGTAACCACAGATAATCTGGGACAGGCAGCATGGGCTCCCAGATGTCCACTGTCAGGTGTATAATTTGCATTTCTCTCAGTATTTCCAGTTATAGAATACAGGTATATAGAATATAGGTATGACCCTGCAGCTTTGTCTTACAGCAACACAGTGAAGGTTCTCACATTTCTTTGCTTAGTTTATACCAACCAACAGGTACTATTTTATAATTAATTGTATGATTAAAATTTTAACTTCTATATGTTGTCATTTAACCTAAGAATTGTTTCATAGGACATCTGTCATTTAAAACTAACACAACCATGTTCCAATAAAATATTCTCAAAGAAAGAGAATTTAAAAAAACCCACCTCTTGAATTACATTTTAAATTTGTAAATAATCATACTGAAAACTAACAACAGAATATACTGAACTAAAATAATGACAAGCAACACCAGGATTACAGGGGTGGCCTACCATCCCTCATTCTACAGGCATCATTTCAATCTTTAAATATGCTGTGAAGTAAAAGTCATTTCTATTCCTATTTATATATAAGAACACAGAGGCTCAGAATTGCATTGTATAATACATAGCAGAGCTAAGGTATGAGTCCACTTCCTAAGAATTCTAACTTCCCTTTCTCAGCAGGGACACCCTGTTATCTATGGTGTCCAAGCCTTATGACTCTGATTTGGTAGTTCTTAGTACGAATGCTACAATGGGTGTAGCTCTTCCCCAAACTGAGGGAAGAGGGAAGAGGTGTGTGTGTGTGTGTGTGTGTGTGTGTGTGTGTGTCCATGTGTGTTCATGTGTGTGTGTTCATGTGTGTGTCCGTGTGTGTGTCTGTGTGTGTCCAGAGATAAGAGGCTTAAACACAACTGCTGCTAAAATCTCTTCTGTGGGGGAGATGTAAACAATGTCTCTTCTGTGGGGGAGAAGTAAACAACGTCTTTTAGGCTCATTTACAGAGTGATGAGTGAGGGATTATGGCCAAGAGCATGGATGACCCAAAAGCAAACACACTGGAAGGTTCATATGATGGTCAACTCCTCCCTCATACCCCCTTCCCTAATCCTTCTCCAACTATATACTTTAGCCCTTCCTGAGACCAGAAGCCACAAGCAATTAAAGCAGAATTGCATACAACTGGTTGCTAGGGAGGCTTTGTTGCTAAATAAAACGTAAGTTTGTTTGGGTATTTTCAACTAATATTTAGTACAAACACTAAGTCAGACTTTGAAATATTTAATAGATTTCGATGAAATTGGAACTTTCATTTAGTGCTCAGTCTGGCCTGAAATGTGCCAAACTGTGCACTTCCAGAAAATATTACATCAGCCAAAGAGCACATTTTCCTGCTCTTTATCTATGACAACATCCACTGGGCTGACATCCGCTGTCACTGACAGTGGTTTCCATTCACTGACCTTTCATTCACTGTTGTATTCTCACTCCAGTTTCATTTCATTAATTAACAACAGATGAGACACTGAAGATCTATCCTGAACCTTTACAAACTGTCTGTGGTCTCATCAGCAAATGAGTTTCGAAATATCTAAACTATTCCTTTTCCTTTCAAAGATTCTCTTGCAAACAAGATCTACATCAAAAGGAAGGAACACAGAGCTCATTTATATATCCTCAGAGCTGCCAGTCACCAACTCAAAGCAGAAGCTTCTCTGACCTTGTTACAAAGCTTACTGTCCCAAGCAGTCCACATTAGTGTATTACAAAACCTCAAACAGCAGTTCATTACCCCTCTCCTTGTGGAAAGTCGTATTTTAAAAGTTGTCATGGACTTATCTCGTCGTTAATACTACCAACTTTCTCTCCACCCTAAATTCTATGCTGCTTATCAGCTAAGAATGGAGAAAATGTAAAATGGTAGTAACACTCATACATGTCCCCAGTGCACAGCTGAACTTGAGAATAGCTGTACCCTACTCAGTGGGGTTCTAACGTGTTTAACAGGCAGACAGACACAGTCAGAGGCTTCTGGTCTAGAGAGAAATGGAGATGGAAAAAATGACAGACACGCTGCTGTGCTGCCGCTTGTTAATCTTCCACCATAACCAAAAGAATGCATGTGTAGAAATAAAAACATATCACTTTGGAAAGAGATCACGTTTGCTAGAGCTTCAAAGGCATACATCATTTATATGTCCCTATATTTTCACTCAGCCAAGCAAAAGTTCTTCCCAAGGGCACCTCCTTCACAACTCCAATCAAAAGTATTATTTTCTGTTTAAAAAAAAAAAAACACTATGAAGTATCAATGCATTATGGCAGGAGAAAATATGCCAAGTAAAATAAAATGCATAAGATTCTACTCAACAATTCTGATTATTTCTTTTTCTTGGTTTATTTGTAATCAGTTGTAAAAGCCATTTTCTAAAAGCCAAATATTTACATAATTAACAAAAGTGACACTTTACTATAGCACAATAATGCTCCATTTTTAATTAATTTTTATTTTATACCTTATACTTGAATAACTTCAGTAGTAACCCTCTCAAAACCATCTGTTCTTTCTTATTTGTTTATTTATTTCTACTCTGCTGCCACATAAAAATTACAAAATAATGTTTTGATGTTATTTCCTATTTATAAAATAAAATCTAAAGCTATTGAGGCAGAAATATAATGCCAGCCTAATATTCAGACTATTGCCCTATCATCATCCCACATGTACCTAACACAGAAAGCTGTGCTCTCTACTTGGATGAATCCCTGTCAAGTCAATCCTTACAATTCACTTCATGTATTCTTCAAAACACAGGCAAGCCCAAGTGATGCCTCTTCTACAACAGTGTATTCCAATTTTATTTTTACTTTGACCAAGAAAATACATTTTATATCAAAACCTTCTGAACATGTACCTATATTCACTGCTAAAATGCTAATATAATCTTCCTTTGCTGTATTAAATGCTGACAGTCTCTGAACATGGTTTTGATGGTTTAGGAGTTCCAGTTGTCAGGCTTGTGTGGCAGGTGTCTTCACCTGCTGGGCTGTCCTGCTGGCATATCCTTGAGTTGTTCTGTAAAATTCCCTAGGTGTGGTGACATACATCTGTAACTTCAGCGAGGCAGGCTGAGTGGAGGAGCAAGAGTGTAAGGGCATCTCCTCTACATGGCAAGCTCACAGCCAGCCCTGAGGTTTAAAACCACAAAGCACACACACAAACTAAAAGTGAATTTTACACAATTCAGAATGATCTGATAACTGTGAGTTTGTCTAGTTGTGTGTGTGTGTGTGTACTCCTATATTTCTCAAGCTATAATTCACTGTGAATAACACTCTTTAATCACTTCACCATTTAACATAGTGCCTAGCATATAATTAGAACTCAACAAATGTTTATTGAATCTTTCCTTTTTTTACAATGAATAACTGTTGATGGACGCAGTCTTTCATATTTTTAGTATTCAAAACGGATTTCCTGATTCCATTCAAAGACAAAAATTATATTGGCATGGGTGGGGGCACAAAACCTGTTTCCTATTTGTAGATGACAATGTCCCAGAGACTCTTAGCATAGGAGAGAAGGCACAAAGCAAGAAAATAACCTTCCACTACCAAAGGGGGAAAAGGTAGTTCTAGTGAATACCACTTCTTTGATAGGCCAAAAGCAACACTGGACCCTTATACTTCTTTACCCAGGGAACTTTTCCAAACACTTAACACATAAATTTTCTCAGACATCCTAAGTGGCCCAGTTTGTGGTTCCAGGAATCAAAGCCACATCCCTTAGAAAACCTCTAGGACAGTAGTTACAATCGTACCCCAAGGAGGACAAGGTGGCTGTTGGACGCCCCTCAAGTGATTATCAAAATAAAATACAATTATAAGTCAAGGTAACTCTATGAATCAAGAGAAGTGTAAGTCTTCACTCCAGAGAGAGAATGATTCACTCAAATCTACTAATGAGTACACAGTCAAGACTCAGTCACTATACAAGTCATTGCTAGCACCTTTCTATGTGCAGCTCAAAACTACCTACTTTTAGGCAAGTTCTCACGACAATCTGTGTATCCTGCTCTTATTAACAGTCTGTAGCTGGGTCCTGTGGAACAGGCCCATTATATCCAAGTTATTTAGAAGCTGGGACTGGAAGACTGCAGGTTCAAGGCCAGCCTGGACACAGCTCAGTGACAGAGCACTATGCATTAGGCCTAGGTTTAATATAGTTAGTACAAACAACGATGAAACCTTGTCTTCCTCTTTGACCAACTTTGCAATTTTATAGAAGACTTGGAAAAAGCAGCAAGGGAAGAAAATGATCCCCACTCAATAAGCCAATCACCAATAAAAACAACTGGAACACAATTTTGTTGGAGGATATTGATCACACTGTGAACCCTGACACTGTGTTACTTACTGAAAAGAAAAGACCTGTTTCTAATTGTTGTAGGGCTCAGCCCTTAGCGTTGTATCTTTAATCCCTCTGGAATACAGACACAATTTTAGTACACACATTTAATCTCAAACAAGGATGTCTAACTGAGGGGCAGACAAGGTGACAATCAGATAAGGATTTGACAGAGATGGGTTGCCCCACCCCACTCCCACCCCCGCCCCACCCCTGCAACTCCCACAAGAACAGACAGGAAGGAGAGACTACTTCCTGTAGGAGCAGAGGCGAGAAGAAGGGAGTTTTACTGGGACAATGATAGAGACAGGATGCAGAGAAAGAACAGGTGAAAACAGAACAAGCCAGAAAATGAAAAGGAGCCAGAAGATTAGAACACATTGCAAAAGTTACGAAATCAGACAGAGCAATTCAGCCAGAGGCCAAGAGAGAAGCCAGACTGAATCAGTCAGCTTCCAGAGGAGTTTGAGCCGGAACAGCTGAGCTGAATCAGACAGTCAAGAGTTCAGAAAGAACAAGAAAGAAGGAAAAATCATGGATGATGAAGATCTAAGTAAACCAAATGAAAAACTGTCGGGTCATCAGGTGAAGGAAAAGTATGATGCAGAATTTTATGTGCTTGATAAATATCCATTGGCCGTAAGACCTTTCTATACCATGCCTGACCCAAGAAATCCTAAACAGTCCAACTCTTATGTTCATGAGAGGAGAAGAAATATTGTCTGGAGCACAAAGAATACATGATCCTCAGTTGCTTACAGAGAGAGCTTTACACCATGGAACTGATCTGGAGAAAATAAAAGCTTACATTGATTCCTTCCACTGTGGAGCCCCTCCTCATGCTGGTGGTGGCATTGGTTGGAAAGGGTGAGGATACCGATTTTAGGATTGCATCATGTGCGTCAGACCTCAGTGTTCCCTCACAGTCCCAAACGACTCACGCCTTAAGGCCACACTTTATTCTCTCTAGTAACCTGCTATTGAAGGTTATACCTGAGGTACTTAAGGTATGCAGTAGAATCAATGTCTTACTAAAGTGCCACAATTATTTTTTAAGTAGCTCAGTACAAATTAATTTAAGTAAAAACATTTTAGAACTTCCAATATGCTTAAATAGGAAATACTTGAACATTTTAATGAGAAATTTCTATAGTTGAAATTCATAGTTTATCATTATAGGAAATGTTAAGGAAAATTTAAACAGTTTAAGGTTATATAACTTTTTCTTTTCTAATATCCTAAATTTCCAATAGTTGAGCTTTTAACTCTTGACATTGAGAAAAAGAATTGGAGAAATTACCAAGATTTTAACATCTATAAATCTGGTATGTCTTAAAAGTTACTTTCAGAAATCCTGTGAAGATTCTGAAAATACTGGCTAGAGACAGTGACACTGAAACCTGGCTATCAATTCTGAGGCTGGAATTCAATAAAAACTTAAAGCTAAAAAAAAAAAAAAAAAAGAGCCTGTTGTGGCGATGCACACCTTTGATCGCATCACTTGGGAGACTGAGGCAGGCAGACCACTGTGAGTTTGAGGCTGCACTGGTCAGGACAGACAGTGCTACATACAGAGACCGGTCTCAAAAACTAAACGAACGAATCATTCAGTGCGCATGTACTATAATGTGGACATAGTGCTAAGCAAAAGGACCAAGACAGAGGCACTTTCTGGAGATGACAATTTAGTTAGACAAATTTTAGCCAAATAATTATAAGATCAAAACTTTAATTAATTATGGTTGGTAGCTAAAAAACAGCCTGTGGTAACCAACTGTACCTTGTAACCAGGAGGTTTAAAATTACATTAAATGTAGGAGACGCCTAGTAAGTGGCAAGGAGATAGCCTCAGAGGCAGAGAAGAAAAAAGGGTTCTGTGGAGGTCCAGAAACTGTAAGACTGGAGATTCTAAGCAAATGGGATAAAGACTGATAATCTAAAAAGTGGGGGAGAGAAAACGAGAGGGTGAGAGGGAAGGAGGGGGAAGGGATGATATAGAAGAGGGGAGCAGAGCACAGAGGAGAAAGGACAGAGAGAAGGGAGAAGGGAAGAGGCAAAAGAAAGTGGCTTAGCTAAAGTCAGAGAGGCAGACAAAAGTCAGCCACGGTCAGAGTTAGTTAAGGAGTCTATAATTTATCCTAAGATTACTGGCACATATTAAACTGAAAAGGGAAACAATCTGGAAATAAAATACATTTAACTTTGGCTTCAACTGTGCATTATGGGCTGGAATGTAACAAGACAGAGGATGTGAGACAAGTTAGAGGCTCCTAGAGCATTCTGAAAGATGGTGTTGGCTAGGCTGAGGGAACAAAGAAAGATCTAGTGGTGACTGAGAGGTGACAGATGTTGTAGCCAAACCTCTGATAGCTCACAATGCCCATCACATTGAAATAAACTCATGTTTAAAGAGCATGTATATCAATTTGTCTACATTCCTATTTTTTCTTTTTACAGAAAAAAAGAAAAACCCTCCAGTCTCTTCATTAACCCTCTAAATCTACCTCCACGACTGTTTGTTGTTTTTAAATCAAGTTCTGTAACCCAAGCGAACTCTGATCTCACACTCCTTCCGTGTCAGCCTACTGAATGCTGGAATTACAGGTAGGTGTGTGCTACCACACCCGTTTTATGTGGCATGGGGACTAAATCCAGAGCTTTTGGACACTAGGCAAGCCCTGTACTACCTGTGCTGGATCTCTAGCTCCTGGCTGTGTATAATATTTGTAGAAGGGCATGGCACATAAGCAGAGTGAGAGAACAACTCTGTGGGGTTAGTTCTACCTTCATGAGGGTTCTCAAGATTGAATTCAAGTCACTGTTTTCTTGTGTGCACAGTAGGAGCTTTTCCTCACTGAGCTATCCTGTTGCACTTCTCCCCCACTGAATTCAAAGGAACCTCCACACTCAAACATTACTGTTTTCAAGGTTCTACTACAATTCCATTGCTGTAAATAATCGTCCCCTATTTCTACAGACTACACATTATTATACATCACAAAGCACATGACCATGTGCTTTCCTTTGCTTCGTTCTGTTTAGACATGTTTCCCAAATTAACTAGGAGACTCTCAAGGGCAGGGACAAGCCTTTGCTCTCCCAGTCGCCCCTTCCCTAGAGCCCAATCTACAACACGACCATAAATATGCCCATCAGATTCTGCCCACGATGAAAAAGCCAAATATGCCTAGACCTGGCCTCTCTCCAGAGGACAATGACACAAGTAGTACAAGACAAGACTGATGTCACTGCTGTCTTCCAGGTAACTGTATTTGGCTTGTGCAAATATCAAGAATGAGGAAAACAAGTAAGTACTTTAGATGGCTCTACAGTCCATTTTATCAAAAGACAGAGTCTCAGGCATAATGTCTTAGTCCTGGTAACAACTGCATGAAAGACAATATAATTTAAACATTTCATGCAAACTAAGACTCAAAGAATATCAGGAAAATACATGGCAAGAAGTCACAAAACTGATTCCTTTTCTTCTAGTTTTCTTGGAGTATAACTTGCAAGTAAAACTTTAATAAATTTATAACCATGTGATATAAATTTTGAAATGTTATTATACTTATATTTTTAGTGGATATAGTAATAACAACCCATTATATTCTCTTAGCAGATTTCAAGTATACAATGTGTTATTAACTATACTTCTTACCACATTGTTACCTCTAGAAACCTACTCAACTAATAACTCAAAAGGTCTGCCTGTATCCTCCAATCAACACCAGCCCCATCACTCCTACCACCCTTTCTGGGTCTATGACACAGTCATTATAGCCCAGGATAGATCCCCCTAAACTCCTGATGCATCTGCTTCTACTTCCCAAGTGGTGTGACTACAAGCACACACCACATCTGCTTTCAATTCTCTATTTCAATGACTTTTTAGACTAAATATGTAAGTGGATCTGATGTAGAATTTATCCTTCTGTACCTGGCTAATTTCACTCAGCATAATGGTTTCCTGGTTCATGTTGTAAAAAACAACAGCATGATTTTTTTTCAATCCTGAGATTAACTCCAGAACCTCTTCTATGTTATGTTAGACCAATGTTCTACCACTGAGCTGTAACCCTCAGCTCTTTTTTTTTAAAGGGGAAATAATTCCATTGTATATGTGAATGTAAATACCTATTTCGGTAACTCTGGGTCACTTTCAGTTTGGGAGACTTTTCTTTTTTTAAGATTTTTTTTTTTTTGGTTCTTTTTTTTTCAGAGCTGGGGACCGAACCCAGGGCCTTGCGCTTCCTAGGTAAGCGCTCTACCACTGAGCTAAATCCCCAGCCCTTTTTTTGAGATTTTTGTTGTTGTTGTTTGTTTGTTTTTGACAAGTAGCAACCAATTCTGAATAATTGGAGTGCTTTTACTGAAATATTTTATTTTAATCTCTTATCAGATGCTACATGTTTTGGTATGAAATGATTGGAAATGTTCTTTCATTTTCAAAGGGGAAGAAACATCAAAACTATATAATAGAATTGATAATAACAGCACTGACAGAAAATCTGTAACCAGAAAAAATGCATTCTATTATGATTTCCTTGGGAAGCACAGTAATTCCATTAAACAGAAACTTAACATTTATTAAGTTATTAAATCACTCTAGACTCCTGTTTAAAATACTTAAGAGTCTCAGTATACATTTGTTCACTTCAATCTATACTAGGTAATACCTCAAGCAAAAAAGTATTTTTCCTTCAATCACAGCAAACAGTAATTTAAGATCTTAGCTGTGTTCAGAGACTTAATGTTTACTAAAAACTCTTAGCAATGAACTTAAGACTATCTCCCACAAAATACTTAATAATGTTTTTCTTTTATAATTATTCTAATCTACTGTTTCGCATAGGATGAAGTAGTTACACATTTATTTGATGAGCCCCTCTGGCTAAAATAATTTAATGATTTGAATTTTATGAATAATAATTTTTATACATTGCTTCATTCCATAAAGTATGAAGGTCATGATTCTAAAATCTGTAAGAGGCTGACAAAGAGTTACTAGAGAAGGTCTTTAAGAATAGACACCCTGGAAGAGATGGCTCAGTGGTTAAAAGCACTGGCTGCTCTTTCAGAGGCCTCTGATTCAATTCCCAGCACCTACATGGCAGATGTGGTTTGAATTAAAAAAGGCTCCCATAGGCCCATAGGGAGTAACATTATTAGGAGGTGTGGCCTTTTGGAGTAGACGTGGTTTAGTTGGAGAAAGTAGGTTAAAGAAACAGAAAAAATGAACAAAACGAACAGGCATGATGACTCAGGCCTTGAATTCCAGCATTTGGGAGGCAGAGGCAGAGGCAGAAACATCTCTATGAGTCTGAGGTTAGCCTGGCCTATGTATTCCAGGACCTCCAGGTATACACAAAAAGGCCGCTCTCAAGGGGGGAAAAAAAGACAAAACAGAAAAAACAATAAAAAGGACCCTTTATTCCCTAGCTAGGCTTAAAAAAAGTCTAGAAGATTCTGGAAATACTTGTAGGTAGGAGCCTTAGGCACATGGTGAGAACATGGAAGAGTCACTGAATCACCATCTGTATGTGAAGAACTGAAGTCTGTGACTCGTCATGAGTTTTATCTGCTGTACCATTGTCCTGTCACTCATTACAGGACAGAAATGAGCTGCTGTATAGCTGAGTGTTTGATTTCCATAATCACAGAAAACAAAAGGGAAGTCTGTGAGTATGTAGGCCTATCCTCTCCTTCCTTCTAGAAGCAATGGGATGAGACCATCCAGGATCTTACATGTTAAGCAGATGCTCTACCACTGTCCCAAAGCTACTCTTCTGCTTCTATCAGTGGGGAAGAGAGCCAGGCAAGGCTGCTGCACTACCCAAAACTCCGAGACTCTGAGAAAGACTGAGAACGCCATGCTAGCATATGTTTGTAGAATATTCGAAAGTGGCAGAAGGGGAGCAGGAAGACCACGAGGAAGGAAGTGTGGGTGTGTGTCACCCCTAACTGAAAACAACAACAACAACAACAGCAACAACAACAACAATAAGAAGCCAACTGGGATTAAGAGAAGGTAACAGAATAGTATTATTTATCTGTATGCTAGCTTTTAACCTACTTGTTATCAAATTAAATCATTTATTTCTTCATCTTTTCTTTGTTAGTATAAAATAAAAGCCTGAGATAAAAGGATTTTTTCTCACTTATTTACTTATTTATTTCAGTTCTGTGAAATAAACCTAGTACTCTTAAATAAGAACAACAGCAAAAAGACTAAGATTATAACGTGAAAGCCAAGAAATGAGTTTGTTTTTTGAAGTTTTCTTAAGATTAGCAAAACCTAAATAGCTAATCATAAGTCAATGTTAACAACTGATTATTTCAGTCTTCCAGTTCATAACAATGATAGTCTTCAAAAAGACTACTGAAACAGATTTCACATGTACTATCTGATTCTCACAAAAAATACTCTCCCAGTAAGTTGAATAATTATTTTTTGATAGTTGGGAAAGAAGAAAACCAAAAAAAAACATAACTCCAGTTACATCACTTTTCTGACGACATTCAGCCATGAGCCGTGGAGAAAAAAATACAGTACCTGTCCTTCTCAGCTTTAAGGAGCATGTCAACAAAAATGTCTGAAATCTAGGTCACCAGTGCATCCACTCTTTTCTTTTACTCCTCCAGTCTTGTTTTTCTTCCTTCTAACCCCTCTTTCTGTCAATGTCTAAGGTTTATATTAAAGGAGATATTGTTAAGTGATAAAGGTATTAATGATATAAGGAAATATCTCTTGTATAAGATGAAAATGGGGTGTTCTGACTCCCTATGCCATAAGGTGGTCAGCTGCTTATACTGAACCTGTATTCCTCATTATAGCCCAGTGAGTGCCACGCCCAAAGCCACACTTGATTGATAAGAACCTTCTCAGAAAACAAAGGAATGCCCTTGAGCAAAGGGAATGAAGGTCAAGTTAGACACCTACTGTAGAAACTCACTAAGAACACACCTACAGAACGGCTATCTGTTGACCAAGTTGTCAGGTCAGAGCTCTCCACAGGAAAAACGTTTCAAAAAAGCAAGGTGGGATATCTTACATACAAACATTTTAAAGACTGGGTCTAGGCATGGGACTCAGTTAATACTGTGCTTGCCCAACATGAGTGAGCCTCTGCATTTTGGGGTTAGGGAAACGAGAACACAAAGCTAGAACTCTGAAGTAAAGTCCATCACAGTGGCTACAAAAACTTGAATACCAAATTTACCTTTAGTGGAACTCAAAGGTTGTTATATCTAACCCACTTACTTATACATCCTGAAAATGTACCTGTCAGGGTGAGTGGGAGGACAGGGGTTGAGTAGCTAGCTCAGTGCTAGAACATCTGCTTAACATCACACACACACACACACACACACACACACACACACACACACACACACACACACCTACCAACAGAGACAGGACAGAATATAATCATAGTCACAGAATTATGTAAGCTACATTCTCTGAAAAGTAGGCTTCACTCAAGGACACATACAGAGACTCTAGAGAAACACAGCATAAATGTAAAGTGTAGTTAGAGACGCCCTGGGGTGTGGTGTGGGGGTGGGGAGGACAATGACAAAACACTAACCTTCTTCCTAAAGAACTAAAGCAAAAATGTGTGAAAGAACTGGAAATACAGGGATCTTACCTAAACCTTCGTGGAGTTTCAGAGTGTTAACCTTTTAAAACTGTATACCAACAACCTATTGATCTTAAAACTAACATGTTTATATTTCTAATAACCAATTGCCATTAACTAATCAAGGTCACTGTATCCTCCTAATAAGCACCAAAGGTGGAGATTGATAATATCTACTAATATATTTTCTCAGGTCACACTTTAAAAAACATCCTTCTCTGCCTGGTAGCAACTTTATGTTAAGGTCCCATGCATTGGTCAATGTTTTCCCATTCTTGTGAGCCAATCTGTAACAGGTAAGCGAAGGATGACCACTTGGTTTGGAGTCCGTGAGATGCATGTGTGGCACTGTGCTCTCTCAGGGAGTGTAGACCTTCCCACATGCTAGACAAAATTACCCAGTTGCTTAACACATATTAAAACTTTTTTCCAAGCATAAAAAACAAACAAAAACCACACACAGACTATATATTTTTTTATAAAAGGGAATGAGGCGTTATGACTCCAGAGGCGTCAGACATAAGGCTGCACCAGCTGGTTTGAACCTGTATTCTTCCTTGTGGCCCAGTGAGTGCCACTCCCAAAGCTACAATTGATTGATAAGAACCTTCCCAGAAAACAAAGGAATGCCATTTGGCAAAAAGTAAGTAAGTTTTAAAATAGTCTACGTAGTAATTAGAAAAAACAGTCTGCAAAATTTGTTCTTTATGTCACTGTTCATATGCCTGAGAAGGTAAGCTTATCTCTGGAGTCTGCTTCACGTATATATAGTAAGAGTCTGACATGGTAATGCTGGCCTGGCTCTGGCCAAAAGATAAGAACTCATAAGAGCTGAGATTCAGATCACTCAATGTTCTTATACAGCAGGTACACAGAAAATCATCAGACAGAAGCAAGTGGCTACAAGCAAGTCATATGTGACATTGCCAGCTAATAAGACACAAAGAGGCGTTTTAGTCAGAATACACTGACCCAGCCAGGTGTGATAGTTCACAGCTGTAATTTCAGTACTAGAAAAACTGCTTCAAACTTGAGGCCAGCCTGAGCTACAATGAAACCTGCCTCAGAATCAAACAAACAAAAAATAAAATAAAACACCACTTCACAAATTTGTTAGAGGAATGTGAAGGAGTAACAGTATCCAAGATCAGTGAAAGCATTAGGCCACGCTAAAGCTGTGACTCATTTTACACCTCAGTTGTGGCGCTGCTCACACACAATGACACGACAGAGCAAGCCCTTTCCACCGGGGTCCCGGACTCACCTGCAAGCAGGTGAACAGAGTTGAAGCTCTTCTCCAGCTTACCCAGAAGCACAGTGAGAAAGCAGTCTGACGACAGAGAACCAACATCCTGGGAACTCTGATCATACACTACCACCTTCTGACTGCAGTCAATGTCAACCTAAAATGCAAATGCGAGGCGTGTCAAGAAAGAAGATGAGAGCCTGGCAGGGCACTGCACACCTGCCATCTTGGCCCACACCTGCAGCACTTGGGAGGTTCGGAGAAGAACCAAGAACCAATGTCATCTCACCTAACACAAAGTCAAACCCTGCCTTCAAAAGGGATTCTGGGGGTGGGGGGGGATGGTTTGGGAAAAATAATCTAACAAGTCACTGGCTCTGTAGGAGCTCACATTTTACTGGTCTTGAAACTGTTAATGGCTTACTTCAATTAGTAAATTGAATAAAAATGAGATGCAATCAATTATTTACTGGGTAAAATTAGCAAAGAATTGGTTGGTTATGTGTTTTTATGCTACTTTTCAAAGGCAAAATTGATGCTACTTTTAAGATGTACTAAAAATTTGATAATATAAAATGGTAAAATTTACAAATGATATAATTCACAAAATTAAAAAACACTATCTTCCACCTAAAGAAACATTTGTTAAAATAGTTCCTACAGGAGACTGTGAGCTATCTCAGCATGAAGACCTGAGTTTGGTACTCAACTCCCACATAAAAAAGTTGATTACAGTGCGTGTGTGTGTGTGTGTGTGTGTGTGTGTGTGTGTGTGTGTGTGTGTGTGTCTGTGTGTGTGATGGTGGGGGGTGATTTCTGAGGTTCACTGGCCTGTCAGTCTAGCCTAATTGCTGACTTCCAAGCCAGGAGGCTACTTCAAAAGGAGGTATTTCTGAGGATAATACCCAACACACACATGCGCGCGCGCGCACACACACACACACACAGAGTTCCTATATAACAGGAAGGAAATCAGCTGTTTACTAAAAGATGCTAAGGTGTGCAAGGCTGACCTTAGCTATATAGCAACTTTGAGAGCAGTCTGAGCCTTATGAGACCATATGAGACCCTACTCAAAAAGGGGGTAGGTGGAACAGACTTCCCTAACGCATACATAATACTTCATTATCCCGGTAATACTTTTTTCCTGAACATAATGTCTTAACCAATATTACCACACATTAATGTTACTTCCACTTCTAATGATTGGTTCTCACTTTCAAAGAACCTGAAAAGAATGATTTCCAGTGTGTTTGAAGATACAAAATGTTGTTTAAACTGATAAGATAACTTCATTGAGATTAATTTCATTAATTTCACTAATATATAAAGAAACACAGCATGTGTCCAAATTACGATAAGTTAGCTATTCTGTATAGTTTAAAACGGTCTTTTTCCTTCCCATGGCATTTTTGACCATGGTCTTACTATGTAGCCCAAGTTTGCCTAAACTTGTAGCAATCCTTCCCCTCAGCCTCCCATGCTAGGATAACAGATGGGCATAAGCCACAATGCCTGACTTAGTTTAAAATATTCTTAATGTGGGGCTGGAGAGATGGCTCAGTGGTTAAGAGCACTGACTGCTCTTCCAGAGGTCCTGAGTTCAATTCCCAGCAACCACATGGTGGCTCACAAGCATCTGTGATGGGATCTGATGCCCTCTTCTGGTGTGTGTGAAGACAGTGACAGTGTACTCACATACATAAAATAAATTAATAAATCTTTAAAATATTCTTAATGTGAAAGTATGATTGTTAATTTATTTTCAGGTACTGCAAGAAGACCAAATCTAAAAAGCAATCAAAGTTTCCTCAAATTATTTTCTATACTTAAAAAAGAGGCTTCAATTAAAACATTTCCTGAATATTTCCTGCTTACTTCAAGAGTCATTAAAAAAAAGCATTTACCTTATGTTTTGCAGAATGCTGGATGAGTTCTGTAATTAATACTTTGTCTTGTTGCAGCCTTCGCTTCATCAGTTTGGAGCAGTTGATATTGATGGCTTCCAGAATGTGGGACGTATTGTACTCCACAAATGGCCGGCTGTCAATTAGCAGCACTTTCTCGGTGCCGCTTTCCAACAGAGCCACCAACCTCTCAGTAACAATTTGAGTTCCAGTCATCTCATGGGCCATGACAACAGTAAGTCCTCTTTCCCCACCTAGTTCTTTAATTTGCCACGATGATGTAATGGGGCTGTGCTCAAAGGCTCAGCCACTCCATTGTACTAGAAATGTATGAGGTCAGGCTAGTGGTGGCTGTGGAAAGGAGAGTTAAATCCATTTCAGCAAGAGCCTCCAACTGAATGTCTCTTTCTCTTTCCTGCTGATGTGCTCTTGCAAAGGATTCCGTCCACAAAGCAGCCCCTCACAGTGGATTCATACAGAGAGGACAGGAATAACCATTCCACAACAAAAGATGCTTCGGGGCAGCCAGGGTATTACGTCATCCATTACCTTTGCGCCCTCTCTCCAACAGCTTTACACTGGACTGACAACCTATATGAAGAGAGAAAGAAAGACAGAAAACAACACATGGGTCAGAAAAATAAGAATGAGTATCAGATTAGAGAGTGTATGACTCATAATATTTACCTCATTAATCTAATTCCATACTTAATGCACTGTTTCATTTGAACAAACAAAGGATTAACTAGACATGGCTTCATTAAAAAGGGGTTATACTAACCTCAAAATATAAAAACTTCAAAAAACAAAACAAGGCATTCATAATTATAATTATCTGAGATCCCAAGCTGAATAATTTGTATGAAATTACAGAGCCTAGAAAAAGCAGCTCAAAGGATTAATATTCTGAATGGTTTCTTCCATTTTACTTACTTATTGTACACAGAACAATAGCAAAGAGTCGGATTATATTATTTGGAGGGAAAAACCTCTTTCTGCTGGCTTAAGGTTCCTGTGATGAGTGGGCAGGTGCAAATAGCAGCCCCTTAAGAAGGGGCAGGAAAATGAGGTTGCACAAATTTCAGTTACTTTTTAAGGAAGAAAAGGGATAAACACGGCTGTCAACAGGACTACAGAAAGCCTGTGATGTATCCAGCAGCTATGACCCTGGTTTCGTAGCCATGTCCCTGGTCTGTCTCCATCTCAAGCCCAACTCTCCACCTCATGTTCCTTGACCTGTCATAGGCTTCCCCTTAGGTTTTCATACCACATTCTCAAGAGAATCATTAACTTCCAGCCTTAGAAAATTTCATCCCTTTACCTGAGACTTGAAGATGTCATGAAGAGCCCTTAAAATGTCTCCTGATCTCACCAAACTCTTGTAAGGAACCATATTTCCCGAGTAACCCTACTTGACGTTTAGTGTCATAACTTGAGGCTGATCCTAGCCTTCAAAAGTCTTAGATTCATTTCTATCCTGGTCCATTTTCCTCACATGAGACATGCTCTGTCTAATATCAGATTTTCGTCATCGGCATTCAGTTTTAGACGATAAGCATTTGATGGGAATATTTCTATTATTTTCTCACTTCCACTCTGCTTGTAAGTAAGATGCTCAATGTACCTTTTATAAGTAAAACCTTTCTTGTTCCAAAAGCAATTTGTGATTATAAATGAATATTTGATTGCCTGTTTTCAGAACAAGGTGGTAAAGCTGTCAATCATCTTAGAGTCATATTCTCTACTTTTATACTTAGATTTCAAGCCTGGGGGGTGGAGAAAAGGCATCAGGCTATAAAGAGAAGTGGCCTGGAATTACTGTTTATGTACCTTCTCCTACCAAATACAGATGCAGCAGTGACTCTCTTCATAAATATTTCCTCTAAGGACAAAACTGTCTATTTATCTAAAATTAATAAATGAAAGTGGATCAAACAGAGAAGAGGGGAATGCATCGGTAGCTGGCTGCACGGGTGAGGCTGGGCATAACAGTGCCCAGGAACTCCAGTGGCTGAAAAAAAAAAGGAATTTTACACCGCAGGCCAGCCTGGGCTATATAGTTAGACTCTGTCTCGGATGAGAGGGCAGTGTTGGAGAACAAAGCTCAGTCGTTCTAGAATCAAAAAAGCGTTATAGGGCTCAGCATGAAGCTCTCTAGCAGCTCTCAGAGAGGACCAGGGTTCAATTTCTAGCACTCACATGATTCAACCATCTTTAATTCCAATCCCAGGGGACCCAATGCCTTCTTCTGGAATCTTCTCAGGCACCAGGCGCATACATGTTACATAGACATACAGGCAGACAAAACACTGATGCACATAAAATAAATATTTTCCTTTGAAAAAGACATCACTGAGTAGATCAAAGCAGTAACAATCTACTTTCCTATACAGTCCAGCTTCCACCTTTCTCACAGAGCCTGAGAAATCTTATTTTATGAATCCTACATTTAATGCCTTATCCTCTAAGCACATTTCTCTTCAATATGCTTTTATATCATAAGCGTTACCTCTCATTTCAACTGAAGAAGCTAAAGCAGGAGATTTGCCTTGGCAATCAACAAACTTTTGCAAAGTACCCAGCATGTCCACAGCACTGAATAAAGCCCTGACTGCTCAGTGGCAAATATCACGTCAATGTAAGGTCCTGCACAGAGAATGTCTCACTTCCCACCAGAGCATCTACTACTGGATTATGCAGCTTTCCCTCAGCACCTGCTCCACAATGGATCTGGACTGGGGAAGAACGATGCGACGTCCACAAGAGTGCCCAGATGGCACAGAAAGCAGAAATCGGAGAACAAGAGCAAGCTGATTCCAACACCAGAGCTGAGTGGTTGGCTCCACTCAATGATGAAATCAGGGAGACAAAAAGCAGTGATCTGGGTTAGGAGATCAAGAGACAAAAGGAGGGAGAAAACAGCAAATATGCTTGAGCTAAATTAGAAAACTCATCACTTCCCTTCAGCAGACAGTTCTACCAGGTCTGAAAAGGCCCGAGTTGGCTGCTACAGATACAGAAAGACTCTTGTCCTGACCAAAAGGATCTCTCTCTGCTCAGTCACTCTGGTAGGGGATATAACAAGCAAAGGGATGAGAGTGAAGTAAATGTATACACATTCAGTACTGTACTGAAACCACCTAGAGTCCTCCAGTCCCTTTATATCAAAATTTTGATTGTCTTAGTCCTAACTGGACTGTGGGGCAGAGCCCTGCCGCGGGGTAATGGAGCTAGTGAGGACCGATGACCTTCAACTCATTTCCTTCTATTCCTTTATTTATTTACAATCTAGCCGTTATTCCCACTCCCAGTACTCATTTCTTTACAAGTAGGATTTTTTCCAAACTTTATTAATTCATTGTGAATTTCATATCATGTACCCACTCTCATTCATCTCCCTGTCCCTTCGCATCCATCCTCTACCCCTGCAAACAAAATACCCTCCAAAAGAAAATAAAGACAGAATTTAAAAGAAATCTTGGTGTGGAAACTGTGGTGTATTACAGCATGTCACCCAGTATACACTTTTGTCCACACATCTTTGCACATGTTGACTGCAATGAGTCATTAGTCTGGTCTGAGGTCTCTGGCTTCTGCTACTCTATCTATACTGGATCTTCACTGGGACTCCGCTTGGATATCCTGTTGTCCTAGTGATCCTGCAGCTTTGGATCTGCAGGACTGGCCCTTTCATGTACTCATAGCTAAAGTAGATGTTGGGTGGGCCTAGTCACCATCCTTGATCTGGGCTGTGGGGGAGGGGTAGCTGAGCTGGTCAGCTCACCAGCTCACCTGAGCCTACAGCACTGAGAAGAATTCTCCAGTACTGCCCCAGCAAGCTCATGCAATGCTGCAGTCAGCAAGGGGCAGGGGCAGCTCTCCTGTCCTCATGTCCTAGGGCTGGCTCACCCATGCCTTCACCACCAAGGCAAACTACTGTGCTGCCCAGGTGAGGTACAGGGTCCACTCTCCCAAGTGCTGCAGCCAGTGAGGGTCAGGACTCTCCTGCTCTCATGAATGTGGTAGCTGGTGAGGGGCAGAGCCAGCTCGATACAATGCCTAAGAGAGCAATCCAGACCAGGGACATCTGCATGGTCTTTGGTAGTAATATGGGCTTAGGATATCAATATAGATCCTACCTGCCACAGGACCACAAACCAGACATGGCCCCCAGCAGCAGCCTGGGTCTAGATATCCACGTGGTCTCCCTATGGCGGCACAGTCCTCAGGTATCCACGTGGTCTCCTTATGGCGGCACAGTCCTCAGGTATCCACGTGGTCTCTGGTGGTAGCCCACAGACATCGGCTTGGCCTTTGGTGGTAACCTGGGCCACAGACATCAACAGAGATTCCAGCTGCAGCAGAATCATGGACCCAGACATGGCCCTCGGTGCAGCCCAAGCCAGGTTATCACTATGGCCTCCTCACATTTGCCTGTTCCTCGTCACCTTTCTCCAGTGTAAACCCTTTGGTTTGCTTTCTCTTGCATCTCCATCTTTCCCTCACACATTCGTCCATCTTACTGGTACTCACAGCAGGTACCTGGGTGTCTTTGTTCTGGTCACTCTGATCAGTGTGGCCCAGGCCAGCATCTGGGTGTCTCATAAGTAGACGTTTTAAATTACATCCCCACAGTCTGCTTCTATCCCGTGGGATGGAGTGGATCTCAGTAGGCGGAGTGCCTGTTTACCACGCATGAGACCCTGTGCTCAGTCCCTAGCACTGCATAGACCATATGTGCTGCTGCACACCAGCACTTGGGAAGGAAAGACGAGGTCAGGAATTCAAGGCCACCCTTAACAGTATAGAGAACTCGAGGACAGCCTGGGCTACAAAAGACTTTGCCTCAAAAAGAATAATAAATAAAATACTTTAAAATTTGCTGTTCATTCTCAAGAATGCTAATACCTTGAGATCAGAAGCATATCTGTGATGGTTTCGTTTTCAAACTTTTTTACATGAAGTGAGATTTGAAGATTGCAAGCAAATAGTTCATTGTTTGCAAAACCACTGAACTAACTTTACCTTCATTTATTTTCCCTCTCTGTTTGTGTGGCATGTATTTTGTGTATGTGAATGTGGGCATGAGTAAGCCACAATCAACGAGTGAAGGTCAAAGAATATCTTCTGGGAGTTGGCTCTCTCCTACTATTCCATGAGGGCTCTGGGGACTGACTCAAGTTTGCCAGTCTTGTCCTATAGCATCTTGCCAGCCCCTCCTCCCCCAGATTCCTATCAAGTCCATGGAATAAACCTTTTAGATTGAATCACATAAGCCTAAAGAGCCTAGACTCTTACAACCTACTACACAGCCAATTTTTAAAACTTTTAATTGCTTTTTTCCATGTTTAATAAATATTTAAATGGTTCAAAAAATCTAAAATTGTGTGCATAATATGTCTACATTGTTATCAAAGTATCAGTTATACTTTGATGAAGGTGTTATAAACTGCCACGTTATTGAAACTCCAACACTATACTGACGTTTCTTTAATTTGTATGCTGTAGATGTCCCTCACCTGTCCTTTATAAACCTAACTGGTGACCACTGCTAACAGTAAGTAGCTTCTGATTTCTTCCTAAGACTGTTTAAAGTATATAGAGAAAACACAATGTTATTTTCCTTCTCCTTTGTTCAAATATTACATGGAATATGCAGTTTGTATATCTTGCTTTTTATTTCATTCATAATACTCCAATTTGATTTCTTTTTTTTTTTAGATTTATTTATTCATTATTTATGTGAATACACTGTAGCTGTCTTCAGACACACCAGAAGAGGGCATCGGATCTCATTACAGATGGTTGTGAGCCACCATGTGGTTGCTGGGAACTGAACTCAGGACCTCTGGAAGAACAGTCAGTGCTCTTAACCGCTGAGCTATCTCTCCAGCCCCCCCAATTTGATTTCTTAAAAAGCATATGTTTGGCAATTAGCAGGCAGGCAAACTAACCATTTCTTAGGCTGGGGAGATGGCTCTGTTTGTAAAATACTTGTTCTGCAACAATGAGGACCTGAGTCCAGATCACAGCACCTACATAAGGCCAAACACATACTATAATCCAGTGTCCCTCCAATAGGACGGAAGCAGACACAGGAGAATCCCCAGAAACTATAGGCCAACAGCCTGATGTTTACAACAGGTCCTGCCTCTTAGAAGAGAAAAGCAAGTATCCACACCTAAGGCTACTTTCTGACATCTGACATGTGATTGGTGATGTGCACACAGAGTCACAAACACATACATCATACACATATAGAAATGCCATTCCCAGTATGTAAATCATGCTTTATATGCTGTGACTTCTAACATTAACAAAAATTGTATAATAGCTTCCCCCTTAAATTTACCTTTTAGTTGTTTTTATTCGTAACACATCGAATGTTTTAGATTCAATGAGAAGATATACCCAACTTCATGATAGAAACGGTTGGAGTTTTATCTATCAAAATTCACTCTATATCTAATTTTGAATCTACATCAGTGAAAGATGCTACTGACTTTGTTATGTGTGAGAACTGTTTAGGAGGAAAGTCGAGCTTGTTAAGTAACAGAACAATGTAAAGACTAATATTATAAGAGTACCAATCATCTGCCCTTAAAGCAATTAAGAGGAAAGACATTAGGTTCACTTCCTTACTTCCCACAGCCATCAGTGTACCCAGCTAGACTTTTCTGTGGAGGACTAGGGATTTAACCCAGGCTTCACACATACCAGGTAAGCATTTTCAAATCAGCTGTGTATCTTGCCCATTCTGGTTCTTTCTTTCTTTGTTCGTCTGTTTTGTTTTGTTTTGCTTTTTATTTTGAGATGACCTTGTAAAGTGTTCTACACTAGCCTTAACCCTGCTCTGTAAGCTAAGCAGCCTTGACCTTGTAACCCTCATGTCAGCCTCCACAGTGGATAAGATGATAGCTTTGTACCAAAAAGTCCTGCCAGGATTTCCCTTCCCCATCACATTTCTATTAAATGATTCTACTAAACATCTTCTAGATGAAGTATTTTTCTCTCTGAAATGTCCCAATAACACGATAGCTCTGAGGTCAGTCGTAATTAGGATATGTTCAACTGCAAAAGGAAAAGTCCCTTTTTTTCTTCTATGGTTACTTTATGCCAACAATAATAGTTCTCAATTACTAGGCTCTGCTGCCCTGAGCTCAACCACAAGGCCTAAGTCAGGCAGGGTAAGTAAGGAGGCTCCACAAACATTTCAAATGACAGTCTGGAAATTGAGAAGGCAGGAGCTCCCACTCTATACTCATATTTCTTGAATAAAAAGGTTTAGCCTTGTTTGCAGGGTCTAGAGCTTAAGTTCAAATTCTCAGCAAGTCACAGGAAGGAGAGAATCAGGCATGAAGTTCATTAAACTACAAACTATACTTAGTTTCCCCTCTCCAATAAAGATTGATAAAACAAGCTACAAAAAAGACTTTTAGAGGAGCACTACATGGATGTAATAACAGTACAGATCTACAGGGAGGATAGACTTGCTGCAAGGGAGGGAGGATTGGAAGAGGAAGCAAGCAAAATCATCTTAGGCTTTGACCTTTGTAGTTCTACAGGGATTAATACTATTGTCTAGGATTCTGTGGATAACAGAACTGGTAGAAGACTGAGGCTCTGGCTTAATAACAAAGTGAGGCACCCTAATCGATACCAGCACTGTCAGAAATTGAAAAACAAAACAAAACAACCTACAGAAATCCAGAGATCAAAACAAAACAAAAACCAATCCTCACCAAAATAGTCATGAACCTAACATGTTTGGTCTACATTTTCCTACCCCAAACCTTAAGAAATAAATATTGACAAGTGATAATAACAGAATAGACTGCTTGAAGCAAGTCTTTCCAAACAACTAGTATTAGACATGGAGACAAAAGCGCAGTAAAGCCCAGCCTCTCACTGAGAGGCAGCAGTCAATGTATTCAAACTGTTTCCATGTTTCCAGAGAACTACAGCTGAAGGTTATAACAGCAGCTAACTTTCAAAGCTTAACTCTCTTTTGAGACACTGGCTGGCCAACATGGGGTGGGGCCAGATGTATGAGAAGCCTTAAAGAGTTTCTGCTAGTATTACAGAGCAATAGTGATAAAAACTGCATGGTATTGGTACAGAGACAGACAGATAGACCAATGGAACAGAATTGAAGACCCAGAAATGAACCCACACACCTATGGGCACTTGATTTTTGACAAAGGAGCCAAAACCATCAAATGGAAAAAAGATAGCATTTTCAGCAAATGGTGCTGGTTCAACTGGAGGTCAACATGTAGAAGAATGCAGATCAATCCACGCTTATCACCCTGTTCAAAGCTTAAGTCCAAGTGGATCAAGGACCTCCACATCAAACCAGATACACTCAAACTAATAGAAGAAAAACTAGGGAAGCATCTGGAACACATGGGCACTGGAAAAAATTTCCTAAACAAAACACCAATGGCTTACGCTCTAAGATCAAGAATCGACAAATGGGATCTCATAAAACTGCAAAGCTTCTGTAAGGCAAAGGACACTGTGGTTAGGACAAAACGGCAACCAACAGATTGGGAAAAGATCTTTACCAATCCTACAACAGATAGAGGCCTTATATCCAAAATATACAAAGAACTCAAGAAGTTAGACCGCAGGGAGACAAATAACCCTATTAAAAAAATGGGGTTCAGAGCTAAACAAAGAATTCACAGCTGAGGAATGCCGAATGGCTGAGAAACACCTAAAGAAATGTTCAACATCTTTAGTCATAAGGGAAATGCAAATCAAAACAACCCTGAGATTTCACCTCACACCAGTGAGAATGGCTAAGATCAAAAACTCAGGTGACAGCAGATGCTGGCGAGGATGTGGAGAAAGAGGAACACTCCTCCATTGTTGGTGGGATTGCAGACTGGTACAACCATTCTGGAAATCAGTCTGGAGGTTCCTCAGAAAATTGGACATTGAACTGCCTGAGGATCCAGCTATACCTCTCTTGGGCATATACCCAAAAGATGCCCCAACATATAAAAAAGACACCTGCTCCACTATGTTCATCGCAGCCTTATTTATAATAGCCAGAAGCTGGAAAGAACCCAGATGCCCTTCAACAGAGGAATGGATACAGAAAATGTGTACATCTACACAATGGAATATTACTCAGCTATCAAAAACAATGACTTTATGAAATTCATAGGCAAATGGTCAGAACTGGAAAATATCATCCTGAGTAAGGTAACCCAATCACAGAAAAATACACATGGTATGCACTCATTGATAAGTGGCTATTAGCCCAAATGCTTGAATTACCGTAGATGCCTAGAACACATGAAACTCAAGACGGATGACCAAAATGTGAATGCTTCACTCCTTCTTTAAAAGGGGAACAAGAATAGCCTTGGCAGGGAATAGAGAGGCAAAGATTAAAACAGACACAGAAGAACACCCATTCAGAGCCTGCCCCACATGTGGCCCATATATATACAGCCATCCAATTAGACAAGATGGATGAAGCAAAGAAGTGCAGGATGACAGGAACCGGATGTAGATCGCTCCTGAGAGACACAGCCAGAATACAGCAAACACAGAGGCGTATGCCAGCAGCAAACCACTGAATTGAGAATAGAACCCCCGTTGAAGGAATCAGAGAAAGAACTGGAAGAGCTTGAAGGGGCTCGAGACCCCATATGAACAACAATGTCAAGCAACCAGAGCTTCCAGGGACTAAGCCACTACCTAAAGACTATACATGGACTGACCCTGGACTCTGACCTCATAGGTAGCAATGAATATCCTAGTAAGAGCACCAGTGGAAGGGGAAGCCCTGGGTCCTGCTAAGACTGAACCCCGAGTGAACTAGACTATGGGGGGAGGGCGGCAAGGGGGGGAGGATGGGGAGGGGAACACCCATAAAGAAGGGGAGGGGGAGGGGGATGTTTGCCCGGAAACCAGGAAAGGGAATAACACTCGAAATGTATATAAGAAATACTCAAGTTAATAAAAAAAAAAAAAAAAAAGAGTTTCTGCTAGCCCAGAGTAGCATACACTTGGTACTGCTTCAGTCAGAGATCATGTCTTTCTTCTTAGAATTGCTTCCCGTTTGTTATGTTCATCTGTGCCGACAGCTAGCTTCTATTCCCTGATCTACCGAACCCTGATTCTTCCTTCTGATACTACTTCCCCTTTCTTCCACTACCCATGAGTCTATTAGACATATTTCTGAAATCTCCACTCATTCGCTGATCCACATCTTGTGTTTCCTCTCACCTTCTAGCAGGAAAACTAAGGGCCTCTTCTTTAGAAAAGGAGCCTGGATATGGGTGGCTGTCTGGGGTGGAAATGCAAGGATCCCTAAGAGAGAGCCACCAGGCAGGAAGAACGGAGAGAATAGTTTAATCTGGGAGCACAGGAAATGCTTTTATAAGCCTACCGGTGATAAAGGTAAGCTGGTGTTGAGAAGAGAGATTTACAACGAGACAGGGTCAAGTGAGACTGATGTGTGTATCCTGGTACTCTCGAGCATCTCAAGTAATTAGAAAGTAATTATCAGACACCTAGAATGTGCCAAACTCTGCTGTGAAAATGCAGCAACAAATGATAACTATTCATTATAAACTATAACTGTAAATGAATTGCTTAGTTAGAAATTAAGCAAGTAAAAAAATCTTGTTCTCTTAGAATTTAGTACTGGAATACTGAATTAGTCATCTTTCCATTACTTTAAGAAAATCTGAAACAATTAACTCATTTGGAGAAAACATTGTGTGTTCATGTCCACGTACCTGCTCCTGTGTGTTCCAGGGGTCAACCTGAGGTACCATTCATCAGATGCTATTCACTGTTACTTGAGACAGGGACTCTCACTGCAACCTAAGGCTTGTAGATTAATATACACTGACTGAACAGCAAGCTCAGGGATCTTCCTGTCATCTGCCTTCCCAAAGGTAGAAATATGTACCACCATACCCAGCACTATTATTTATTACTATTATTTAAAGCAATCTTTAAGTTAAAATACATTTTGATTATATTCTTTCCCGTCCCCAAATCCTTCCAGATCCTCTCCCCTCCCTATACACCCAACTTTAAGTTCTTTCTCAAAAAACAAGTAACGACCCAATACAACAAACCCCTTCCAAAATCAAGAAAGCAAAATTCCACCCCACCCCATATTGCCCCCCCAAACACCAAACTGTAACCAAATAAGAACAAACAAATGACACTGTGGAGTCCGTGATATGCTGGTCAACAACTCCTGAACGTGAGGCCTGTCCTGGAGTGGTTGATAGACCCAGTGCTACTCTGTTGAAGAAAACGGATTTTCCTCTCTTGGCAGGCATGTGACAGTTCAGTTGTTAAGCTTAACCTAGTGGCTAGGTTTTCCTTCTTTTTTAAAAATGATGTCTTTATTTTTATCTCATGTACATAGGTTTTGCCTGCATACATGTGTGTCTGTGTGAAGGTGTCAGATCCCCTTGGCTGTGAGCTGCCATGTGAGTGCTGGGAATTGAACCTGGATCCTCTAGACGAACACTCAGTGCTCTTTAACTGCTGAGCCATATCTCCAGCCCCATGGATAGATTTTTTTATTCATTTTTAAAAAACAAAATAAAATATAGTAAGACAAACAAAATTTATCAATTGAAGTTGGAAAAGTCAAACCAACAGAAGGAAGAGAGCCAAAGGGAAGGCACAAGATTCAGATCCCTACTCACGTTCTTACACGCAGGAGTTCCACAGCAACAACTAAGCTGGAAGCTCTAATATGTATGCAGAGGACCTGGTGCAGACCTGTGCTGCCGTCCTCATGCTGACTTAGAGCACCTTGTTTTCCTGGGGTTCCCCATCCCCTCTGGCTCTTACACTCTTCCCACCTCTGCTTCTATGGAGTGGAACAGCAGGGTGGGAGGTCCCGGAGCTGAGGGAAGGGATTTCACAGAGATTCCCACTTAGAGCTGAGTGTTCAGTCTCTCACTCTGCACAATGTCTGGCTGCAGTATAACAAGCATTTACATGGGTGTTGAGTATTGAACTCAGTATTCTTCTCATTGCATGGCAAGAGGTTTACTGACTACTCATCTCAGGGTTTTTATTGCAATGATGAACACCGTGACCAAAAAGTAAGTTGGGGAAGAAAGAGTTTATTCAGATCACAGTCCATCACTGGAGGAAATCAGGATAGGAGCTCACACAGCTGGATCCTGGAGGCAGGAGCTGATGCAGAGGCTATGGGGGTGCTGCTTACTGGTGTCCTTCACATGGCTGGCTCAGCCTCCTTTTTAGTAGAAGTCAGGACTACGAGCCCAGGAATGGCACCACCCACAATGGGCTGGACCCTCCGACATTGATCACTAATGGATAAAATGCCTTACAGCTGGATCTTATGGAGGCCTTTCCTCAAGGGAGGCTCCTTTCTCTCTGATGACTCTAGCTTGTGTCAAGTTGACACACAAAATCCATTTCCCCAGTCCTTAAAAAAAGACATTTGGTTTAGAGTTCTGGAAACTTCATTCCACAATTGAGCAGATCCAATGCTCTCAGTGTTCTTGGGGACATGTCAGGTAGCAATGGCTAAGAATGGGAGGTCAGGTAAACTGGTCATAGAGCAAACAAGCATGGAAAAAAGGTGGGGAGTTGGGGATTTAGCTCAGTGGTAGAGCGCTTGCCTAGGAAGCACAAGGCCCTGGGTTCGGTCCCCAGCTCCGGAAAAAAAAAAAAAAAAAAAAAAAAAAAGGAAGGTGGACCCACAACCCCCTTCTGAAGGTGTGACCTTGTGACCTAAAATCTTCCCACTAAGACCCACCTCCTAATGACTCCAGTACTTCCTAATAACATTAAGTTGGGGACTCAGTCTCCAACACATGAATCTTGGAGGGACTTTAAAAATGTAAAATATCATAAGGTACATATAATAGACAAAATATGCTATGCTAGCATAAAGTGCTATGAAGAAATAAATGAAGCAGAGTTAAAGGTGAGAGCTTCTAGAGGAGGCTCAAACTGACCGTCCACAGGCCTTTCTCTAAAGCAATCACAAAAAGTAAAATCATGAAGGGGGTGAGAAAGCAAGTTAAGAGGACACCGGGAAGACTGAAACTCTATGCCAAAAGCACCATTTAAAATAATGAAGACACTGGCCAAAACATCCTGAATTAGGCAAATTCTAATAAAAGTTACGGTAGTATTCAGTCTTTCTTCAGAATGATGGTTATATTTACTAGAAATGACACATTTCCAGGCAACTGAGATTTTTAACTTTGGGGTAAAATATATACAAATATGTATGTAGGTGAGTCCACACACATACTAAAGAAGTTTAGTACATTTTCTTCCTTTAACACTGCAAAGGAATGTGGTGTGGTTCCTTGGTGTATGTCTTTGCCAAGAAACACCAACACTGTGACACCAACACTGTGACAGGAGAGATTACAATGTTCACACAGTATACTGCTGCTTAGAGCACAAATGCTTACATCTAGTAAGGGAGTCTGAAGGGTTTTGTTTTTGTTTTTTGGCAAAGAATGGAATAAAATATAACAGACATAGTAAGCAAAATATATGTATGAAAAAATCTATACAAGAAAGTATTTTTAAAATGTTTTTAAGATAACTTATTTATTTTTGTTTTATGAGCATTGTGTTTTGCCAGCACATGTGTCCGTGTGAGAGTGTCAGAGCCCCTGGATCTGGAGTTACGGACAGTTATAAGCTGCCATGTAAGTGCTAGGAATTGAACCCTAGTTCTCTGGAAGAGCAGTCAGTGCTCTTAACTGCTGAGCTATATCTCTCCAGCCCCCTTAGAAATCTTTTCATTAAAATAAATGTTTTCAAGATGTTCTTCTTGTCAAAGGATGGATCAAATAACTCAAGAACTTACATTCAAGGGGTTGGCAACAGTAACTTCAGAATCTTTCATTTGTATATTGTACCTTTGGCTAATCCACCGCCATAACAAAATCCACTATGAGAAAGAAAGGGCATATGTTTCTGGTAGAAAAGTTAAATTCCACAAGTACTAAGACAGGGCAAAGGTATAATCTGGAAGCAGTCTAATGAAAGAAAGGCTACAGTTTAATCTCTCAGAACTATCAGTTTTAGAGAGGATATCTTGTATACTGAATGGATGCAAAAACCTATGGCTTTTCCTACAGGGAAGTAAAGGTAGAAGAATCAGACACTCAAAGTCATCCTTGGCTGCAAAGTGAGTTTGAAGCCATTCTGTGATATACATGAACTTGCCGGCCGGCTGGCCGGAAGGAAGGAAGGAGGGAAGGAAGGAAGGAAGGAAGGAAACATTGGCAAGTGATATCACACAGTCTTGGTATCTTTCTTGGCAGGGCTGATTTAAAACAGTTGGTGGTGAGTGGGCAGATTAGAAGATGAGCTAATACAATATATGTAAACTGATGGTAACTCTCAAAAGGTGGAAGCCCAACTGTTGCTTCACAAAAGAACTTGTAAAGAATATCTATCATACGGTAGAGAGCATTTGCCTATCATCCTCAAAGTGTGTGTATGTTCACTGGTGGCAGAACTTCAGGCATGCTAAACATATTGTCTACAGCGATGAATGACATCTCAGATGCCCAGAAAATTAAAAGTTCAATTATGACTTGTGACTAGAAACCTGAATTTTAAAACATATCAGTTGGAGTGTGCTTTTTAATACAAAAAGAGTCCTATACATAAGGAACTTATTCTGATATTTTTGTTAACATAGTACTATTAATCTTAAAATGTATTTTGAGTGTTAAAAGTTTCCAAAGCAAACCTGCCTAAGTAATCACAAATGTAATAAAGTATGACTTTTCATTCCTCACCCAAAAGGTGCAAATTCCCCTGGCAAAGTAAAGCAGTAGGCTTAGGTCACCACTGTCAGCTCCTAAGAAGACAAGCACAACAATGCTTGAACAGATTCCAGGCGTGGCCTTCACGCAGAGACCACACCTGCTTCCAAGGCCCTGGGGCTAAAAATAACTCTGGGGCTTCAAAAAATGGGATGTCAGCCAGGCCCAGGGGTAACTTGCTGGCCCCTTGCTCTGCTCTGCTCAGTGAAAGCAGGAGCTACAAAACTGTAATTCACACACACACACACACACACACACACACACACACACACACACACACACTTTCCTTCTGTAGGTTTCTGCACCAAGCATACACAACTCAGGCAGGCTCAGTTTCTTTGCAGCTTCCAACCAAAACAAATCCTAGGAATTCAGAAAAAAAATGAAATAAATGTGAGATTTCATGATGTATTATTTTTAGAGGAAAAAAAAAGGACAGGACTCAGGAGACCTTGTTCCTAATTTCAACTTTACCAAACTGCCCATAGGCCATATAAAACATGCACTGGACACTCCCACGCCTGCGCTTGTATAAAGGGTGAAGTGAGGGACTGAGTGCCATCTACAGTTCTCTCACTAGGAACAGAAAGATGCTGCTGTGAGTATATCTTAGGACTTAGACAGTGTCAGGACAGAAAGGTGCTAAAATGTACTGATCACCAAGCAATCATGTAAGTGTCACAGTTTATAGCCTCACATTAAAAGAATAAGTCTGGGGACACAACAGGCAAGCCAAATCATGGCTGGAGACTCCCAAGGCTTGATCAGAAATAACTATTCCCATTTCTTTGCAAGTCTCAGGATAAAAGGAAGCCATGTAGTAGAGAACGATGGTTAGCATCATTGCTCGCCCTCCAGGAGCCTAGGCTATGCTCATTCTGACATCACTACATTTGTCTACACACTCATGCATGCACGCACACATTTGCAGTGGGTGCTGAGAATTTAATAATATTAGGAAGCTACTCCACCAGAGAGCCACAGAATGACAGGGCTGGGGCCTGGGCAGAAGGACAGACAACAGAAAAAGCAGAGACTAAACCCTGGCAAAGCCAAGGATGCACCTGGCCTCTTGGTCACTTTTCATTGTTCATCTTTTCCCTGTAATGTTTTCCATCCTCTCATCTAACACAAGTTTCTGTGCTTTTGCTTTGTTCTAAAACACTGTGGTCTCCTCTTCTCTCCCTTGCTCCTTTTCACAGTTCTTCCTTCACAATTAAAAACAGAGCCTCTAACAGAGATTTTAAGGCTAAGCTCTTACTATTATTTCATTTTCTGTGGTGCTATTTCCTTTTGGGGGATGGGGGCATCTGCCAAGGTCTTTGATATGTTGCTATTATATCAAGTAAGCACAACTGTTATCAATGGGTTGGGTGTTCTATCAACATTGAAAATGATTTTTACTGGTCAGGCAGTGGTGGTACACACCTTTTATCCCAGTAGTCAGGAGGCAGAAGCAGGTGAATCTCTGTGAGTTGGAGGTCAGCCTGGATGACAAAGCGAGTCCAGGATGGCCAGGACTACACAGAGAAACCCTGTCTTGAAAAACCAAAACAACAACAATAATATAAATAAACTATTAAGGTAAAACATTCTAAATTGAAGTTTTATTTTAGAGAAATTTAAAAAATTTTCCATCTTGGCATTTCATACATGGCTGGCTCCACAGAATAAACATCACTAACTTCCTATCAAGACAGGGTTTCCCTGGGTAACAGCCTTGGCTGTCCTGGAGCTCACTTCGTAGAGCAGGCTGACCTCTACCTGCCTCTGCCTCCCAAGTGGTAGAATGAAGGTCTATACCATCATACCAGGCTCAGTGTCCTAGGCTTTCATCAGCCCTTAAATACTGTAGCTCTGGAGATGAAGGCTAGGCCTCAACCTAAGTCTCAAAAGGAAGAGATTCTTGAGGCTTCCACCGTTGGATATGTAGAAATAACAACATGTGGACTATATGGAAAATAACAACCTACGGATTCATATTTGTAAAGTAAAAAGTAACCTGAGCATGTGTGGACAAGGCAAGCTTCACCAAGGTGTGATGGCACCTGTGGCCCTGCCAGCTGTCTGACCCTCCAACCTCTTGTAAGCCACTGGTTTCAAATGAGCACAACCTGACCCAGAAGGAACATCAAAGACAAATAAGATGGCCAGAACACAAGGTGTTCATTACGAGCCTCACAATCTTAACAATACAATAAAAAATACTCAACTATAAGACATAAAAAAATAACTGCAAAGTCAAAAAAGGATTATACATAAAATGTCTATTCAACAATGCAAGTCTGAGATGCGATGCCATTTCTGCCTGCTATCCTTCAGGTTATTCCTTTTCTAAGGTCATCTGCCATCTTCAGGAAGACGGTCCTGTCCTTTATATATAGTCCAGGGTTGATGTCAGGCTCAGGAGGGCCATAAACAGTAAACACTGTCCGAGTTTTAATTTCTGACTGTCAGCACTGGCTTATCTTAATGTTAATAAAAGGTATTGTGAGAAAAACAAGAGATGGTTAATCTCATATAAGAATAAAAAAATTAAGTATACCTGAAATAACATTTTGAATGAATATAAAAAGTGCTTTCTAGAAAAATCTAAATTTCAAGATGATTTTTCAGGGAAAAATTGGGACAATATTGGGACATAAACACCCAAGGGAAAATGAGGAAGAAAATTCCAAATGAAATAAATCCATGAACTCAATGAAAGAGACAAGGAGATTTTCCTGGCTAGAGCACAGATTGTATCAGTATGGGACAAAGTAAGTTAATAAAGAAGGGGCACCCTGGAAGGCATATGCCATCAAAGCCATCATAAGCTATAGAAAAATAACTTGGAAACATCCCTGGATGAATTTCACTTGGTAACTATTTACAATGGACAGAACAGAAAACTGAATCCAGAAAACTTAAGACACAGCCCACGTGATTTTAGATGTGTAAGGATGGACTCAGACTTCAACAGTCACTGAATGTCTAACATGAAAAGGAAGCACCAAAAGACCGTTGAGGATCAAAAGCTAAGTCAGTGTGCCTGGCATCGAAGCATATATCTGTTAACTCACAGACTGTTTGACAGTGCTCATGAAAATGGCATCTAGACTACACCATCGAATTATTCTACAAAATCTGAAAGATCTTGGTACCCTAATCTGCCACCACTTCATATGCGCTAATATAAAATTAAATAAGCATTATGCCCAGGTTCAAGTTTTTGTTTACAAATAAAGTGAACTGGGCATAATGAAAGGCTAAAATAAGCCAGGTATGGTGGTGTTATATACCTATAAATCACAGCATTCAGAAGACTGATGCACTAGAATTTTGAATTGAAGGCTGATATCATGATTCTCTTCTATAAGTTAAATACACACACACAGAATGAGAGAGAGAGAGAGACAGAGACAGAGACAGAGACAGAGACAGAGACAGACACTGACTGACAGACTGACTAAGCTTCATCCTCAGGCCCTGCATTTTTTGTTTGGTCTTAATTTATGGCATGCTAAGAATGTTCACAGGAGGGGCTGGAGAGATGGCTGAGTGGTTAAGAGCACTGACTGCTCTTCCAGTGGTCCTGAGTTCAATTCCCAGCAACACATGGTGGCTCACAACCATCTGTAATGGGATCTGATGCACTCTTCTGGTGTGTGTGAAGACAGATGCAGTGTACTCATACATAAAATAAATAAATAAATTTAAAAAAAAAAGAAAGAAGTCTCTCTCTGTGTCTCTCTGTCTCTCTGTCTCTCTCTCTCTCTCCCTTCCTCCCTCCCTCCCTCCCTCCTCTCATTCTTATTTAAAAAAAAAAGAATGTTCACAGGAAGAAAGATGCTGAAACTAAAGTACTCAGCTCTATTTTCTCAATAAACTAAGTACAATTATTTTTCATCATTATCCAAAATCAGTTTTATGGTATATCATGGAATTCATTCAGTGGTAAATGGTAGTATAAAAGCCTACCTAATTAAAATTTTCAATGTCAATAATGCTATAAAATACAAGGTATGTGGTATGATTTGAAAATGAAGTCTCCTTCTACCTGCCCCTCAAAGGCTTGGTCTAAAGCTGATGGACGCAGGTACAATCAGTGAAAAGTGACTGGACCACACCCCACCTGTCAGGTGGAAGCAGGAGTCATTACAAGTTCAAGGCATCCTTGGCTACATAGTGACTTGGAGAGCAGACTGATGTAAATGAGACTCTGTCTCGACAAGCAACAACAACAAAAATATTCTCAGGTGTGCTGGCTCATGCATATACATAATCCAAGCTCTCAGATCTCAGATCAGGGGGTAGCCATGAGATTAGAGCTAGCCTAGTCTGTACAGGGAGTTGATAGCCAGCTCAAGATACACACCAAGACCCTTTCTTGGGTGGAGGTGGGAAGAATAACTGGACATGAACACTCTCACAATAAGATGACATTATCAGGAAATGATGGAAAGTAGGAGAGGCCTAGCTGGAGAAAACGTAACTGAGGAGGTCCCTGGAAAGATACATACATGTTCCTGGCCCCACCCCCGCCCCACTCTGGTCTCTGGCTGTCATGAAATGAGCAACCTCTTTCACTACACTTTTCAACTATGATGTTCTCCTCACCACAGGCTAAAGCCATGGTCAACCAACCAACACTAAACCAAAATAAATCCTTCTTTTATATTTTTTCTCTAGCACATATATATTTCACATAAAGCAAAACAAGTAGATAGGTATTAGGCAATGTCTCTTTTCCATATGTAAACTTAATAGGAAAAACATAACAAATATATTAATTTTTTCATAAGGGAAATTTGGTATAAAGTAGATTATAAGGCTGTCCACCATGAAACTCTGGCTTAATACCAAACTACCTGACTTCACCATCTCATCTAATATGTAGTGAATGGCATAGTTAGAGCCCAAGAATTATATTCACAACACTCTACTGCTTAATTGTACTGCACCAGCTCTTAATTAGGTTCAAAGGAAACCTCATTTGCTATCAGCGTTTAACATCGCATAGCACTAAGTAACAGAGCGAAGGTATCTTAAGCACGAAACAATAACTGTTCAGTTTTCTCTCCTTCCTGAGGACTGTTCATTCTTTTCTAATTCTGGGGTTTGGACCTTAGGTAATCTGTAAAACTCTAAGAAGAAAAAATGCATGGGTGAGGAATACAGGAGTGTTCATTTATTGAGTACTGTGTATATTCAGCTTACACTTTCTACTCCCATCTAATCACAACAGTTGCTTGGAAAACCGGTGAAAGCTACTGATCTAGTCCTACTTCTGGAGAGTGAATCTTGAGTCCAGAATGGAAACTTAATTCCTATTATTAAAAATGTTACTGGATGCTCACAGGATCTGGCAAAAATACTGTCCTAAAAATATCTTTGGCCTTTCTTTCAATGTTTGCAGTGATTCGACTGGTATACAGATTTTTCAGTCTTCCTCACCTTGAGGACACACAGTTACAAAAAAATAGATTTGAACTTAAAATGCTGACAGGATAAACCAGGCCTGGTGGTGCATGCCTGTAATCCCATTCCTCAAAAAGCTGAAGCAAAAGAATCAGAAATTCAAGGTCATCCTCAGCCACAATGCAAATTTAAGACTTTCTGGTGCTATCCTAGGGGTGACATCCAGGCAGGTAGCACAAAGAATAAAGAATTCCAGAAGCAAAGCATTTCTATCTCACTGGTGTCTCAGTTGGGGTTTCTACTGCTGTGAAGAGAAACCATGACCAAGGCAGCTTATATAGCAAGTTTAGCTAGGGGTTGCTTACAGTTTTAGTCCATTTCCACTGTGGCAGGGAGCGTGGCAGCAGGCAGGCATGACACTGAAGCCATAGCTGAGAGCTCTCATCTGATTCACAAGTGGTAGCAGAAAGAGTGAGTATCCCTGACATAGGCTTTTGAAAGCTCAGAAACTACCTTAGTGACACACCTCCTCCAACAAGGCCACACCTCCTAATTCTTCTTTAACAGTCCACCAACTGGGAAGTAAACATTCAAATATATGAGCATACAGGGAAAGATTCTTATTTAAACCCCATACCAGATCACTGTGTGAATATAAAACAATTTCGTTTAAATAAAAAGTACTTCATAAATTACCGCATCTTCTTTGAAAAGGAAATAAAAATCAACAAGACATTTTGATTAGTCAGTAGTTCTAAATATTGGCTGCATATTAAAATTACCTGGGAGCACTAAAATATCTTGAACTTCACAATCTCTGAGGAATGAGAACCAATAGTTTTTACACAAGCAAGTGCAGATGGATTCTTTTCCAAGAAGAGTTCAAAGGACAGTCTTTTGAAACACAGGATTTAAAAAGGATCAAGAAGAAATTCCATGACACACGTTATACTGTGATTTACCTGGTCTTGGTCTGTTATAATGTGCTCTAGAGTCTGAAAAAATGTTTAGGCAAGAGAGCATATTTGCCAACATTACAACTGTAAGTTCAAAATGGGGTGGTGGAGAGCACAGATATTCTATTGAACAGAACAAAAGGTGGGAAAGATATGCTGGGATAGAACTTTATCATGGCCTACCAAATAGTTTATGCTGAAGGGGACATAATTCCCTATCTTTCTTCACTATAGGCTAGATACAGATACACAAAGGAAATGTTCAGAAGTTGAAAAGAGGCAACACGGAGCTCAGTATATGAATTCAAATTAAAGATTTGCTACCCTCAAGAATATCCCAGTTCAGAGAGCCCATTACCATCACGAGGTTGTGCAGGCCTTTGTAACTCCTCCCTCTGATCTGATCTGTCTTGTACATTACATTAAAGGGCATGCCCACCCTTCTCAGAGTCAGTTTTTAGTCACAGAATACCTTGTAATGTATAATCGAATGTACACTAGGAAATGCTCACTCCAGTAACTGCCTCACACAGTGGATCTAACTCATGGTTCACTCACCTAACAATTTTTGAGCATGTATGTTGTACAAAGTGGAAAGGAAAGAACCCCCAGAGGCAATGCCTGGAAGCCAACAAGGAGTCCATGAATCTTTCCTCATCCAACTCCTTGAATTACTACACAAACAAACTCGCCAAAGGAAGTATGGATGGGTGGAAACCATCACTGGTCGGCGAGTGTCCAATAATTTGAGAAAATTATCTTTAGCTTATCCCTAAAGGCTACCTGCTTTCTGTAAGAAACCACTTAGCACAATCCAGCTTCAGGAGGCAGTCAAGTTGCTCAGTCTTATTGGTAGCAATGACTTAAGAAGAGGAGAAAACAGTTCTGCTTTCCTCAGACCAAGTACATAGTTTTCATATCATAAAACAACTACAAACACAAAAAGAGAGACATCACCCAAGCCTTACAACTAATTGTTATCTTACAAAATTACAATGATGTTATTTATAGCCAGCAACATCTGCCTAAGGCATAACCATAAAGGAGAAAAAAATAAAAGAACTGTTATGAAAATGAGTTCATTTTATTGAAAGGCCCAACATAGTAAGAAAATGGACTAAGATGTTCAACATAAAATAGTAGGTTGGAGAGTAGTTGACTGTCAAGGCCTCAGGTTTTTTAATCTACAGACTACTTCAGAGTAGCAAAAATGTTTGGGTGCTTGCCTTCCTAAAAAGACAAGTTTGTCTTCTTCTCTCAGAAGTTCTCAACCTGTGGGTGAAGATGGGGGACGGGGCTCTTTCATAGGGATTGCATATCAGATATTCTGCCTATCAGATAATTTATATTATAATTTATAACAGTAGCAAAATTACAGTTATGAAATAGCAACAAAAATACTGTTTATGGCTGGAGGTCACCACAACACAAGAAGCGGAAAGAGTCACAGTACTGGGAAGGGTGAGAGCCACTGCTCTAGGTAAAGGCAATGTACCACAAATCTTACTGTGAAATGATGGTGAAGACAGTTCTGGATTGCCTTGGTGAGGTATGAAGCCTAGACACATTGGAGACATCAGAGAACTGAGGATATACAAACACTTCTACAAGAGTACAGTATGATGGCAACTGATGGTTGCTACAAGAGAGGGGCACCAGTTCTCCTCTGAGATGTGGCCCCTCAGAAGCTACCCATGCTCCAGTAGACAGTCCTACACTGATGCACATACCGCTAGCATTAAGTATTCTCTACAAGCTTAAAAGAGAGAGAAAGAAAAGCATGAATTAGGAGGAAATAGTGGTTGGGAGTGAGGGTCCAGGAAGGGTTGGAGGGGAGGGAACTGGGAATAGACTTGATCAAAATTCACTACATGCTATACTCAGACTGTTTCATTTTTTAAGAGAGTCTTGTGCTTATCTTATTTACTGTGTAGGGAGGATGCCCATTTATTTAACACTAAATCTCCTGAGTATGTCTTTCATAGGAGCTGTAGGGAAGTCAAAAGAATGAGATTTTCTTGTACATGGCTTTAGTTATTATTATAAAACTAAGAAACTATAAAAAATTAAAGGTCACAAATATTTATATTAACTAGATTCTTAAGTCATATATAGGATAAAACATAAATAATTGATTTAATTACACACTTTAAAGAGTTCAGTAGAGTCTCGAGACAGCATTTAGAAACCAGGTGCTAATAGAATTAGACATATACAGCTTATTTTTAAATCCCAAATGCCACGAAAACAAGAGGCTCCCAGGACCTGATAGAGATGACATTAGCTAAGATACACAACAATGGGGAGAAAGAACCTATAGAGACCATATCGAGAGGTTAGGCACGGCCCCCAGTTGAGGGATGTGGCCACCCACTCATCTCCAAAATTTTAACCCAAAATTGTTCCTGTCTAAAGGAAATACAGGGAGAAAGAGTAGAGCAGACTGAAGGAAAGGTCATCCAGAGACTACCCTACCTAGGGATCCATCCCATCTGCAGACACCAAACCCAAACACTATTGCTGATACCAAGAAGCACTTGCTGACAGGAGCCTGGTATGGCTGTCCAGAGAGGCTCTGCCAGAGCATGGCCCATACAGATGCAGATGCACGAAGCCAACCACCAGACAGAGCATGGGGACCCCAATGAAGGAGTTAGGGAAAGGACTGAAGGAGCCGAAGGGGTTTGCAACTCCATAAGAAGAACAACAAAATCAACCAACTAGACCAGCCAGAGCTCCCAGGGACTAAACCACTAACCAAAGAGTACACATGGGAGCCGGGGTGGGGTGGGGACACCATGGCTCCAGCTGAATATGTAGCAGAGGATTGCCTTATCTGGCATCAATGGGAGGAGAGACCCCTAGTTCTGTGGAGGCTCACTGCCCCAGCATAGGGGAATGCTAGGGAAGTGAGGTAGGAGTGGGTGGATGGTGGGGGAACACCCTCATAAAAGCAGGGAGGGATGGGATTAGGAGGGGTTTTGCAGAGAGGAAAGGGGATGACATTTGAAATGTAAGTAAATAAAATAACTAAAAATAAATAAATAAATTCAACTCAAATTGCAAATGTTTTTTGGTTCTTAAATAACAAAATTAATGGCATACAGCCTAGTTCTCCCAGTACTGATAAGCCACAAGCGAAATGTACCAGGGAACCAGACATAGTTGAACTTGCCTGGAATTACAGTTACTTAGGATGTTGAGACAGCAGAATCCCAAATTTCAAGCCTGCCTGGGCTACAGAGAAAATTCAAGGCCAGCCTGGGCAAGTAGCACAGCCCTATAACTTAGTAAGTAGTTCAAAGCCAGCAAGGCTTACACAGAGAGACCTTGTCTCCATTGAAAAGGAAGAGGAAGAGGAAGAAGAGGAGGAGGAAGGGGAGGAAGAGAAGGAGGAGGAGGAGGAGGAGAGGAGGCGGAAGAAGAAGAGGAGGAAGAAGAGGAGGAGGAGGAGAGGAGGAAGAAGAAGAAGGGGGAGGAGGGGGAGGGGAGGAAGAAGAAGAGGAAGAAGAAGAGGGGGAGGAGGGGGAGAGAAGGAGGAAGAGGAGAGGAGGAGGAAGAAGAGGAGGAAGAAGAAGAAGAGAGGGGGAGGGGGAGGAGGAAGAGGAGGAAGAAGAGGAGAAGGAGACAGTGATGGCAGTTTAAGGGTGAGATGGAGCCTAGTGGTAGAACACAGGCCTATGCTGCAAGGTCCTAGAAATAATCCCAACACCACAGAAAGAAAAAAAAATAATATGTATTAAATAAAATGTATAAAATTGTTTTTAGTATAAAATTAATAGTTTGGGAGCCTATTTTTAAAATTCTCAAATGTACAGTGTTTCAGAATATCCTATTTAAGTTCAAACAGCTTTTGACAAAACTCCATGTGAAGAACCAGGTTCATCCTATGAAAACGAAACAGAAGCCACTGTATGGTACCTGATGTACCAAAGGTCCTGCTTCACTGAGGTGCAGTCGTTTAATACAAGGCAGAAGGCCCTGCCTGCCTGCCTGCCTGCCTGCCTGCCTGCCTGCCTGCCTGCCTGCCTGCCTGCCTGCCTGCCATTAATTGTTATTTTAACTTTCCCAAGCAAATACACAGCACAAATAACAAATGCCCAACAGAAGGCCAGAGTGGACCAGGTCTCCCACAGCAATGCCTAAAGTGCCTCTGGTGTTGGGACAGGAAGACACTTCCTCACAACTCTGTACTGAAGGCATTTATAGACTAGACACACGGATATTTCCTAAATAAAGACATGGAGGCCGAGTCATAGCTTAGTGCTACAGCACTTATGTGAAAGTCATGAAAATTAATTTTTAAATGTAATTACATTTTTACTTTCAATAAAAATTTAGAATGACTATCAAAAGCCAAAAACTTAACTTTAAAGCAAGAACTGCAAACTTCTTTACCATCCTTTGTTGGTGATACTATCCAGCAATCAAGATAACCACACAGTACCAGACCCTCTTAAACCCTGTCTACTCTTGTGATAAAATGCTAAGTGGTCAGAAAAACGAAAAAGAAAAGAATTATTTCAGGGCTGGCAAAATAGCTCAATCTTCTATGGCAAAGTTGCTTACCACCCAACGAATACTCTTAAAGAGCTGTATTAGAAGGAGAAGGTTTCTAAGTAGATTGACCCAAGTTTGATCCCCAGAACCCATGGAAAGTTGGAAGGAGAGAAGTGAGTCCACAAAGAATCACACACAAGCTATGGCAAACATACACTGGTACACATGCACACATAGCACACATACTGGCTCTAACACACACAAGGACTAATACATACATTGACACTAACACACACACTGACTCCAACACACACACACACACACACACACACACACACACACACACACACACACACACACAGATGTAACTTTAATTTTTTTTGATGGTGGTTCTTAAATTCTTTAATCTCCCGGCAAGCCCACCATCCACCAGAGGTAGTAGGAAAGAAAGGATAGAGGGGAAGTAGACCTGTTTGGGAATGGCTCTTTGGAGCAACCCCTGTCTGTGTTATCTGGAAATGGACAGTTCAGTTCACAGGTCAGCAGCTCAATCCACTCGCAAACACTTCAGATACAGCAGCAGTCCAGTGTGGAAGTCAGGAGAGCAAACACAAATCAACAGTGGTGGCACTGCCTAGCAGAGACAGTGAGGCCTCAGCCTCAGCACAAGTCAGCAGGAGGGACCAGGGTCAACAGGAATGCCAGGAGAAGTTCTCAGCTGTGCCTCTCTCAGTGAAGCAAAGATCAGCAAAGATGTGAGACGGTCAGGCCACAGCCAGCTCTATAAACAAGCCTAGCTCAGCCTCCTTCACTGACCATCAAGTCCTACTTATACTTCCTCCAAACATCATGTGTCCCCCATGGGCCTTGCTTCAGCACATGAGTCTGTCTCAGCCGACATCACTCTGCCAATCAGCCCAAGTCCATGGAAGCAATGAGAAACTGCAACACCCCACCAGAGGTTTCTCTGTACTTCCTCTCTATGGAGTCCCTACAACACAATGTAAGGCAGACAAATACATGCATGTCGCTAGCAAAGAATCCTTCATCACATGTCCTTTCATGTACTTGCTTTAGCAGAACTTCCTTTCACATGTGCCTGCTTCAGCTAAACATTCCTTCACGTGTTTGCCCTAGCCAAACACCATCCAACTTGCCAAAGAACCCTAAGTTTCCACTTCACACTGACTCTAACACACACACACACACACACACACACACACACAGAGGCACAAATATACACACAGACACTAACACACATACACAGATGCTGACACACAAGCACATGCATACATACACAATAATAAAAATAAATAAATTAAAAGTTACCACAGAGATTATCAAATGTAATACTCTAAATGTTGAGAAAGATGAATACGCAGATTCCTCTAAGTTAGCTCTGTGACCACTTGGGATAGAAGTCTGCATCACCTAATCTACAACAACAAAGGAAATGGACGCGGTGTTCAGGAGGAATGCTGGAAACAGCCTCCAGCATGCAAACAGCTGTCTAACAAGTTACCACTGCTCTCCTTTCTTCCTATCTGCAGCAAACACACAGCTACTCAACAGACCTCTCCTCCCCTCCAAAATGCTAACAGAATCCCAGTTTCAAGCTGAAAAGCTGTATGCCTCAGCCAGGTGACACATAATACACACTAAGGCACCACTTCCATTATTCAACATTCTTTGTCAACATCTCTCTGGTGAGTGGGGGCAATCCTGTAAATTAATTCAAGCAAATGAGGAAACCAGACAAGAATTTCTGTGAAACATTTTGTTGAGTTTTAGTATGGTTTGGTTTTTGGTTTTGTGAGACAGGGTCTCAATAGCACGTAGGCTAGCTTAGTACTCACTAAGTAGACCACACTGTCTTTGAACTTGCAACCCTACCTTCTGCCTCCCAAGTGTTGGGATTATAGGCATGTGCCAACCACTAGGCTTAAGAGCCTACTTAATTAGGCAGTTGTAACAGAAGGACCATTTTCTCTATTTTCTTCCTCCTTTCTGCCTTGAAAAACAGATGTGAGGTCTAAACTAAAGCAGCCATTTTGTGACCAGGCAACAAGAAGTGACAGGATATTAAGGAAGCATGAAAAGATAAGAGAGCCAAGGACTGGAGAGAACGAGAAAGCTTGATGACACTGCTAAGCAGCTTAAGTGATGCTGAGAACTTGACTGAACCCTGAACTGCTTAAGTAAATTATAAATAGCTTATAGTTTAAGTCTCTTGCTAGGATAGCTGAAAGCAGGTTTGAATTACAAATTCCCTGTATGGCATGCTCTGATTTTCTTGCTTAATCTCTTATATACATACATAGATTCTGCTTATACTACATGCAACTGAAAACACAATACACACACACACACACACACACACACACACACACACACACACAGAGAGAGAGAGAGAGACAGAGACAGAGACACAGGGGGTTGGGGAGGATATACTGCTCCTATACAGGAGATCAATTTAATTATTTGACAGTGGCTTGACCATATGGCTTTATTAAAGAAATGCTGTCAATGGAAAAAAAAATCTAGGATAAAAATGATACTTCATGTTTGGCCTTGAGTATCGACTTCAGTCTTTCCTTCTGCCATTTCAAATCCTTGAGGAATAGCAACACACAAATAACAAATTGGTAAGTGTTCTCTATCTGAACTAAACTCCTGTCTTCTTTAGTCTTATTAACTTAGTCAAAACTAAACCATTAAAATTTCATTCTTGAATTTGGATCCCCAAAGTTTGCCTGGTTCCTATTTGCATACACTGAGGACTGGAGCCTAATTCTCCAGCTCTTCCCACTGTGACACTGCTGATTCCCCACTGTGGCTGAATACAACAGAATTTGAGTACTGGTCAGAAAGTAAGAGACTAGTCAGTCGTTTTAACCTTTAACTTATTTTGATGTTTACCTCTGACTCTTGATACGCCCATCCCTGTACTGCTGTATCCCAATCCTGCATCCAAGAGCACCCTCCATTCTTCCTCTATCCTTCAATCCTTAGCTCCATTCTCTGACCACAGCCCACCAGTACAGCAGAACATTAAAATATGAATATCCGATCTTATCTCATAATTTCTTCTTTCTAATGTCTGTCTTCAGTCATCCCTCAGAATTCTCAGGGAAAATAAAATCAACAGAACAGAAAAAGGAACACTCAAGTATGTGTCCTCTCTACCCTCTTGTCATTCAAGAGAGAAAGATCAATGACTTTGAATATGGATTTTAAAAACTGGGCATAAACATGTGCACCTTAATATTCTGTGCGCTGAGATGAGAAGAACACAGAGCACTTACTTGCCCTGCACACCTAACTAAGCACAATGCCTGTCTTCAGGGAGAACACTCAGGCAATTGTTTGAGTTACGTGTGTTCCTCAAAGAACTCCATTCTGGTTTTAAAAATTAACTTACAGACAACTGGAGTTATTCATTTTCTCCAAAATGAAGGATGTGAAGCCTCTCTCTTCAAAACTGACAATACTGATAGCCAATTATGAAATTCAGAATTTGGGAAAATAAATTAACTACCAAGATCTTGACTCCTTTCAGAATCTTAAAAGACTTTTGGATAGACTAACAGTCATACTAAGGAACAGTTCTTGCTTAATATCTAATGTATATCAAATGTATAATCAAATATGAATTTTAATTGAAAGGTCAGTGAAACTCAGTAAACCATTTTCCAAATGATCATGAATATTACAAAATGAGACAGGGTTCAAACATTCATAAGAATCACAAGAGTCATAAGAATCACAAGATGGAACAATAGATATTTAATATTATAGAATACAAAAAATCATGTAATCTCAGATTCAATGTTGCAAGTACTCTTCAAGTACTGCTCCAATAGTTCTGGGATTAGATAAATATCCATATTTATATGAAAAGACCACTAAACAGTCCATCTTTTTAAACTGTGCATTTGAGCATAGCCTAATTGTTTTATACACTTTACCTACAACAGCAGGTCAGACACTGAATTTAGGAGTTACTGTGATGCAAACTGAGCCATCCAATTCTGTCCTGCTAATCAATACACTAAAAAGAATAGCAAAATGCAAAGTAATACATTTTTCACTAAATTTGGAAACAAAATTTAGTTTTTCATATCATTTTAATGTTAACTTAATATTAATTAATAAATATTTTAAACATTTTAATTTCTGACATGTTAAATAATGGCACAGACACTACGAAAATTCTTAGAATACTCAATTTTTCAAAATATAAGGGCATCTTGAGACTATTATGTCTAAAAACCACTGGGTTATCTCATCATACTCCCAACCTCAAAAAGTAAAGCAACGGATGATGACACATGTACCTACAACCCCAGAACACAAGAGAAACAGAAATGGGGCTGCAGGCGCAAGGCCACCCTGCAGTACACAGCAGAAACCCTGTCCTTAAAATGTCGTCTTTGTATTTAAACACGCATATTAAATATAAATCAGGGGTTGGGGATTTGGCTCAGTGGTAGAGCGCTTGCCTAGCAACCGCAAGGCCCTGGGTTCGGTCCCCAGCTCCGAAAAAAAGATTAAAAAAAAAAAAGTATAAATCAGAACGTTTTGACTCCTGTTCTAGCAAAACTTACTTTGTGATTCAACTAATCACTCAGTGTCTGTCTCTAAGGTCTTAGTTTCCTCATCTACAAAATAGAATATTCCCAATAAAAAACACAAAATATATCAAAACATGAAATAAACTATAAGGTATTACATATGGTAAGAGGTCAAAGTTGAATTTTAAGAACTTCTTACCTTTCTATAAAATTTTCCTTTCTTAAATTTTGTGGCTAAAACTTTACAGAAAAATACAAAGTAGAAATGTCTCATTAACCAACTAGTTCAAACGCCAAAACATGTAGTTTGATTATGTCCCTTTCTCCACAGTAATAATTGGTAGATGTGCTAAACACGCTAGTATGTGTATTTCCAAATGCATGCAAATATACAGAAAGGAATAAACTCCAAAACACTCATCACCAAGCTTCAGCAAATTTTGTTTTACTTATCTCATGCTTGTAACTGTGTCTATCCAGAAGTTTTCAAACAAACATCATGCATGCATCATTTCATACTTCTAGATTTCTCTTGAATAGACCAGAGTTTAATATAACAATACCATATAGAATCCCATGGTCGTTTCCTGAATGTCTCAAAAAAAGAAGTCTTTGCTTTTAGTTGGTCTGTATTATCAATGTACCATTCTTACTGCTTCTCACGTGATCAACATATTTAACTGAAGCTGAGAAGGAAAAGGAAACCTTATCATCTCTATGTCTCACATACCACAGACAACTTGCAAAGTCAACAACTGTGTTGCCGACTGTGCTTCTCCACCAACCAAATCGCAAAAAGCAGCAACAGAAACCAAAATACACTATAAAATAGGTCATCGTGTGACAAACACTCTTGAGTATTCTGAGAAGTGACTGGAAAAGGACATAGCTTCGCTGCTCAGTGAGGGAAAGCACTGTGAACTGTGAGAAGAAAGAGGTGACAAGAATCAACCACCTGCCATTTCAAAAAGTTTGAGGTCAGGTCCACAACAGGGCGAAACGCAACCGATTCAGCAAATGTTTATCAAAGGACTGTAGTGCTAGGTCCTATCCTAGGATGTGAGTTATGCAGAAAAAAACCCTAATACACACAAGGCCATGAATGTTTCTCAGCTGGTAGAGTGCTCTGCTAGTATATAAGAGGACCTATGGGCTTGATGTCCAGAACTGAAAATACTCACCAAAGCTGACATATAATGCAGATAACAAATAGCACCACCTCTCTGCACGGATCACCATAAATGTGAAGGAGGGGAAAGGAACATATTTAAAATTAATCATCTTGCTATATCACAACATATATGGTGTACCCTTTCCTATAAACTGTGCTATCAACGATCACTCTCATACAGAAATTCTAGACACTTATTTCCATAGCACACAAATCAGGTTAGTGGCAGTGTTTAAGTTAAAGTATTGTGACACTATCTTTTAGAAAAGAGAAAAATTTTTAAAAAGGCATGGGGGCAACATCTGTAATCTAGTACTTTAAAGGTACAGGCAGCAGGTTCACAAGTTCAAGACCAACCTATGATACATACTGAGTGTTAGACCACCCTAAGCTGTATGAGACCATCTCTTTTAAAAAAAATCATTAGAATATCATAATCAAAATAAGTTATTCAGAATAACTGAGATGGGGATGAACATGGACCTCGATTAATACTCGCCTAACATGTTTGAACCCTGGGCTCACTGTCTAGTACCTCCCAGAGTACAGATACAGGCTTGAAATCCCAGCTCTTAGGAGGTGGGGGGGGGGGGTCAGAAGTGTCATCATAGCTTGGGATACACATGACCCTGCCTCAATTAATTAATTGGAATAACAATAGACAAGTAACTGGAACGCTCTATAACCTCCTTGATCTTTGTGTTATTCCCAATCATCTGACAGGACTTTTCCAAGCACTATTTACTTGTTTATGGCACTTATTGTCTTTATCGTGGTGGTGCTCTTGTCTTTTCTTATCAGACTATAAATTTAGTTGATAAGCAAAACTTTATTTTCGGTTGACAGCTTTCAGTCATAAATTTGCTGAAAAAGCAAAAGGATAAACAGTTTCTCTTCGACCTCCCTAGTTTCCCTTCATCAATACACAGTATGCATAGCCGTCCTTTAAGGTCAAGGTCAGTCAAATTCTGTTATCTCTCAACTACATCTTTGAACCTTCTAATTTCTTTTCTCCTTACACAGTGAATCTGGTCCTCACTGCTGTCCAAGAACTGTTAATCTTTATCTTTGCAAGCATGCACACACACCGTAAAATTCTTACAACCTTTCACCCCTTGAGAGTACAGACCTGTGTCCAAAACTTTTAGTATCCGTGTTAATAGGATGCGTTATCCTGGGGCATGGTGGTGCACACCTTTAAGCCTGGCATTGTGGAATGCAGAGGCAGACAGATCTCTATGAGTTTGATGCCAGCCAGAACTAAACAGTGTGAGTTCCAGCTAAGCCAGAGCTACAAAGTGAGACTCTGCTTCAAAAATAGATGAATAAATAAAACAGGAGAAATAGTATGTCTTTAATACACGTTTTTTTCTTGATTGCATGTGAGTCAATTTGGAAATTTAGTTAATAATTTGAACATCTTATGATTTATCCATCCTGAATCAAAATGGGTCATGAAACTGTAACATGGATCCTTCTACTTTAAACTTAACTCCGGTGATTAAGTTTTACGTTTACATATAGTTATATGATCACAATAATCCATCATCTCACCCCTAGATTGTGTGTATGTATATGTGTATATATATATATATATATATATATATATATATATCCCACAAAAAATAGAAACCTGACTTTTTGGTGACAAGAGGCCTACATAATTAACTAACATAGATCAGGAAAGAGATGACAAATTATTATTCTCCACTTGTTGAAGTACCAAGGGGTAAATTCCACTTATACCTCTTTCCTTTCATCCCAAGAGGTATCCTGTTTCCTCCTGTATTGGTCATACCCCTAGCATATGCATACCCATATGTGCGCGTGCACAGACAGACAGACAGACAGACAGACAGACACACACACACACACACACACACACACACACACACACACACACACGCTTGTCCTCAGTAATCTGCCTTAGATTCTCCTTTTGAACCACACTTGGTTTTTCCAAGTCCTGTATCTGCTTAAATTTCTAACCGCCTATCTCAGTCAGTGTAAGAGAATGACCTCTTCTTAAAGTATAACCCTGATTTTTTTTACTTCAGCCAGCTTTCAACACCCTTCCTTCATAAAGCCAACCCTTTATCTATCTAAATGAAAGAAATGTATAAAAATAACAGATTACCCACAACACAAGAAAATCAGGGGAAAATGACATCTGGCTTTTAAGATTTACTTTATGATTTTGCTTAAACCAACATTAGTAACATTTTTTCTTTATGATGTGAGTATCAGTCTCAATTTTAAAATCTGACACAGTTATTAAAGACAATCAAGCATCAAATGTATTGTTTCCTATGAAGTCTTTTTAACATGTTTAATCTGCTGAAAAATGTTGAAAAACTTGTTTTGTTATGCTTGGTTATCTTTTGGGGGAGTTTTAAGCCAAGTGAGATTTCCCTATATTAATCTACTCCTTCAAGTTATGGTATCTTCTGTTTGAGAACTCAAGGCTCTTAAAAAACATTGGTGTCCAATGAAATTATTAGTCCAGATAAGATGCAACAAAAAACTGTCTTTGTTGGAAACACCAGGAACATGAGACTGGATAAACTACACTGGTAAATTACATCAAGTTATATTTAACAGGACTTTATGATTGGTTGAAAATAGAAAAGACTTAACAATGGGCAGTTATATAAACTTGCTTGTTTAATATATTAAGGCCAAATAATGAAAATCCTATGAAATTCAATTTCCTAATCCAGGCAGTTAGAGGGAAAAAAGGGATATTTTAAAACCCCTACGTTGTTCCTGCTCCTCTCTAACTCCAGTCAAACTTCCCTTCAAGCTTCTCAGACCTACTCTCTCTATGTGGGAGGCGACATGGGCTTAGGACCTCACCTAACCCTAGGCCAGACCTACTCTTAAACTAGCTGACCTCTGCCCCCTCTGTTCCACTCTACAAATAAGTTTTCAACATCTAAGAAAAAGGAGGAAGGGGAATTGGTACCAGGATCTTCCTCTTTGTCCCCTTTCTCAATTACTATAATTAAACCTTTGATCAAAAAACCAGGAACTCCCAATTTCATATTAATATTTTAATTTTGTAGGTACTCAATTACAGTCATGGAGCTGAACTAAATGACAAGAACTTGGGAACTGAACAAAGTGAGAGCTGGGGAGGGAGTGGGTATTGTGCACTTTCCTGTTCCCAACCCTGTCCATTAAAATTTACCATCTGAAACACTAAAGTAAAACCAGCACAATTTTAGGATAAGTATTCTGGTATGCTGAGATACCAGGGAGAAAAAAAAAAAAAAAAAAAAAAAAAAAAGAAGTAAATATCTTTATCAACGTTTTATAATTTTAATCAACTTATTCACTACTTACTAAAATTTAAAATAAACTTATTCCTAATTTTCTCTCCATTAGGAACTCTGACAAACACAAATATTGAACTAAAAACTAATAATTCAAGCTGAAGTCCTGAATTTGTCCCATAAGATGGTAAATGTCAAGAAAAAATTAATATCAACACCCCACAAGGTCGTTAAACACCAGTAAATCCCACAGCTTTATTCTTAAAATAAAGACCAAAAAACCCTTTTGCAGTGCCTAGTCACATTTTGACTAAAATACACAAAGCCACAAATACTTCAGTTTTCAATATACTTCTCCAAGCTGCTGATCTTCACCAAATACAGAATTTTATAAATCTGAACCACAGCCGTCCCCCGAAGTGTGCTCATCAATAATATGATTCTGGAGTAGTTAAAAGGAAATTATCTCAATGGTGAAGCTCTTTGTTCCCCTTTTACCTTTAAAAGTCTTTTCTTTATGGGAGATGAAAAAGCATACGACTCTTGAGGAAGTAGTTGTCGACTGTATCAGCTCCATAGAGTGGCCAAGAGCCCCCCTCCCCAGTCTGAGAGAGAGAGAGAGAGAGAGAGAGAGAGAGAGAGAGAGAGAGAGAGAGAGAGAGAGAGAGAGAGAGGAGAGAGAAGGACACATACCTGGTCATTTCCCCAGCAGGTTCCATAGGTTTGATTCACTTGTAAGAGCAGGGTATCTACTTACAATCTTTAAAGGCAAAGTGGCACCCAGCGCACTGTGTAAATAAAAACCTCAGAGGTTTTAAAACCCTCATCTTAACTCACTTCCCCCTTGGTTCCAGGGGACGGCTCAGCCAACCCCACAGCAAATGAGATTATGCAACAGGTTTTTCCTCTCTAAGCATGGGCTGATTAGAGGTGTGCGTTCTCCAAACAGTCTGAGACCCACGGGGCTTCCGAACACCGAGGATCTTGGAAACAGACGTTTAAGGAAAGTTCTTTCCAGTTTTGCAGCGGCCATTCATTTTAAGATCTCCTTGTACTTCCCCCAAGTTTATTACCAGCTTTCTGTAGGAAAACAACCGTCGCCCGCTCTTCAAAGAGTTTGCATACACGTCCTCCTCAGGGTTTTTTTTTTTTTTCTCACGTGAAACTACACGATACTCACAGACCGTCCGTTGCTTCCCCCGTTTTAATGTCTCACATTTTACGGCTACTGTAAATAAAGTCACCGACGGACCGCTTTCCCCCAACACCGTGACGGGAGCCCCGGAATGGAAGTTGAAGTGTGGGGGTGGGTTTTCTTTTTCGGGGTTGGGGGCATGAGTTTTAAGGAAGCGGCACCGTCGCTCCCCAGGTGGCCTCGCTGCCAGCACACAAGGTGAATTTGGGATAATGGAAACAGTCAGGCCGGGGCCCCACTTGGCAGGCGTGTTGTGTAACAGTCTGGAAGTGAGCAGCTTCGCCCGCCCAGGTGCCCGCGACCCGCGGCCCGGAGCTCGCTCGCCCGCTCGCCTCCGCTCCGCTCGGCGCGGCGAGGCCCGGGCGCCCCCGCGACTCGGGCCGACCCCCCAGCGCGGCCTACACACACCCCCGTCACCGACGCCGACGCCACTCCGGCCGGCCGCGGCCCGCCGGCCCCCGGGGAGAGCGCGCGGCGGCCCGCACGAGGTGCGGACGCGCCTCCCAGCCGGCCCGCGGCCCGCCGCGAACACTTACTTGAGGGGCGGCCGGCTCCAGGCTCGCTGTGTGGGGAGCGAGCCTTGTCACCGCGTCGCCCAGCCGTCGCTAGCGCGTCCTCCTCGCCGCCGGGGCTTCTCCTCTGAGGGGTGGGCGGAGAGCTTAGCGAGAGCCCGGGCGTTTGCAACTTTTCTTCACTTTCTCTTCCACCGCCCCCCGAAAGGGGGAAAAAAATGTCGACAGGGATGAAGAAGTTGAGGTAAAGTTGGGGGGGTCCGCGCGGGAAAAGTGGAGAGGGGGAGGGTAAATGGCTGGAAGTGGGATGAGAGCCCCCCCAAACGGTGATGCCCGCAGGAGGGGACCAGGGGGGGTAGGGTGGGGGTTGGGGAGAGAGAAAGAGTCGCTGGTCAGGAAACTTCAAGCGCCGATGAGGTCATCGGTTTAAAAATAAAGAGATGGCGTCACTTGAAACCAATCCCAGTGAATGAACTCAGCGAAGCCCGTGGGGGGAAAGGAGGAGACAGGCGAGGGCAGGGCGGGGGGCGGGGGCGCCGGACGGGGCCGCGCGTCGCCCGCCCCTCGGTGCTCGTCCTCGCGAGCCGGAGGCTCCGGAGGCTCCGGGAGGTGGGCTCGGATCCTCGGGCGCCACGGGGAGGAAGAACCCGGCGCCGCGCGCAGGCAGGCCGCCGCCGTGCTGCTGCTTGCTCCGCCCGCTCGCCCGCCCGCGCGCCTGGTCGCTCCGAGTTCGCGGCCCTGGAGTCAGAGTCTGCCGCCCGCCCGCACTATACAAAAACACGGTGACTAGAGACTGCTGCGGTCACTCTGTAAGAAGGTTCCGGAATCCCAAATCCGGGGCTTTTCTCTTGAGAGGGAAGTTACAGGTACTTTAAGGAAAATTGCACCCGAGTTGTCAGACATTCACCCGTGTCTTCGACCTTGCACCCTATCCGAATGCCTCGATTTATGGCAAACATAGCCAAGGATTATTTTAAAAAATCTTTTCTGCGTGCCCTCGGAATGGCTCAGCATGTAAAGTGTCCATGCGGTGGAGAGAACCGTCTTTGAAAATTGTCCTCAGTCCACATGCCGGCCCCACCCCGCTATACACACAAATAAATAAAAATGTAATAAAACTTTAAGGGGGTTTTGGGCAGTCAAGAGCACTGACTGTTCGATTCCCAGCATCCACAGGGCAGCTTACAACCATCTGTAACTCCAGATCCAGGGGATCTGATGCCCTCTGCTGACCTCCATGGGCACCGAGCACACCTGTGGCGTGAACATACAAACATGTAGGCAAAAACACCCTTACACATAAAATAAGTATTTTCTTATCAGAAGTGCAGCATCATCTTAAGTTAAACCAGAGTTCACTTCCTCTCAAGAGATGCGAGACCTACTTGATTTAACTCCAAGTTTCTCATGGATTTGGGGGTTTTGTACTTGTTTTCTTTTTCTTTTCTCTCTCCTCTTTTCAAAGTAGCTTTGTTTTTGAGACACTACATACTTTGGAAAAAACGAGAGACCTGAGGTGGCGACAACCATTCTCAGCCACTGAATAGGACAATCGAAGCTTTATCCCAGCGCCCTTTGAGCATCTGAGCTTGAAGCTGCTTCTACTAAAAAGGCTTCACGTGGATATCACATAAGAAAGATGAGATTAATGACAGAAAAGCACTCTCCTGGTGGACTGGCCCAAGAGCCAGATTCCTGTGTAGGAAGAATTTACCCCAAAACACTGTCATTTGCAGGGTACTGAAGTAAGGATTCTGGCCCTTGAAGGCAGTATGTTGAAGGAAATAGATGTGGACACTGCCTAGGTGCCTTTTTTAAAGGTGGCAGAAGAACTGATGAGCACGTTTGGAGTGGGTTAGAAACATGATATTTCTGTTAGTACTCTCCTACCTTAAACCCTGCCACCATGGTGCATCGTTAAGGCTGGCGATCACTAATCATTTAAGGTAACCATTATGGAATATGCCTCCGGGTACTTTCAGATCACCTTTCAGAGTAAAAAAATGAGCCCTTTTGGAGGTGAGAACAGCAGAAGACGTCAGGCTGTACGTGCAGATGCAGACCCAGTTTAGATTGGGGGGGGGGGGGTGCCTTTGATCTCTTGCAAATTAGGAGGGGGAGTGTCCGGCGGCTCCCTGTCCTCTCGTGGCAGGACGTGGTACTGCAGCGTCACTGAGCTGACAACCACCTAGGAGCCTGCTTTTGGAAGTTGGGAGGGGAGTAGTCTAAAACTTCACAGGGAAAGGTGTTGGGATCTGTTGACGGAAAGAGTAGAGAGTCCTTGCAGTAGAGGTGCAGAGCATGACTCTCGATAACAACTCCATCAGCTCTGCTGTAATTGCCTCTTCCCTTATTTAGACAATTAAATTGTATTGTCTTCCCTGTGTGTGGGTCTATGAGAGACATTCTATGGGCATCTTCTCTGGATATGGTCTAACTAGGGAGGTAAGACATTGACCAAAGCTGAGTAAAGACTGCATCAGTGATTGAATGGCATACAGTAGGGTTAAAAGAGTTTAGAGGTCAGAAGGTGGAGGCAGACTAGACCACAAAATGAGAGTAAAAAAATAAAAATAAAGTTGGCATGGTGGTGCAGGCCTTTCATCTCGGCATTCAGGTAGAAAAGGCCAACAGATCTCTGTGAGTTCAAGTCCAGCCTAGTCTACACATGGGGTTCCAAGCCAGCCATGGCAACATTTTGGCACCGAGTCTTTAATCATCATCACCATAATCATCACCATAATCATCACCACCACCATCATCATCACCACCATCATCACCATCATCATCATCATCTTGAATCTAGAGAGGAAAAGATGAGAGATAAAAGAGCAGTTTGGGACGGAGGAGGTTGAGACAAGGTCTCACTATGTAGTTATAGATGTCCTGGAATTCAATATTTGGATCAGGCTGGCCTGAAACTCACAGACATCTACTTGACTCTGCCTCCCAAGAATGAGGATTAAAGGGGTGCACCACCATGCCCAGCTGTGGTTTTGTTTGCTTGCTTGCTTGCTTGCTTGCTTGCTTGCTTGCTTGTTTTTAAAGAGAAGGCATCTTAGGAACAGTTCTAACCTCCTTAGAGAATAATTAAGGTTTAGTTTGTGATTTTAAAAAACTCAGTAAAAAGACTATTTTTTTAAAGACAGGTTCCCCCTTTAAAGCCCAGGCTAGCCTGGAACTCACTGTATAGCCCAGTATCTGCTATGGTTTCAGACTCATAGCAGACCTCCTGCCTCAGCTTTCTGAGCACTGGGTTATAGGTATGAAAGGACTGTTTTACAGGGAAGATGGCAGAGATGTGGAAATTGAATGAACAGGGTGTGTTCAGGTGACAAAGGAGTAGACCCTCCCCCACTGTAAGAGACTTGGTTTTTAGCAGTTAGGTATGAAGTCAAATTAAAGATATTCAGAGGCACATAATAGAGGCACTTCATTGGTAGGATGAACACTAAACCAGTGGGGTAAAGAAAGACCATTGAGCAAATTTACCTTACTGAAGGGTATGTTTCTCCATTTCTCCTGCCTCACACGTGCATACACACACGCACGCACGCAGGCACACTGACTGATATCAAAGATATTAACCTCTTGGTTGTTGTGTTGAAGTAAGAGTCTCAACTACCAAAGACTAATGGTAAACTGAGGGTGACCTTGAACTCCTTGGCCTCCAAGTGTCTAGAATTACAGTCATGGGCAACAACAAAGAATATGGACTTTTAAGGCATAAGTTAACAGGACATGAAAAATATATACAAGATGTAAGCTCAGAATTATAAGATCCTCATGAGAAATATTTAATGAAGACCTGATTAGAGTTACAGATCATATTCAAGGTCTGGGAAAACCAAGATAGTAATATTTAAGAAGTATAGTGCTTCTCCAAATATTCTGCACTTCAGTTCTTCTCCAAATCAACCTACAAAATTAAAACAATCCCAGGCAAGATCCCAGAAAGAATTAACAACAAAATCTTAAATGAAAACAATATCCACACGTACAGGGTTAAGCTAGTGGTGGATTCCCTGAAGCCCAACAAAGAACTCTTACTCCTACTGTACCAGAAAAACAAGGGCCCCAAAACCAGATAACATAAAAGAAAACATTTTCATTCCAGTAGTGTCAGTTTACTGTTGTTCTTAGCATAAAATAGGAGCACCAAAGTATTTAGTTGGAATTAAATATGGAAAGCTGTTTTTAAAAAGTCAAGACAGGATTTGAGAGTATTAGGCCAGTGAGAGCTTCCTAAGGAGTCCCCCATCTTTTACTTTTTTCCCCAATGTTCTGGTCTAGCCGGGTGTGATGGCACACAAGTACACAGACAATTCTGGCACTGGGAACACTGTGGCTGAACCAGCATGGTGGCTCGGCAGGTAAAAAGCCTGAGGATCGTGGGACCCATGCAACAAAGCCAAGTGCAACTGTCCTTTCATGAAGATGGCCTCTGTAAGGACTGTCAGGTCTGTCTGTGGTTCAGCAAGGAGCTGGCAGAGGGTGTTGCATGGAAAGCAGTCTTACGGTATCAAGATTTCAATGAGATAGAAACGGAAAGAATGGAAAGGATGAGACACTTTTTTTTTTTTTCAAAAAGCCTGAGGAAAACAGGATAGTATATAAGAAAGCATGAGTGTAGATGAAACCCTATAATGGTCTGACAGCCTGTCTCACGGTCATCTTGCTCCTTCCTGTTAGTGTTGTGGGTGCTTTGTACGTGTGTTTGTTTGTTTTTACATTTCTCTGTTTACATAATAGGGGTGAGCCAGGGTACACTTGTGAAGGTCAGAGAACAATGTGCCAGATGACTTGCCGTCCACAATGTGGGGCCTACCGGTCTACCTCAGGTCATCAGACTTAGCAGTACACACATTTACCTACTTCACATCTAACAGCCATGATCAGTGTTTGTTTCATGTTTTGAGACAGAATCTTACTGTGTAGCCCAGGCTGGTCTGGAATTTCAATATCCTGCTATCTCAGTCTCCAGATTGCTGGAATTATAGGCAGGGCTACCATGACTGACCTCCAAAGCATTATTTTCAGGATTACATAGAATCCAAATTTGGGGTTCTGGCATATATATATATATATATATATATATATATATATATATATATATATATATATATATATATATATATATGCCAAGTAAGTGCTGAAAATACTTTTCTCCTTGTTTTTATGATCTCACTTCTCACTTAAGCTCTCACTTACTGGAATGTGTGTAACACCACATCTGGCTTATACTGGATTTTTAACCCTCATAACAGCCTTTGTAAAAGGCATCCTGGCTTTGTAGCCCAGGTTATTCTCAGACTCATGTAACCTAGGCTTGTCTCAAACCTGAAGTTACTACCTCAGCTTCCCCAAATGCTGGGATTACAGATATACACAGCTTGGTTTTTTTTTTTTTAAATAATTTTACATTGAAAACAACAGAGACTGGGAAAAATCAAGGAGCTTTGTAAGGACACGTAACTGGTAACAAGAAGTTGAAACTAGACTCAAGCTTCTCCATGAGACCAATTTGTTTAGCAGATAAAATACAGAATATGAGTTCCAAACAACACTGAAGCAGTATGCCGCTCTTAGAGTACACTTCTGTAGGGCTTGTGACACAAAAGTAAGCTGGAGCCAGCCAGCTACCAAATCCAGGAGGTCATGGGGGCCATGTAGAAGGTAGTTAACACCAAGCTCTCTGAGTCACTGTGAGGTTTAAATCCTGTACCAAGGAAAGCACCAAGTACCTCTACGGCAACATAGTAACTACCATATCTCATTCCTTCTGCCTTAGGAAACCGTCAATATGGAACCAACCTAGATGATGACCCACAGACTGAACTAAGGTTCAGAGAATGAGGAAGCTCGTTCCAGGAAGAAAAACCAAGTACAGCTGGAGAAACAGAAGGAAAGTGTGTCGAAACAGCATTTGACTGCAATGGTATAAAGTCTGGGAAACAGTTTGGAGCTACATTACGTCAGGACCCAGCCAAAGAATTTACATGTGGTAAGTAACCAGAAACAATAGGAATTATCAAAGTATACATTCATACATACATATACACATACATATGTCGTATATATTATATATAATAATATATATATTATTATTATAGAACTATGCATATGTAGTATAGAAAGTTAAGTCATACACATTGAAAAGAAGAAAGTGGACATCTTTTTACCTGCTCTGATAGACTTTACCCATAAGCCCTCAGTGGACGGAGACCAGCCATAGCTACATATCAAGGACTCTGTCTCGAAGACGTGGGAAAGGCCCACCTCATCCAGTGGTTACTGAAGAAAAAGGAGAATACTTTTTTCTTGTCACATCTTTTAGTGGAGTGTTGTCTCTCCCCATCTTCAACTTTACCAAAGCATAATTGACAAATACAGATGATCAACAGCCAAGGGTTCCAGTGTCAGGACTTGATGAGGGTAGGCACTGGAAATGACTGCGGTAGCCATCTGACATCGCACATTGATATCATTTCCTTTCATGGTATTTTGCTTTTCTTTTTTAAATGATTTTAATATAGTCATTTATTATCATAGTCACAGTGATGTTTACAATTATGTGGAAAGTACTATGTAATCAGTCTTTGATGAGTGTTTGGTCCATGTACGAATGTGCACCACATGCAAGACTAGTGCTATCAGAGGTCAGCAGAGGGCATCGGCTCCTCTGGAACTGGAGCTACAGATGTTTGTGAGCGTCCTCTGCAAGAGCAGCCATGCTCTCAATGGCTGAGCCAGCCCTTGAACCCCGAGTAACTTATCTTCAAACAAAACTTTGTCTCTGGAAACGGAATTGTTCATCTGAACAATTATAACTACACATGTTATTTAATTTCTATAGAAAGCAGTGCCATTGCCACACTTGCCAAAGATGATTTTGGGGACATTTGAGTATCTTTTCTCCATCTTAAAAGTGTGATGGTTGAAATACCTGGGATAAAAGTAGAATTTGGGGGGTTGGGGATTTAGCTCAGTGGTAGAGAGCTTGGCTAACGAGCGCAAGGCCCTGGGTTCGGTCCCCAGCTCCGAAAAAAAAGAAGGAAAAAAAAAAAGTAGAATTTGGGCTGCCTCAGTCTGACCAGAGCATATTAGAGAAACGAAGGAAGGGAATTATGAAGCAAGGGACACCATGCTGGGCCATGGCGACAACTCAGGCATAAATCAAGAAGAAATAAGACTGACACAGTGGCAGTGAGCATGGGACAAACCCAAGACACACTGCAGAGGGAGGACCAAGAGGACTGGTGACAACCACCACGGAGGGCAGTGAGGATGAATAGTGAAAAGTTAACACTTTCCACAGGCCCCTGATTCCTCATTGATAAATGGCGACAGCAATGTGGGTAGATCAAACGGATGGCATGGAGAACACTGAGCAAAAGAGCAGAAATGCAAACACTTCATTCAAATTAAATATTAGCTGATGCTTTTTTTAGATGTTGAAACTAGATGACAAATGAAGAATAGAATTTAGGAGCAGGAGTTACGGATGGTGGTTAAGAGGACTTACGGCTTTCCAGCGCACAGCGTCACATGGCAGCTCTGCTGTCTATAACTCTAGTCCCAGGGTCTCTTTTGTTTGCCTTTCTTCTGTGGAGGCAGTGGTTCTCAACTGTGGATCAAACCCATTGCGAGGCAGGGCTGAACAATCCTTTCACTTCAGTTACTCGTCAGATAGCCTGCATATCAGACAATTTACTTTGATTCATACCAGTAGCAAAGTTACAGTTATGAAGTAGCAACAAAAATAATTTTATGGTGGGGGGGTCACCACAACATGAGGAACTGGTTGTATTAAAGGGTTGCAGTGTTGGGAAGACTGAGAACCACTGTGTTAAGGGCTCTTACTTTGTTCTTCCTGGAAAATCCAAATTATTCTGCTAATTAGCACTCTGTGTGTGTGTGTGTGTGTGTGTGTGTGTGTGTGTGTATGTGTGTCCCTCTCCCACTCTGTGTGTATGTACTTATTCCTGTTACTGTGCGTGTGTGTTCATATGCTTGTATCCTCAGCTGTCACTGTACCTGAACTTTACCCCTTCAATTAAGCTAACTGCCCAAGAGGCTCCGAGGATCTCTCTGTCAGCACCTCCCAGCACTGTAATTACAGTGCATATAACCAGCATTTTTGGTTTAGTTTGGGTGCTGTGGGACATATGTGCAAGTGGGTGCTCATGCACCAATGAATGACATGATTACTGAGGTGAGGTCAAAGGTTAACTTCCAGAAGTGGGTTCTCTCTTATTTCTGTAGGTTCTGGACATTAAATTCAGGTTGTCTAGCTTGTGTATCAACAGCTTTTTTCATTGAGTCATCTCATTGACTTGGACCACTGCTAGGAATCCAAACTCAGGTCTTTGTGTTTGCAAAGCTAAGCATTTTACCAATCATCCCAGCAATTAAAATTGTAATTCTCTTTGTGACTTTAAATCTCCTTTCGTTGTGACCTAACATAGTCCAGCACCTGAAGATTAGAACATAAATATTTTGGAAGGCCAGTGTTCTACTTCCTATATCCTCCACAAAGAAATTGCCTGGAAAATTGGCCCCTGATTTGTCTCTCTGCCTTGCATTCACTAAATGATAAGCGGGTCAATTTTGATCTGAAAATTATTACACTCTGTCATCCGATTTTTTTCTGATATAATCTGATTCTGCTTCATACTAAAATATCTGCGACCAAACACAATCTCTAAAAAAAAAACAGTTATCCCATTAAAACTCGTCCATTGAGGGAAAGAAAGATTTACCATTTGCCACTCATTTTTATCAACGACAATGTTGCTTCTGACACTAAACAACACTGTAAATGCTTACTGGTTGTCACCGCTCCATTGCAGTGCTTTTCACAGAACCTGCACAGCAATGTTTCCTGTCAGCTTCCGTTGATGGATAAATGAACAGCAGATCTGTCCTCAGACAGGTGAAAAATATCAGGTTGCAAGGCCGATCCCATAAATATATCAGAGGTGGGGTTTTTACCCCAAAATAAAAAAGGGGGGTAAAAGGCCATGAACCCAGCATTAGGAACAAATCCTGTAGTTAGCAAAGGGCAAGCTTTAAGGCCTCTGATTCTCTCTAGAATCTGGTACTCCTGTCTTCTGGATGCCTTGTTTCAAGTTATACAGATGCACTCAAGATAACTTTAGACAAATACCCAGTGAAAATGATGTGTTAATGCTTGACCCAGTTTTCTAGTGGCTGGGAGGCTGGCTTAGCATGAGATCAAAGGGGGAACTGACTTGAAAAACAGGGCAGAACAATGCTGCATTGTTTTCTGCCTTTGGGAAGGACACTCAAGAAAAAGAAGAACAGCTGGCCAACAGGTATTGAGCATCGACTGTGGCCCGGCATAGTTACGCGCCTGTCACGTAATTCCCACACCAATCACGTGTGTAAGATTTTTCATCCTCGCTTTAAACTTGAGGGGTTGAGGCTCTGAAGATGAGAGATATCTCACAATCAGAGTGAAACCCATATACACCTTCTCCACCCCAATGAGCCACTCTTACTTGCTTCCAGCTACAAAATGACTTGAGTTAAATAGTCTCTGAAGCTCCTCAAGTTCTGACTGTATGGCCTTTGCGGTCGGAAAGGGAACAGAAGACAAGGAAGGGGCCTCAGGCATGGGGTGGAACCTCTTTTTCTCTTATCTAGGAAAGCACCAGTACAGCCTCTAAGGACGCTATCCTACCACTACAAATAACAATGAGTCCTTCAAGCCTGTAATCCAGCACTCCTGAGACTGAATAAAACAAGAGCATCACTCTTCAATCAAGGCCAGCCTCGGCTACATAGCGAGTTTCAGGTCAGCCTGGGCTATGGAGGGGGATCCTGTCTCTAACACGCATATGCAAACATACACACAAAATCTTTTTAAAATCTTCTAATTCCCCCCTCCCTCCTTTTTTTGTGGACCCTTTTTAAATGAATGCTCAAGTCAGGCAGTGTTTATTGATGGTATTTTACTGTGTTCTCTAGTTAAATTACACTTAAGGCTCTGCCAGGCAGTAAAGGTATAGGATATAGTCTGTGTTCTTAGGGAAATTATAGCTAGTTGAGAAACACAGCTACCTTGGGGCGGGGGGTATAATGTAAAACTGAACTGATTGGTCCAGACCGCAGGTACTGCATGGGTGCAGAGAAAGGGGAGATGAGGGGACACTGAGAACCCCATGGGAACTGGGACAGAGAGCTGTTCACCTTGTGCTGTGGGCTGGGCTCTCTCCGCCTTCTGTGTGTTGTGAAACCCTGGTATGAACCTTTCACACAGTTCAAACACTCTGGGCTGTGCAAGCCGCAGTGCTGTCCTTCATATCACGTCATCTAAATGCCACTTCATCCTTATTGGCACTTACAGGAGGGTAAAACCCCACTGGTATGCAAACACCGTCATGGTTACTTGCTTCAAGCCATGGGAAGTTTCGTGCAGAACCAGTTTCTCAATAGGGTAAATGTTGTGTAAAGGTGTAAGGAGCCTGAGAAAGTATAAGAGGCAAAGCCTGTTGTGGCAGGAACCAGATCTAAATGGGGACACTTCCCTGCCTGCATCAGCAAGGGCCAGTCTCTGGCCCTCCACCTGCAGGACACCTAGGCTTAAGCACTTCTCCAGCACTTTGACCCAGAGGCCCCTACACTTGTCTTATACAGAAGGAACTGCTTAGCCAATCCATTCTGCATCTCTTGCACACTAATCCATTGATAAGACACTACATCTGAAAAATTATCCCATCCCTGAAAAAAATACCTAAGTATCAAATCCTACCCTGTGATGGCCTTTCCTGGTTGTCAAGTTGACTACATTTGGAATGAATTACAATCCAGAAATGGAGGGCACACCTCTGACTGATCTTGAGGCATAGTGGTCATGAAAATATTACGCTCAGGCAAGGTGGTACAGACCTTTAATCTCAGGAGACAGAGGCCAGCCTGGGACATAGCAAATTCCAGGTAAACAGAAGCTTAGGTCCAGACATAGTGGCACACACCTTCAATCTGGACCACACCCTCTGCTGAAGGCCACATAAGACGATGGAAAAGGAGGCGTTTGCTCTTTGCCTGCTTGTGCTTGACTGCCAGCACGTCCGTTGGAACCCACTTCTTCAGGATTCCAGCTTCTACAGAAGAGCAGCCAAGACATCTACTCTCGTGGGACTGAGCAACTACTAGATTCTTGGACTTAGCATTCACAGCTGCCTGCTGTTGGGGTAACTGGACTACAGACTGTAAATCCTTCTAATCCCTTAATATAGAGCGATATTCCATAAATTCTGTGACTCTAGGGAACCCTGATTAATACATACCTAAATATAATATGGGAATCTTATCCCAAAAGATGATATGACATAAGTTAATAGTTACCATATGTTTAGTATGTGTTCTGAAATAATACTAGATTGGAGGATATTGCCTAAACACGCGGGAAACAGTAGCTAAGTGTTTCCATCAAAATATTACCATCAAGTACTAAAGCAAGTGTAACTGGAGCCCAATATGGTGGCTAATGTTGCATTCCTAGCACCCTGAGGCAGAGGATGGAAAGTTTGAGGCAGGCCTGAGCTAGATGGCAAAACCCTGTCAAAAAGGAGGAGGAGGAAAGGAGAGAAAAGAAGAGAAGAGAAAAGAAAAGGAAAGGAAAGGAGGCTGGTAAATGGTTGAGGAAAGTGAAACTTTGGTGATCCTGTAAGTGATGAGGGAAAGCTTCATGGAGACAAGGAATAGGATTTATATTACAGAACCAGAAGAATTTCCATGGTCAGCAAAGAGAAATTATGACATTCTAAAAATGAGGAAAACCACGACCAAGGCCAAAAACAATGAAAATGCATGCATGCAAAATGGAGGTAGTTAGCCTGTCTTGGGGGAGGGTGTGAGACTGCCCTTATTAAGAATCCACAGGAAAGAAGACCATATCGATGAGATTAGTTCAGGGGCTCAGGAGATAGTATTTGCTTAGCATTGAGGCCTTAGATTCCCTCCCAAAGTTCCACATGCACCAGGCATGGTGTGTTTATCCACATGCACCAGGCATGGTGTGTTCATCCACATGCACCAAGCATGGTGTGTTCATGCCTGTAATCCTAGCAACTGGGAGGTGAAGGAAGGAGGGTCGGAAGTTCAGCTTCAGTCGGTTACACAGGGAGTTTGAGACCAGGATGGGCTACATGAGACCTTGTATCAAAAACAATGATTTATTAACAAAACTCAGTAAATGTAGAAGTGCTGATTATATGCCAAACATTAGACTGGGTGACTTACCACAAAATAATAATAGCTTGACCTGTTACAATTTACAGCGTGCCAGGTACTTTATTAAGCACTTCACATATATTAAATCACCTTATCCTTACTACAGACCTTGCATGTCAGTACTGTTAGAATCCCCACTTTACAAAGAAAAAAGACAGAGTCCAGAGGGGTCAAGGAATTTGCTTTAGGTCACATAATTAGTGTGTGGAAAAGTCTGGGCGTGAGCCAAGTGAATCATTTCAAATGTGGGTTCTGAGTACAATGCTAGATTGCTTCCACACATATTATCTAATGAAATCCTCATTAAGTTCTCTATGACATAGGTATTGTTATCCTCATTTTGCAAATGAGGATCCAAGACACCAGGAGTCCACCAATTGCGCAAGGCCATTCCATTGAATACAAGGCTACAATTCCAAACCTATTAAACTTTCCATTACAATATAGCCACCTGGCAGAGGTACTGTCCAGATAGGATCAAATTGTGGAAAACGTTGGCAGCCCAAGAAGAGCAAAAAGCCTTGAAAGGGACAGGGAAGAACTTCAGGATTTTGAACAGGCATAATGACATTAACGAGGACAAGTCTAGGCCCAGCTTCAGCTGGTTACAGGAAATTGACTCAGGGAATGGGTAGACAAGACATTAAATCACGTCATAGATGGTAAGTACATAGAAATGGGCAGGGGACAGGGAAAGGCAAACAAGATAAAAATGAGAAGGGAAATCTGAATGTCTTTGGGCCGATTGGCTGAGAGTAACCAGAGAGATCAAAGAGGACTTCGAGTCCAAGTGACTCAGTGGGTTACTGACAGGGACAGAGATATCATACAAGGACCTGGTTTGTGACCAAAAAAAATGATTTTGAAAATATTATTCGCTTTATAAAACAATGACCTAGGGGTTGGGGATTTAGCTCAGTGGTAGAGCACTTGCCTAGCAAGCGCAAGGCCCTGGGTTCGGTCCCCAGCTCCGGGAAAAAAAAAAAAAAGATAAATAAAACAATGACCTAAAGGACTGATCAGTAGGCAGTCCAGGAATACAGGCTTGGGGTTTGGAGCTCAGGTAAAGAGCTAGACAGCAGAAGTTGTTGATCACAGTTGACCAGAAAAGGTTATACAGCAGCCAGTGAAGGAGCAGGGAAGGAGTAAAGGTTACAGTGACAGCCCAGGGCTGCAGCTCATTTCCTACAGTGTTTGCTTAGCATACACCAAGCCCAGAGTTCAGTCCCTACCATAAACTGGCCATGTTGGCCAATGCTTGTAACCAAGGAGCTGGGGAGGTGCAAGTTGAATAATCAAGAACTCAGTGTCAGGGCTGGAGAGATGGCTTAGCCATCCAGAGGACCTGAGTTTAATTCCCACCAGCACCCCATGGCCGCTGACAATCGTCTGTAACTCCAGCTCAAGGGAACCTAACGTCCTTTCCCTTCATCCGAGGGCACTGCACACACGGCGCAAAACATCCACGCACAGAAAATTAAAAGGTTTTTTAAACCTTTACAAAAAAACACTCAAGGTCAGTACTTTCTACACAGCAAGTCTGAGGCCAACCTGAGTGACAGGACACCCTTCTAAAAGGTAATTAAAAAAAAAGAAAAAGGTTGGAGTGAGCCAAAAGTCACACAAAACTCAAGCCGAGTGGTCAGAGCCGATGAAAACAGAAGAGACGCAAACGACAGCAGGGAGAGCCATGACCACAGACGACTTCCTGTGTCTCTGGTAATCTAGGGTATTTCCTAGAGGAGCCAAACCCAGCTTCTCGGATGGGCCCTACAGAATAATCTGGAACTTTCTCCCACAAGAGAACGGGTGGTGGACATCAGCACAAGGACAGACCCGGAGTCATCAGAAACGGCCTTACCACTGAACTTGTACACTTAATTACGAAGGCCTAAAGTAACAAATGACCATGTTGTGCCATAATAGCAAATCTCTCCCCCAATATGAGTACTGTATATCCCCCGAAAATTTCTAAGAAAACTTCATCTCATCCACTGTCCTCTTCATTAAAGGCCACCAGGAGTGGGTTTTCGTATTTATACTCCCAGCCCTTGGGAAGTAGAGGCAGCCTTAGAGGAGGCTCAGGAGTTCCAGGCCAGTCTTTGCTATATGTCAAGTTTGGGGCCACCCTATGCTACACGAGAAAAACTTTAAAACATTTTTTCTTTCCTTACAGTTGGCAGCCATGGTGCTGAAGGACCTATGAAGCTGTGGTTCAGATGTCCTTGGCTCCTGTGGGGTTTTAATCTGGAAAGAAAACAGGGCCATCGGATGGGAATAACTTGCTACAAAGACTCTTCTTGTGAAGCTGGATGTGGTGGTACTGACCTGTAATCCTAGAACATGAGACTGAGGCAGGGGGATCACTGTCTCAAAAAGGTGACACCCTGTCTCAAAAATACATAAATAAAATAAAGTTTTAAAAAATTAAAAAAAAAAAGCTAAGCTCCTCTTCTGGCTTTTCTCCTCCCTGTGCATTTCTTCTCAGAGCATTAGGAGCATGGACACATTGGCCAGTACCCCACCCTCTGCGCCCTCTTATGCCTGACGGAATTAAGAAAGTGACTAAGCACTTCAGCCAACACCTAGAAGGGACTTGCCTGAGACATGAGATGGGAGTCCTGTGGCCTCAGCTCCTGCTTGCTGCTTTTTTGACGCGCGTTCTTTAAGGTTTGAAGCCCCACCCTCTGACTGACATCACAGAGGTCATCTCCAAATCCATATCAAGACTTCTTCCCCACAGTCCACGTAACTCCATGTAACCTCTAAGTTGGGGTCCTCCACAAACCGTGACAGCCTAAGGATGCTCCTCCTGTCCTTTAGTAGCATGATGGATTCCTCCTTATCCTGAAGTAAGGAAATGGGGCCCAGGGTTGTTAACTGGCTTGCCCAAGAGTATACACTTGGTTCACTGGAGAACAAGAAGGAGAGACAGATTCTCTGACCCAACCTACAAATTTTTGTCAGCTAGATAAAGACGCTGGGTGAACAGTTTGGAATTCTATTTTTATTGAAGCTTTCCCCAAAGATTTGGTCTCTTTTACAGTCTTTTTCTTACAAGATGTTTATAATGTCTGAAAATGCCAGTTTATAGTTTAGAAGGAACTGGGAACAGCCTTGGTGAAGTGAGGAGACTCATTGGTTACCCACAAACCATGTCAGCCAACCTATTACACTGTGGCCAAAGCTCGGATCTATGCCCGCCCTCGGCCTTCTTATGGTGAGGCGTAATTGAGGGCCTGTATACCAGGCCTTTCTAGGCCTTTCCAGTATTGCCCCACATCGACCTTGATGCCTTCCTCTGAATCCTTGATTACCAAATGTCAACAGGCAGCCGGTCAGCTTGGGATGGGTCCTGCAAGGCTACTGCAAGACAGGCGAATGACAGGCCAGCTCATCAACAAGGTACACATCGGGCAAACGTCAGGAAAAACTGGTCTTTCCAGCTCATCACTGGAAAAGCAGTTTTGTGTGAGGCTTCCCATGGTATTAAATAGATGTGAGAAAGGCTGTTCCGTCATCACATTCATTTGGATAGGCATCTAAGGTCAGAGCATCACAAACAGACCCTCCCTGTCCCCGATAGTATAAAGTTGAGCAGACAAACCTGCTTTCATGAAATCGACATATTTTTCCTGTGGGTCTTTGTCTTTTCCATAGGCAAGCACTCGTGCAGCCTAGGTCATGTAAACGAGGCTATACTTCAAGCAATTCTCCTGCCTCCTGAAAGTTTAAGACTTCTAGATATAGAATAATACTTCTAAAAAGAGTTTGCAAGTCACCTATCAGAGCCCTATCTTAGCAGGAGAGGGAAATAAGTTTCTCATTAGATGAGAGTGCACTCGTTTTTCTATGAGCTAAAATTGCACCCTTGGCTCTGGTGGGACCGGTGGCTAATCTAAAACCCATAATATTTTTCATATAAACCACAGCTCGGATCAAATTTTTTTCCATCCCAATAAATTTCTTAAATTTTTGTTCAGCTTATAATTTGCTTTTCAATTCTGTTTTAACCCCATATTTCTGTCTAGAGTTTGAATTTGCAACTTGTTAATTTCACTAACTTTTTTTTTGAGAAAAGAGAAAACCATCCGTAGTGTACACTTTACAGAATGCCTGCGATCTCATGTTAATAGCTAAAGCATTCTCTCCAAACAAGGTTTTATTTTTATTTTATGTGTATCTTTTTTCCCCTGCCTGTGTATCTGTACACCATGTTCGTACATTGCCCATGGAGGCCAGAAAAAGACGTCTAATCTCCCAGAACTGGAGTTAGAGATTATGGTGAGCCACTATGCGAGTGCTGGGAATTTAACTGGGCTCCGTTGGGAAAGTAGCCAGTGTTGTTATCCTCTGAGCCATTTCTCCAGAACCCCTCTCCCTCCTCCCGTTCTAAATAAGGCTCTGGTCCGTGGGGTGGGTGGGGTGGGGCCATCCTTGTGGAGAGGTGGGGAAGGGGGCGGGGTAGGGAGGCAGTATGGGATGTGGAACTGGGGGGAGGGGGGTTGACTGGGAGGGGAATGAAATGTGAAATGTGTAAATTAATTAATTAATTAATTAAAAGAAAAAATATGGCAAAAAAAATGGTTTAACTTAGAATTCTACTCACTAGTTTTTTAAGGGTGACTGACTTTATTTTTTTCATGACAAAGAGGAGTGTTCCTGCAGGAAGTGGGAGAGACTGAAATAATGTCATAAAAAGCTATACCTTGGGGTTGGGGATTTAGCTCAGTGGTAGAGCGCTTGCCTAGGAAGCGCAAGGCCCTGGGTTCGGTCCCCAGCTCAAAAAAAAAAAAAAAAAAAAAAAAAAAGCTATACCTTCTCGAACTCCAGACTCACGTGAGCACTTGTAAGTCACAAGTCAGCACTTATTTTTCTTAATCACTTTCCACTTTTTTTTTGTCTCTCACCAAACATGGAGCCCACCAGTTTGTCTCTAATGATGGCCAGCAAGCCCCAAGGACCCTCCTGTTAGCACTCCCAAGTACTAGAGTGGCAGGTGCATGCTTCGTACCAAGCTAGTTTTACACGAGTGCTGGGGGTCAAACTCAGGTCTTCTTGCTTACACACCAAGCACTTTACCAACCGAGGCATCTCTCCAGCACTGGGGGATTTATTTGTGTTTCTTTTATGGTGTATAAGGTAATAGTTTATTTCCCACTAGTCGTAAAACCTGGAGACGTCAAGAAGTAGGAAGAAAAAGGATTTCCTAATCTCTTCATACCACATGGATATCTGCTACATGCCAAAGAACAATAAAACTTGGGTGATGTTATTTACTGCAAACAGCCTGACACGGAATCTCTGACCCCTGTTTCTCCATTCTTCATATCTAGTAAAACTGGCTAACATTTATCAAGTACACATGATGTTCTAGATACTCTGAAGAGCACTGTATGAACTTACTAACAAGACTAGAAACTGTCATGATTTGAAAAGAGTTAAACTAGGGTCCCATTTGTAGTAGGCAAATATTCTACTCTCAACTATTCCCCCAGCCTGAGTGACTTCTTTTTCTTTTGAAACAAGGTCTCATGTATTCCCAGGCTAGCCTATGTAGCTGACTTAGTTAGGGTTTACTGCTATGAACAGACACCCCATGACCAAGGCCAGTCTTATATGGACATTTAATTGAGGCTGGCTTACAGGTTCAGAGGTTCAGTCCATTATCACCATGGCAGGAGCACGGCAGCATCCAGGCATAGTGTAGGAGGAGCTGCGAGAAGCCACATCTTCATCTGAAGGCCGCTAGCAGAATACTGATTTCCAGGCAGCTAGGATGAGGGTCTTAAAGCCCACACCCACAAGGACACAACTACTCCAACAACGCCACACCTATTCCAACTGGGCCACATCTTCTAATAGTAATATGGGCTGAGCATATACAAACTACAACAGTAGCCAAAGATAGCCTTGAACTTCTGATCCTGCTGCTTCTACTTCCCAAGTATTGAAATTACAGCCATGCACCACTGTACCTAGTTTCTGTAGTGCTGGGGTTCAAAGCCAAGGCTTCATGCATGTTGAACAAACTCTACGAACCACACATCACCAGCCTGAGCACTATATTTAACAGGTCAGCTTTCTTGCTTGATTTAACTCACATACCAAAGGTGCATAGAGCTTGATTCCCACCAAATTATTGTGACCCTAGAGGCCAAAAGCTCCCCCACTATTATGTATCAGTCCAGGTCCCCGAGGAGAGCCACTGTAAGTCTGATCCTTATGAATCATGGAATGAGGGACAGGAGGAAAGGAGAGTGGGAGGGAGGGAGAAATGTTGATGATAAAGAAGAGCCTTAGATCACTCTGCTGCAGGAAGGGAGCCCTTAAAGACTAATGCAACATCTTAGAGGTAACTCTGCCCACCACTGTAGTTCCTCATTCCTCAGAGACAGACTTGGCTTACCATCCCTGCTGACTCAGTAATACAGCAGACTTTAAGATTCAGAAGGGACGTCATAGCTGGCTCAGTGTTAAAGAGCACTTGTTTAAGTGCTTGAGTGTTTAAGAGGACCCAAGTACAGTTCCCAGCACCCACCTAAGCACTCACAAGTGCCTGTGTAACTCCAGCTCCAAGGATTCAACGTCCCTCAGACACCTGAGCACTTGTGATATGCACACATACACACACACACACACACACACACACACACACACACACACACACACACACATACACATAAATAAAAATAAATGTAAGAAAACAAAAGGCCAAAGAGATGGCCACGTAGTTAAGAGCACTTGTTACTCTTACAGAAGACCAGAGTTCTATTTCCAGCATGCACACGTTGGTTTACAATCATTCATACCCAGAGCTCCATAGTTTCTAGTGCCCTCTTCTGGCTTCAAAGGACCAAGTCATGAATGCAGAAGAGTTACACACATGTCTACAAAACATACATCATCATCACCACCACCACCACCGTCACCATCACCGTCACCATCATCATCATCACCACCACCACCACCATCATCATAAATGCTTTTTTTTTTTCTTTCTTTTTTTCGGAGCTGGGAACTGAACCCAGGGCCTTGCGGTTGCTAGGCAAGCGCTCTACCTCTGAGCCAAATCCCCAACCCCATAAATGCTTTTTAAAAAGAATGCTGGCCTTGAAAAGAAGCCATGACAAGTTTCAGAACACACAAGGTGGAATTCCTGGTCACCTGGGCTCCTCTCTGAACAGCATGTTTTCAATAATTGCCGTCTTGTTAAGCCATTCTGTCTCTTCTAGATACGCTGGGTTTGTCTTCAATAACAGCTCTCCCTGCTAACCCATTTCAGGGAGCTGTCATCACTGACATAGACAGTAACATTCATTTAACATCTTCTTACTGCCAGCCTCAGTTCCCATAAAATGGGACCATCCTTCCATTACAAAAACCCAATTATATGGGAGCCCAATTTCAGAAATGGGTGGAGACTTCTTCACGTCACTCTTTCAAGAACTATGATGACCCTCTACTTAGATAGATGACAAGAATCTCACCTCTTTCCTTAGATAGACTAGTATCAAGACTGCCTCATACTTTTGGTAGGGCCATCATTATAAAGTATAGTTGGGCCTTTTCTGGTTACTGTCTGTCATCCATCTACTTAAAATTCTTTCAAACATTTTTAAACTAAACTCCAAGTGTTTGGTGATGGTATACCAGGACCCCTAGGACCCAACCACTCCTGCTTCTCCAACATTACCACTCGCACCTAGTTCCTGGCATTTAACAACTAAAAAGTATTACATTGTCATTTCGGCAAGGCCATGTTCAAGCCTCTCCCTTTCTCTGGAATGCCTTGATGTCACCTCCTTCTCCTCTGCGTTTGTGCCTGTCTGTGTCAATCCTATTTTAGATTCACTGTGGCTACTATTGTTCCAGAGTTCATATAGACCCCAGTGAAAGATGATTTAATGCAATCCCTGGCCCAATTCAGGAATTCCCTCTAAGGCATGCTGGCAGAGAGGCAGGAAGGAGATCGTTTATAGTCATAAACAAGACAACCGGCTATACCTCATAGTCACACAAGTTCAGCATAAGCACTTAAAAACATCTTTTTACAAACTTTTGTGTATGGGTGTTTTGCCAACAGATCTTGTCTGAGCAGTACTTGCAGGCCTGGAGCCCATGGCGATCGGAAGGCATCAGATGTCCTGGAACTGTAAGTACAGATGGTTGTGAGCCTCCGTGTGGACACTGGAAATTGAACCTGGGTCTTCTAGAAGAGCAGCTGTGCTCTTAACTGCTGAGCCTTCTCTCCAATGTATAACCCCTTGTTTTTAAGACAGCTTTTCTCTAGGTGGCCCTAGGTGATCAAGAACTTGGTATTTGCCAAGGAGTAGTGGCATATGCCTTTATTTTTTTCCACTTTTATTATTTAAGCGTAAGGAAATTACAGTCGAAAGACATTGAGTATTTTAAAGAAATTTTGAATTTTAAAGAGCACTTGTCAGATTTTTTTTACTAAGTTATTTTTTCACTTTACATCCCAATCCACTATATATCACCTTTATTGTGCTTAGGAGTGTGACTTGTATCCCTGATATCTCCAAGACTTTTAACATGAACATTGGCCAGGTAGTGAGGAACGCATACCACAGGGTTGATTTGAGAGGTTAATTTACAATTGCCACAGAAGTCTCCCACTATTAACGTGTGGGGTTCAGTGTGTGGTTTAAGCTTTGCTGATGTTTCTTATGTGAATGTGGGTGTCCTTGTATTTGGGACATAGCTATTCAGAATTGAGACTTCATCTGGATTTTTCCTTTGATAAATATGAAGTGTCCTCTATCTCTTTGGTTAATGTTGGTTAGAAGTCTATTTTATTAGATATAAGAATGGCTACTCCAGCTTGCTTCTTGGGCTTGTTTACTTAGAAAATCTTTTTTTTTCCAGCCCTTTATTGTGAGGTAATATCTATCTTTGATGTTGGGGTGTGTTTCTTGATTGTGGCAGAAAGATGAATCCTGTTTTTGCATCCATTCTAATAGTGCCTTTTCTTTGGGGAGTTGAATCCATTGATTTTGAGAAATATTAAAGACCAATGATTGTTAATTCCTGTTGTTATTTTGATGTGGTGGTGAGTGTGTGTGTGTGTGTGTGTGTGTGTGTGTGTGTGTGTGTGTGTGTGTCCCTTCTTTTGGTTTTGCTGGTGTGGAATTATGTATTTCCTGTGTTTTCTTGGGTGTAGTTAACTTTCTTGGGTTGGAGTTTTCCTTCTGTAGGGATGAATTTGTGCATAGATACTGTTTAAATTTGGTTTTGTCGTAGAATATTTTGTTTTTTCCATTCTTAGAGATTGACAGTTTGGCATCTGTGGTCTCTTAGAGACTTCCAAGACATTTGCCCCAGGTCCTTCTGGTTTTAGAGTCTCTGTTGAGAAGTTGGATATAATTCTGATAGGTCTGCCTTTATATGTTACTTGGTCTTTTTCTCTTACTGTTTTTAATATTCTTCCTTTGTTTTGTATATTTATGGTTTTAATTATTATGTGGTAGACGGATTTCTTTTTCTGGCCCAATCTATTCAGTGTTTTGTAAGCTTCTTGTACATTTATAGGCATCTCTTTCTTTAGGTTAAGGAAATTTTCTTCTATGACTTTATTGAAGATATTTTCTGAGACTTTGAGCCATAAATATTTTCCTTCTTCTATTCCTATTATTCTTATGTTTGGTCTTTTCATAGTATCCCAAATGGTTGTTTTGTGTCAGAAACATTTTAGATTTAATAATTTCTTTGACTGATGTATCAATTTCCTCTATCCTATCTTCTACACCTGAGATTCTCTCCTCCATCTCCTGTACTCTGTTGGTAATGCTTGCATCTGTAGTTTCTGTTCTCTTATGTTCTTATGTTCTCTTAGGTTTTCTATCTCCAGGATTCCCTCAGTTTTTGTTTTCTTCATTGCTTCAGTGCACACCTTTGATCCCAGCACGTGGGAGGCCAAGGCAGTCAAATCTCTGAGTTCAAGGTCAGGCTGGTCTACAGAGAAGAGAGTTCCATTCCAGGACTGTCAGGGCTACATAAGGAAACTTTATCTTGAAAAAAAGGGGTTAGGGGTGTGGACTTGATATGTGAACAGGTGAACGCAAACCCGTGGTAACCTTCCTACTTCCCCCAAGTGCTGTAAGTAGAAGGGGGTGGGGGGAAGGCCACCACACCCTGCTCTGTGCTTCTTGCTCTGTTTCGTCATAGATCTATTAGTTCCTCTTTTCCACCTCTCCGGTGGCTAGCAGTTAAAACAAATAGTACTTAGCTGAAGTAAAAAGAGCTGAAGTACAGGCACAGTTACCATAAGCTTCAAGATGGATGGAGTTAGGAATCAGAGCCTCACTGAACCTTTCTCTTGGTAAGTTCTGTGGAGAAGACTACTAGCCCTGACCGTCAGCTTGATATCTGGAGGGGCTGGAGGTGGGAAGGATAAGGAGGAGCAAGGACAGAGCTTGGCAACCAGCCCTTGACCATTTCCTTCTTGCTTTTCATTTCTGAACCCCCTACTTGTGACTCACACATGTTCCAAAAGGCTTGTGAGGATTTCAGTAAGTGGGAGGCCAAGGCAGACAGCAGAGCCACAGTCCATGATAAACCACACGAGCACTAGAGTTTAGCCAAGTATCGGCAGTTACTAAGAGCCTAAATGTTTTCCTTTGTACTTTTTGGTAAACCTCTTTTTTTTTTTTCTGTAAGGCTGAAGATTTGCATCTTTGAGCCACATGCATAGATGGGAGAGAGTACAGAGGGGGACAGTAGTCAACCAAGATTGCCTGCAGAACCCTGAAGTTCCTGGGATTGTGGGATGAAAACGATGGCCAGTGTAAGTCTTCACAGCCATATCGATGGGCATCCTGCTGCCTGCTCTCATACACCTGAGAGGGCTCGGTATGGTGGCTGAGTCAACAGGAGAACATTGTCCAGCCGTTTTCAGCCAACAATCTACTCTGAGGAAGCACAAGGGCTTGTAATAATTCTGAACGAATCAGAAAAGCAGGATGAGTAAAAGTCTCATTGGAATGTTTACATTGTAATATTGGGAATGAAAACAATAACCAAAATGGCACTGGCCATTCTGAGTCATGAAATGGCCGTAGTGGCCATTGTAACTCTGATCAAACAAGCATGCAATTAAATTTTATATCAGAATATGAGTATAGACCATCTGGAAATATAATCGAGAAGAGAATGATGAAAGGAAATTAGTTCCATTCGATTTCAAAATATCTTCTGAGACCACACCAATTAAGACAGCTGTTACAAACAAAACCAGGCAGGGCATGTCAGTGGGACGACAGAGGCAATCCACAAACGGACACACGGACCAACAGAGTCGGGTTATAATACAAGGAGCGTTCCAGGGCTGGCGGGAAACTCGGCGCAGAGCATCTGTCTAGTAAACACACAGCAATGAGTTCGGTTCTAAATGTGTAGGAAAAATGCTCCCTGAGTGTTAGCATGATAGAATTCTAGATGCAAAAGGACAGCAAGTCTGCATTTTTTTCCATCTGTAATTCAGCACTATGAAAGACTCAGCAGGAGGATTGTTACAAATTCAAGCCCAACCTAGGCTACACAGAGAGTTCTAGGCCAACCTGAGATAAATACAAAACCACATCTCCAAATAAGTAAGTAAATAAATAAAGCCAGGTAAAGACTCAAATATAAAAATGAAATTATGAAGTTATTGAAATGAAATAGTTAACTTATGTATAGTCTCCATGTGTGATCTTCTGATGGAAAAAAAAAATCTTTCTCTGAGTAAAACATAAGATTCAACCTCCATAGAGGAATTGTTAATAAGCGTAAATTGAAAATATAAATTTCTGGGTTGAAGATGTAGCTGTGTTGGTAGAATTGGCATGCTTGCCTAGCATGCACAGAGGCCTGGGTTTTCCCCTCAGTACCACATCAAGCAGATGTGGTGGCACAGGCCTGTGACCCTACCTAGCACTTGGGAGGTAGAGGCGGAATATCATAAGACAATCGTGGATGCATAGTGAGTTCAAGGTCAATCTGGCTACTCAAGATCCAGTCACAAAGAAATGGAATCCTCCTCCTTCCACAAACGCCAAGAGTGGAGAAATGTATATAGATGGTTTGCATATGCTTGGCCCAGGAAGTGGCACTATTAGAAGGTGTAGCCTTGTTGGAGGAAGTGTGTCACTGTGGGAGTGGGCTTGGAGACCTTCCTCCTAGCTGCCTGGGGATGTTCAGTCTGTTCCTGGCTTCCTTTGGGTGAAGATGTAGAACTCAGTTCCTCCAGCACCATGCCTGCCTGGATGCTGCCTGCTCCCACCTTGATGATGATAGACTGAACCTCTGAGCCTGTAAGCCAGCCCCAATTAAATGTCCTTTATAAGAATTGCCTTGGGATTGGGGATTTAGCTCAGTGGTAGAGCACTTGCCTAGCAAGCACAAGGCCCTGGGTTCTGTCCCCAGCTCCGAAAAAAAGAGAAAAAAAGTTGCCTTGGCCAGCAGTAAGACCCTAACTAAGACATGTACAGACACTGGCAAAAGAACACATATTCGTGATGCACATGAAAGAAAAGCACAGGCTGGAGGTTTGCTCAGGGGTTAAAAGCACTTGATGATCTTTCCCAGACCCACAAGACAATGTCTCACTATTTGGCTCTAACTGTCCTCATTTTGTAGACCAGACTGGCCTTGGACTCAGAGTCTAGCGGCCTCTCTGTCTACCAACTACTAGGATGAAAGGCATTCAGCACAACGCCTAGTTTACACTTGATGCTCTTGCAGAAGACCCAGGTTCAATTCCCAGCACCTACCTGGGTGCTGACAATCCTATGTAACTTCAGCCTTGGGGGACCGGACACCCTCCTCTGACCAGATACCCACAGAGTGTACTTACATCATACATGTGTACAAGTATGTACTTACATACATGCAAGCAAAACACTCACACACATAAGATAATAAAATGAACCTAAATAAAGGAAAACAACAGTATTTTTGGAACTCTGTGTGTGTGTGTGTGTGTGTGTGTGTGTGTATGAGAGAGAGAGAGAGAAAGAGAGAGAGAGAGAGAGAGAGAGAGAGAGAGAGAGAGAGAGAGAGAGAGAGAACTGGACTCTATCTTATACATGAATTCACACAAGAACTGAGAGATATATCATTGAAATTGAAATTCTGTATGTTTGTATTAGTAAAACAAAAGCAAGAATTCTAAAAGGAAAAAAGGGAGCATATGGTGTTCTACCCCCACAGATTCAGAACAGTATCTAATATGTGTTATTGACTGAAAACAAAGTCAGAAGCTGGGCATGGTGGTATGTGCCTGTAATCCCCAGACTTGGGAAGTAGATATGGGGTATCAAGAATCCAAGATCAGCTACACACTGAATCTGAGGCCACCCTGGAGACTCTTCCTCCAGCCTCCCGCTCACCCAAATGCCTGGAGTGTAGCTGAGCGGCAGAGCTTTTGCCTGGCATGCCCAGGCCCTGGGCTCTACTTCCATCTCATGAGGTCACAAACGCACGCAGTTATTGTCACTCCTCAGGGACAGTACGATAGAGTAGATTACAATTCTGGGTGAAGGGAGAGCTAAGCAAGTGTTCAGAAACATACACTGGGCACCACCATGGAGCCACACTGTGTGCCTGGGGGGCTCTCTCGGTATCTACTTTGTCATCTATTGCTCCCGTGTGACAGAGTGCCTGGCAGGAAGCAAGGCTTTGACCTGGGTGAGACTTATGTCAGAGTCCTGCACAGGCATGGGTTACTGAAGAGGTTAATATACACCAGGCCCTCACACTTTAGCATTTGTTTCTGTGTACTACACCATCACATACATGGTCAAACATATTTTTTTTAATTGCCCAGAGTGAAATGAGGAATGCTAAGAAAGGTTTGACTCCATTGTGGTTCCCAAACCAAGGACACTCCTAAGCTTGCCATGCACTTGCCTGTCACTTGCTCACTTCTCTTTTTTTTTTTTTTTCTTCTTCTACAAATCTTTTCTTTTCTTCTTTTTTTTTTTTCTTTTTTTTGGAGCTGGGGACCCAACCCAGGGCCTTGCACTTGCTAGGCAAGCTCTCTACCACTGAGCTAAATCCCCAACCCCATGTCTTTTCTTTTAATTGGATATTTTTTATTTACATTTCAACTGTTATCCCCTTCCTGGTTTCCAGTCCAAAAACCTATCCTATCCCCCACCCCCCTTCTTCTATGAGGGTGTTCCCTCTCCAACCACCCACCACTTCCCACCCTGACATTCCCCCACACTGGGGGTTCAGCCTTGGTAGGATCGAGGGCTTCTCCTCCCATTGATGCCCAACAAGGTCATCCTCTGCTACAAATGCAGCTAGAGCCACGGGTCCATCCATGTGTACTCTTTGGGTGGTGGTTTAGTCCCTGGGAGCTCTGGTTGCTTGGTATTGTTCTTGTAGGGTTGCAAACCCCTTCAGCTCCTTCAGTCCTTTCTCTAACTCCTCCAATGGGGACCCCGTCCTCAGTTCAATGGTTGGCTGCGAGCATCCACCTCTGTGTTTGTCATGCTCTGGCAGAGCCTGTCAAGAGACAGCTATATCAGGCTCCTGTCAGCATGCACTTCTTGGCCGAACCCAGGGCTTTGCGCTTCCTAGGTAAGCGCTCTACCACTGAGCTAAATCCCCAGCCCCGGCTTGCCCACTTCTTTGTCCTTAGTTCCTGACTGACTTTACCTCCTGATGCCTGCTACACCCAAACCTGCTTGTTTGGGCTTCCCCACTCTACTTCACTCCACTGTACCTTTGCAAATCTCTCTATATCTGCCTGCTTGAAAATAAAAACTTGTATTCCTTTTTGGAGACTTGCCATGGTTCCTCTCTATTTTATTTGTTCTGTGTTATCCAGCTTAACACACTATCCTGCAGTTATTCATTTAACTGTGTATTCAAGAAAACGCTCATTTATAAGAGTGTAAGTAAATCTCACATCCCTACTGTAGCTCCTTGAGGGTGGAGACCCAGCTTAGTGTTCCATTATTAGTGTGGGTGTATCTGCATATGCATTCTCTCTCTCTCTCTCTCTCTCTCTCTCTCTCTCTCTCTCTCTCTCTCTCTCTCTCTCTCTCATCTCCTTCCCCTCCCCTTTTCCCCCTTCCTTTCCTCCCCACCCCCCCCATGTTTCAGTGCACATATGGAAATGAGAAGACAGCTTATGGGTGTCAGTTCTCGCTCTCCATCACGTAGGTCACAGAGAACCAACTTGGGTCATCAGGCTTGGTGGCAGACACCTTTACTCCCTGAGCCATCTCACTTGGCCTGGAAGATGTCTTTGTAGTGATGGCACTTCTTGATACAGAGACAACCTAAGCATAACCTGCAGCTCTCTTGTCCCTAGTCCCTGTGGAAGGGCCTCTCTCTCCAAGGCTTTGGCACTGAGATTCCTGTGTGGACTCGTTCAGTGTGGACTGCGCAGCTGGCACCAGCTTGCACAGGGACGGGTTTGCTACCAGACACGCCAGAGCACCGGCTGTATGTCATCCCAGTCTTGACTGGGAGGGAGCCTTCAGGCAGATGCTTAAGCTTTCTTTCCTTCACATAGCAAGCATCTCTCCAAACAAGCTTGGATGGCCGCTTGTTTTCTTCAACAAAATGATTAATGGGGAAAATTACTCATGTGCCTGGTTACAATGACATTTCTAATAACAGAGTCTTTTTGTTGATGGAGTACCGGGGTAAAAATACCCAGGAATTTAGTACCAGTGGGAGGACCACCTGTCTGCCCCAGGCACTGGAAAGGAGAAGGGGGGGGTGGCAGCTCCCTGGAAGGGTACCCAAGAGGGTCTAAGTCTGTCACCAGCCTCCCTGCAACTCCCCACAAATGACCCCTGAGTTTAGCAACAGCACCTGTGGAAACAAAGACAAATGCCTCTAGCTGGCTGGGGACCTAGATACTCACTAGCAAGCAGCTAGTGAGACTTCCGAAGCCTGGTGGTGGCAGAGCGGAGGAGCCAGGAGTCAGGAGGGCCAAACATCCAAATCACCGGGTAGAAACAAGGGACGTCGGTAGGGCAGAAACACACGGTGTGACTGGAAAAGCCGAGCAAGGGTAGCTAGCCAACACTCCCACGGTGCTTAGGACCCTGCAGTGTGGGGTGGACAAGGGCAGGGAAGAGTGAGTACTGATGAGAGGAGGCACCACCTGTCCTCTGGAAGCCATAACTGGGCAGACAGGTAAGAAGCAGGTAGCTGGTCTTTATCTGCATGAACAAGAAGGTCAACAAATCCCATGCTATTGAGGAAGGATGCCAATTAAGGAGATGTGCGGGAGCCTGGAGTTTTTCAAGATAGAGCTAAGCAAGCTGGAAATGATCTTTAAGAATTACTGAAAGAACAATTCCCTGAAACCTATTCTCTTAAAAATTAATAAGGATCCGTCCATGGTGTGCACGCCTCTGATCCCAGACCTCAGGAGGCAGAGAAGTCTCAGCCTCCTGGTCTTTATAAAGTGAGTTCCAGGCCCAACCAGGACTACACAGAGAAACCCTGTCTAAGAAAAACAAACTACAACAACAACAACAACAACAACAACAACAACAACAACAACAACTACTAAACAAGCACAATACCGGGGGCTGAAATATCACACCGTCGTAGAGTGTTATCTGTACATATAGGCCTGGGTTCCTTCCTCAGCTCCAAGACAAGTTGTATAAAGGAGATGGCTGGCTGGGAGATGACTTGGAAAGTAACGTGCTTAAGCATATTTGAGGGTTTTTTTTTTTTTTTTCGACTTGATACAAGCTAGGGTCATCCCAGAGCTCCTACAGGGAGATGGGAAGCAGCAACAGAAGCTCCTGGGAAGCCAGTGGGGCAGCTAGCCTAGCATATAAAACAGCAAACAAGAGGTCCTGGTTCAAGCCAACTGAAATCGAGCACTTATACCAGAGGGCACGTACACACACACACACACACACACACACACACACACACACACACACACACACACCAAAATGATGATGATGTCAGGTCAAACCAAGTCTGGGAACAGGCATTTAAAAAGACTATTTGCATGGCAATGATGGAGCCTGCCTTTAATCCCAGGATCTCTGTGAGTTCAAGGCCACTTGGTCTACAGAATGAGAGAGAGAGCAAAGAAGAGAAAGTGAGTGAGAGAGGGGGAGCTAGAGGAGAGAGCAAGAGCCATCGAAAGAGTGAGATTCTTCATTCCACTTAGATTCACAAACCAGCAGAAGGCTGAGGCTGTTGCTCAGTGGGAACAGCTCACCTCGCATGCACACAGCTCTCGTTCAACCAGCAGCACTGTAACAACAGACGAAACAGACTAGCAAAGCTGTGACTCATCCATCGCATGAAGAGATGCAGCAGACATGGTTCAGGTGAGCGCCCTGGGAAGAGCAGTGCGAGCAGTGCGATGTGATAACAGCTCAGTGATCAGAGTACTAAGGAAAACTCCACTGTGTGGCAGGGATTTAACTAGAGTGCTTTGAGCCAGGGTCTCATGCTGTCAAGGCTACTCTTGACCTTTCTGTCTCCACCTTCTGAACTCTGAGATCACAGGCATAGATTGTCATATTGCACTCAGACTGTTTTCTCCTGTGTTCTCACCTAGGTGAATGTGTGTGTGTGTGTGTGTGTGTGTGTGTGTGTGTGTGTGTGTGTGTGTGTGTGTGTTGAGTATATTTGAATGTTTTAAATTTATTCTTTGGCAATTAGACAGTTGCAAACATGTACACAATGTATCTTGATCATTTGCAACAGAAATCCCCCTGGCTACTTCCCTCAGTTTCCCTAATGTTTTCTCTTCCTATCTTCCTGTTGCTTTTGTTTTGTTTTGTTTTTTAAGAGCCCATTGAATCCTGTTAGCACCGTCTGCATGCACATGATTGTGCACTGTAACCTAACAATAGACACACTCCTAGAGAAAAATGGCTCTCCCTCTCATCAATTGCACTCGTGGATTGCCAGTAGTTCCTCAGCTATGGGAAAGCCTAGTGAACTCCTCTTCTCTCCAGGATGGAATGGTGACTGACTTGACCTCTCTCATGTAAGTCTTCTGCTGGTGAGCCCAGCTGTTGTGAGTTCCCAAGTGCCACGTCCATGTCATGCCCACAAAAACCATTTCACAACACTCCTCCCTGGCCTTCAACTCTGACGTTATTTCTATCCCATCTTCTTTGACAGTCCTTGAGTTGTGGGGGCAGCCATGGTAGGATTGATATAAACGTCCCATTTAGGGGGGAGCACTCAACCATCCCTCATTCTCAGCGCATTGACCAGTTATGAGTCTCTGCATTGGTCACTGCTCACTGCAAAAGGAAGCTTCTCTGACCCAGGCTGAGAGCAGCACCATCTAGGTTATAATTTTAAGTGTTTTAGAAGGTAGCTTGACAGCATGTCCATTTAGCAAATCACAGTAGAGATTCCTCTATGGCCATGAGCTTTAGGCCATAGTACCAGGCATGGATTCTCTCCTGTAGGGAGAATTCTCTCTTCAAATCCAAGCAGGAAACAGTTGGTTATCCCCATAGTAGTCACGCCACTATTGCACAGGTAGGCACACCTTGCCTGGCAGGTTGGCACTGTAATATGCAGGGTCTACGGCTGGGTACATCCACTGATGAGTTCTCTTCTGTAGTGGGGCCGCATAGCATCTTCCAGCACTGCAAAAACTGTCCAGAAGTTCAGTTCCACATTGATTTCTTCATGTCCTGTAACCAAAGTGTGTTATATCTTCAGCAACAAGATTTAGCCATTAGAAAGACAAGGTAACTGGCAAAGAAGCACCATTCGCCTTGGACAGGTGTGACTGAGTCTATAAAAACCATCCACAATGAGGAAAGAATTTAACATGGGTTGGATCACAAAATAAACATGAAGGGTGCCATCTGAAGCCTGTTGGAGATGATCTTGGAATGCAAACTTTTGAAAGGATTATTTCACCCAGCAAGCAAATGCATTATTTAATGACGTAGATGATTGGGTTTTCCAATGCTGAGAACCAAACCCAGGACCTTGCACATATTGGGCAAGCATTCTCCCACCAAACTGAATCCCAACCCCTTGGATGACTTTCTCAATGACAGAAGTGAACCTGGCAGCTGAACAGATGTATACTGTCATTTATGGATGGTGTTAGCTAAACGACTAATGTCCTTTAACAAAAGACTGCTCGTGGTGACAGAAATCATATATTAGACCTGAGGAAATGGCTCACGCTCGTCATCCTCCAGTCAGATGGCTGAGACAGAAGGTTCGTGAGTTTAAGGTCAGTCTAGACTACACAGGAGAACTTGCTCAAACAAATACAGGTTGTATATTAGTCAGGAGAGGCCCCAGGTCGCAATACCTCCATTCCAAAGAGACAATACTAACACAAAGATTTTGGGGAACACTTGGGTTCTATACACTTCAGGTGTCACTGAATTAACCAGAGAAGACAGAGAGTAAAATATCTTCAAATGGACAAAGATATTTTGGGGATAATTCTATGAATCAGCAGAATTTGAAAAAATATATACTATTTGAAGACTATTTGAAGTTATATAACAGAGCAGAAATATTTTTTTAAATAGGATCTCATGAAGTCCAGGCTGGACTATAATGTTATATAGCCCAGGCTAGCCTTAAACTCAGCCTTCTGCTTTCACCTCCCACAGATGTGTTGACAGGCCTGGGGTTTTCTGTTGTCGCTAGAGCTCTGGCGGCTCTTGACATGGTAGCAGTCGTCCTTCTCGGGCTCCTGAGTGCTAGGCTTACAGGTCTGGGCCACCGTACCCCGTCCTAGCACCGAAATCTTATATACACCACAGAAACCTTTTTAAGCTAAAGAAACTAAAAATATGCTTTAGAAACATTTCTCGTGTCTGGGGAGATACTCCAGTGACAAGGCACATGCTGGAAAAGTCTAATCCCGCAAGAGGAAAACAAAACATGGAAGCACACGTATGTGATTAACATGTGACCTCAAACAGAAAAACCTAAGTATTTGTAACATTATAAAACAATGTTAGAACCAGAGTCAGGGTCTATGCTGGAACTCACGTTCTAAACATCACCTGTAGTCCTGTTAATGCGTATTTATGGTCATAACTGTATCTGTAGAATCCCAGAGGTAAAGTGTTTTGTTTTTTTTTTTTTTTTTTTTTTTTGGTTCTTTTTTTCGGAGCTGGGGACCGAACCCAGGGCCTTGCGCTTCCTAGGCAAGTGCTCTACCACTGAGCTAAATCCCCAACCCCCAGAGGTAAAGTTTTAAAAGATTTTTTTTTTTTAATTTAAGTTCAGGGGGCTGGAGAGATGGCTCAGTGGTTAAGGGCACTGACTGCTCTTCCAGAGGTCCTGAGTTCAATTCCCAGCAACCACATGGTGGCTCACAACCATCTGTAATGGGATCCAATGCCCTCTTCTGGTGTATCTGAGGACAGCTACAGTGTATTCATATAAATAGAAAAATAATAAATCTTTAAAAAAAATTTTGAGTTCAGGTGTGTGTTTTTAGGAAAGTATGCCATGTGAGCCAGTGCCTCCAGAGGCCAGCAGAGGGCATTAGTTTTTCTCCCCGGATATAACGCGGCAGTTTTCAACCTGTGGGTTAAGACGACTTTGTGGGTCACATGTCAAATATCCTGCATATCAGATATTTATATTGCCATTCATAGCTGAAGAAAACTACAGTTATGAAGTAGCAACGAAATGAGTTTATGGTTGTGGGTCACCACCACAGGAAGAACTGCATTAAAGGGTCTCTTCATTAGGAAGGTTGAGAACCATTGACCTAGAGTCACGGGTGATTTTGTTTGTGAACCCCTTGACCTGGGTGTTTGGAACTGAGCTCCAGTCATCTGGAATAGTAGGAAGTGTTCTTAGTCACTGAGCTATCCCTCCAGCCATAAAAAATGTACTTGCTTTTGTTTATTGGTTTTGTTTATGAAACAGAGTATGGCTGTTAATCTCAAGCCTCACTGTGGTCTCTGGCTAGCCTTACAATGCACTATTTGAACCAAGCTGGGCTTGAACACAAGGAGATCTGACTCCCTCTGTCTCTCCAGTGTTAGGGTGTGTGCCACTACACCCACCTTCTATTGTTTTGGTTGGTCTGTTTTTGAAACAGCATCTCATACCAACTGACTTCAAACTCCCGATGATCCTCAGGCCTCAGATTCCCAAATGCAGGAGTTAAAGGTCCGCACCTGACACCAGTAGTAAATTTTAATTTACATTTCCCCTGCAACAATGGGAAAGGCTGAGCAGGGGGTGCAACCCAATTGGTAGAGCGCTTGCTTGGCATTCATGAAGGTCTGGGTAGATTCCACACCACACTATACACCAGGCATGGCGGCATCCACCTGCTGTGACATCATACAGGATGTAGAGACAGGAGGATCTGAACTTCAAGTTCATCCTCAGCTGCAGAGTGAATTTCAGGAGAGCCTGTCTCAGAAATCCTGTCTCAGAAAGAACAAGAGAAGGGGAAAGAAAAAGAAAGGGAAGATGAATTAAAGCAAAGTTTGAAGAATTGAGGCTACTTTTTTTTGTTTACATCCCAAATGCTGCCCCCCTCCTGGGACCACCAAGGCTACCTACCTTCTCCATCTCACTATGGCTCCCTTTCTTCCTGATCGCCCCCCACTTCTGCTTCCTACCACGCATATCTGTTGCCCTCTCATGCCCCCTCCTTAAAGACTTCATCCTCACCATTCGTGATCCTCTTCCTAGTTTTGTCTTAATAAATCTTTTTAAATATCTTGTGTGGGTGTTCGCCTGCAATTAGTCTGTCCACCACATCTGCATGGTGCCTATAGAAGCAAGAAGAAGGTGTAGGACCCCCTGGGACTGGAGTTACAGAGAGTTGTGAGCCACCATATGGATTGTAGGCATTGAACATGGGTCCTAGGGAAGAGATAACCACTGAGCCATCTCCAACACTTTCCAGTTTTGTGACTTACACACACACACACACACACACACATACACACAAACACACACACACGTACACACATACATACACACACATACACACACACACACGCACACACACACACACACACACACACACACACATTTGCTTATTTTGCTTAGCATCATTTCTGCTCCCATCCACAGATGCCATGGTTTCATTTGAACTCGTGACTACATAAAATTCCATTGTGTGCATGCCCACGTTTTCTCTGCCTTTTGCCAGCTGACAGAACTCTGGGCTGTCCACTCCTTGTAACTAGTGTCTATAACCGTGGTTGTGCAAGCGTCTCTGTGGTGTGGCAGCAAAGGGCCTTACGTATATAACTGAAGCAGTCAGATGGGTCATGTGGTCATTCCTTTCTTGGGTTTTTTGAGGAACTTCCATACTGATTTTCACAGGGTTTGCACAAGTTTAAATTCCCACCACAGTAAAGAAGTGTTCTTTTATCAACACCCTCTCCCCTCTCCTCTCCCCTCTGTCCTGTCTTCCTCCCTCCTCCCCCCTCTGTCCTGTCTCCCCTCCCTCCTCTCCCCTCTCTCCTCTGTCCTGTCTCCCCTCCCTCCTCTTCCCTCTCCCCCCTCTCCTGTCTCCCCTCTCCCCTGTCCTGTTTCCTCTCCCCCTCTCCTGTCTCTCTGTATTTTCACTTTGCAGACAGTCCCCCACAGACCTGCACCCAATAAAACTGCCTTTATATACATTAATTTGACTTAAATTGCCTCATTTCATCAGACAGAGATAACCTATTAGAAAGCACACTTTGTTCTGAATTGCCAGAACCCCTACCCCTTTGCTCTTTAAAGATCTGCGATCTGGAAGTTAAAGAGATGACTCAGAGGTTAAGAGTCCTTGCTGTTCTTGCAGAGGACCCAGGTTCAGAACCCAGCATCAACATGGTAATTCACAACCATCTGTAACTCCAGTTCCAGGGGATCTAGTGCACTCTTCTGCCTTCCATAGGCATTAGTATGCACATGCTACACATACAAACATGCAGACGAAGTGTCCCTACCCATAAAGTAATAGTATTTAAGGCTCTAAAACCTGGTTATGTGCCCCTTGTCAGATTTCCATTCAGCAAAGCTCTCCAAGCTTACCAAGCCTTTCACTCCTTAGGAACAGTGGGCTCCTAAGGCAAAGCTGTGAACTGTAAACGCAGGTTGCGCTAAGCTTAGACAGCTTCAGGTCTGAGTCAATGAAACAGAATACACCCACGCCCCGCCCCCACCCCCGTCCCCACACACAGTCAAAGCAGGTATCTGTTCTGGCCAGCCTTCTCTTACAGAGCACACCGTGTTGAACAGATGCTTATTACCTAAGTAAGTGTCCTATTGGCTCTTCAAATAAGAGCCACCTGTGTCTTTTCCAATTGATCACTACCCTGTTTTTGATACAGGGTCTCTCACTGGGCCAGGAATATTGCCCGTTTGGTTAGGTTAGTGGCCCAGTGAGCAGCACCCTTCCATGGCCTCTGCGTCAGTCTCTGCCTCCTGCCCTGCTTGAGTTCTTGTCCTTACTGGTTTTGATGATGAACAGTTGTATGGAACTGTGAGCACAATAAACCCTTCCCTCCCAGAGTAGCTTTGGTCATGCTGTTTCGTCACAGCAATGAAGACCCTAAGACACCAGTGTTGGGGTTCCAGACCTACCCCTCTGTACTTGGCCTTTATGTAGGTGCTGGGATCCGAGCTCAGGTCCTCATCGTGCTCAGTGAGCTCCTCACTCACTGGGCCATCTCTATTTGGTTTTTTGAGTGGGTCACTTGACTGTAGCCTTGGCTGGCTTGGAACTCGCTATGTAGAAAGACTGGCCTTATCTTTGTGGCAATCCTCCTGCCTCCGAAGGACAGTGATTATACTGTCAGGCTACTATGCCAAGCTTTTGACACAGGATTTCTGTATTATCAAATCTCAAATGGGCCTTAAATTCACACGTAGCCCAGCCGATCTCAAATTTGTGGCAAACCTTCTGCCTCAGCCTCTTGAGTGTGGAGATTGCAGCATGGGGGTGATGTTATTCCTTGTTCTTGTTAGCCTCCCTCTCTCCCTTTCCTTCCTTCTTTCTTCCTGTCTTTCTTTTGTTCCTTCCGAAAGCTAGAGTCCAAATCGGTTGCTGACTCTGAACATAGCCCTTCAGACTCTTGTCTCAGAACTTCTTAACCAACGCAGAGTTAAGTAGGTGCTTTGCTGTGTAAATGTAGGCATATTTTTCTGAGTAGGCCCAAACGGGGCAAGGCATGTTGCCAAACGCCTTTACAACACCAACGGACTTTTCAGATGGAATATTTTAAAACATTGTTGAAAAAGAAAAAAAGCTAAATATTTAGGAAAAAACAAGGGAGGGGAATACTTCACTGTCAAATGACTTGGGCCACACACACCACAGAATGTGACTAATACTTCAGCAGTGAGTTCACCTCAAGCATTTCACGAATGTCACATGACCCGCCCACTTTTCCTCTACACCTTTGAAGATCAGCGCAGCGATAGTGCCCTGTTGTTCTGGTGCCAGATTTGTGTCTCAATAGGCGCTGCATTCCCCCATGCAGAATGCTACACTGTTCCCCGTGCAGGGCTCCTCTGATACGGTTAAATCTCGCTCCATCGCCTCCTCTCTTAATCTCATTCCACCCCCTTCCTCTCTTCAATCAGTTTTTTTTTTTTTAATTGTTGAATAGGGTTTTTTTTTCTCCTTTCCTTTCTCCTCTCTGTCATGGTTTGAACAATGTACAAATGCATTCTGCAAACCATGCTACATTTTAACATCTTAATACTCGGAACAGGCTATCTGTCCCTTCTCTAAAGGTAGGCTGGAGGGAGATAATTCATGAACAGCCATTTCTGGGTGGGCCCTGGGAGTCAACATTCATGATGCTCTGTTACAAGGTTCAGAAGGTAGAATAGTGAAAGGCTCTTGGGCAGGACACTTGCCTTGCTCCCCGGGCCATGAGTTCGATGTTCAGCAACACAAAATAAAACGCAAGGAAAACTCACTATAGAACCAGGTATGGTGGCACATGACACACATCAGGAGACTGAGGAAGCAAATTCAGCACTAGCTTGGGCTACATAGTGAGGCATCCTGTCTCAATAAACAAAACTAGAAACTCACACACTGCAGACATTAACACAATGGCTCTCGTGGCCATCTTCCTCCTTTTTGTTTGTTTGTTTGTTTGTTTGTTTTCTTTGAGGCAGGATTTGTATGGCCCTAAATTCAGTGGGTAGCCAAAGCTGGCCTTGAATTCTTGATCTCTGTGTCTGCCTCCTGAATACTGGGATTACAGGCCTACCCCACCACACTCACAGGCTACAGTGCTGGAGCTGTGAGGACTGAACTCAAGGTTTTGTACATGTAAAGCAAACACTATCAACACACACACATAAACACACACACACACACACACACACACACACACACTTCACACTTTGGTAGGCCTTTAAAAAAGATTGTTTATTTCCAGATTATGTTTTTTCACACCAAATTTACATTAAAAGTTCACCTTTAATGAGAGTTAGGAAAGGGTACGTCAATTTTTCAGTCATATACTTAATGAGAACAGTCTTATGAGGCAAGGTCTCATGTAGCCCAGGCTAGCCTCAGGCTGAGTTTGAACTCCGGATTCTCCAGCAGGTGTTGGCATTTCTTCTAGGCTCCGCCCCACAGTTACTTGGTAACAGCCAGGTGTGCCTGACTCACTATGAAAGGGGCTGCTTGCCCCCTCCTCACTCATCTCTTGCTCTCTTACCCGCTTCCCCCTCTGTCCCTTCTTCCCCCATTCCCCTACTCTCCAAGTGCTCATGGCCAGCCTCTTCTCCACGCCCCCCTGCCCCTCACCCCCTCCCACCTCCCTCACCTCCATTCCCCCTGCCCAAAATAAACCCTATCCTAAACTATACCGGTGTGGCTGGTCCCTCAGGGGAAAGAAATGCCTCAGCCTGGGCCCACAGAGGCACCCCCCATCCCCCACACCATTCAGGCCTCTCCTTGCCTTCGTTTTCTTTTTTATAAAACACAACAGCATGCACTTCCCAAGTGCTAGAATTAAAGGCACCCACCTCCACCCCACCCCCACCCTCACAAACCATTGTAAGGAGCCCCCCTTTCTCAGATTTTCCGTGGTCCTATGTTCTCCACCAGATAGTGGCCTCGCCACAAAAGTCTCTGCGGCTGCAGCCACGCCAAGCACCACACGCCAGCACTGCCTCTGAGGGGATCCAGGAGAAAGTACTGTGTGTGTGTGTGTGTGTTCAGAAAGAGGACCGAAGGAAACAGATTAACCTGGACTTGGCGTTTGTTTGTCGTCCCAGAATTTGGGAGTTGGAAGCAGAAGGATCCGAGCAGGCAATTTCTCAGCTGAGTTTCCTCTCCCTTGACACAAACTGCCCAGCCATCCCTCGGCTTTTCTCTCACGTCTTTGTTATCCTTTTGGGGACGGTTCAGCAAGTGTTCACACAGTTGCTTCATGAGATTTCAGAATGCTTCGTCCTAAGACTTCTTCCCTTTGCCGAGTTTTTAGGATCCCATTGCTTTTCTTTTTTTTTCTTTCTTTCTCGTGGTGCTGGAGGCAGAAGGCCTCTCAAATGCCGAGCGGGCACCCTGCCACTGAACTATACTGGCAACCCCATATTTGTTTTATACATTTAATTTTTTTTAAGATTTATTTATTTTATGTATATGAGTACACTGTAGCTGTCTTCAGACACACCAGAAGACAGCATTGGATTCCATGACAGATGTTTGTGAGCCACCATGTGGTTGCTGGGAATCGAACTCAGGACCTCTCTGGAAGAGCAGTCAGTGCTCTTAACCACTGAGCCATCAATCCAGCCCAACATTTAATTTTTTATACGCTTAAGTATTCCCACGCTATTTTTTTTTCTTTTGGTGCTAAGGATTGAACCCAGGACCTGCCCAGATGAAGCACCGGGCTCTGCCTCCAGCCCTACACCTTTAAAAGGTGAGCATGTTTGGACTGAGACGAGATTATTGTCACAAACCCCAGCTAGCCTAAACGACACAGTACCAACCCTGTCTAAACAAGTGAAAAGTTTAGTTTAAAAAAAAATGCCTTTAATTCTAGCACTCGAGAAGCAGAGGCAGGTGGATCTCTGTGAGTTGGAGGCCAGCCTGGTCTACATAGATAGTGAATTCAAGGATAGCTAGGGCTATGAAGAGAGACCCTGTCTCGAAAAAAAATAAAATGAGTATGAAATTCTTATTCTGGACAAAATTCCAAATGTGAAGAAACATAAATACATCATATGCTGTAGACCTACCCGACTTAGAGTGTTTTGCTTCATTCCTTTAAAATCTACATAATCTCAGCGCCCGGCAGAGGAAGGTCCCAGGTTCTCAGCCAGCCTCATGACATACAGTTTAACGTGCTTTCCTGGAACGCAGACCTCTGGGTTTGACCCCAGCACTGCATAAGCGAGGCTTGTAACCACAGCACACAGACATAGGAAGATCAGGAACCCCAAATCATCCTCAATACACAGTGAAATTCAGGACAGACAGGATCCATGAAACCATCTCAGAAGAGAGAACTAGAGGGAGAGAGAAGGGGAGGGAGAGGGAAGGAGAGAGGAGGAGGGAGGGGAGGAAGGGAGAGAGAGCAAGAAATATATAGCTAACTGTAGAAGGCCTTTTGCATCTTTTTAGGTCCCTCCGTTCCTGGAGATCACCACTCTCCTGAGCTGGAGTACGCATGTCCCTGTATGTTTTGAGAGTCCATCTTGTGGTTCGAGAGGTCTCAGTCGATGCAATGGCCTGAGTGCAGTTCACACACAGTCACGCTTGGCCAGCCCTGTGTCATCTCAAGGTCGGATGGGATGGATAAGCGAAGGTAGCTGAGGACTCAGAAAGAGCGTTCAGAGTGGGGATTGGGGATCAAAGTCATATCGACCCTGTCAGAATAACCGGAGTTTGCAGAGACCCTGGCAGCCCCCACTGGCTCGGCTCAGCCATTATATATGCCAGTTAAACAGATTAGTGTTGGTAAAAAGCAGAGGGGATTTTATCGATGTACACCGTGGCATGGTGAGCAGATAATGGGATTCAGTGACCCCCCCCCCCCCCCAGTTCACTGCCACCCTGGCAGCTAAGGGTCTTAGTTCTGGTTCTTTAAGCTGCCCTGAGAAGTCTAGATTGCTTGAGAGAGCAAACGGGTTTCCATAAGATGATTATCCCTCCTTCAGGGTGCAGGGATAACAGCCGACAATTGGGGCTTATCTGTCCTTCGAGGCTCTGCTGTTCCCGTAATCTAAAGTGACTGCAAGTTTAGGACAAGTGGAGGTCCTTTGGGGGTCTGGAGCAGTCATTATAAAGGCTAACTTAAGGTGCCTTCAGCCTTAGAGGGGATGAGCCGGGTTCCTTACCACCAGCTTTGTTGTAAATACTCCATGAGTGATGAACGCCCGAGCCCACACAGAGGTGAGCGGGTGATCCACACAAAAGGGACAGACACCACGGGAAGGCAGAGACTGGCTCAGTCCTCCTGTGTTTGGCGTCCTTCTTTCTCTATGTTCTTTCTTCTGTTTTAAAAGGTAGGTCTAGTGTATTCCAGGGCAGCCTCTAACTTTGTACCACTGCACTTGGTTTTTATGTGGTTTGGGCACAAACTCAATGCTTCACACGTTAGAGAGGCTCTCTACCAACTGAGTTAGACCACTGATGTCGATGTCCACATGGAAGACTCAATGTTTTACTTTAGGTTTGGGAGTTTTGGTTTGTTTGTTTGTTTGTTTTGAGTGGGGTTGTGGCAAAATCAGTTTCTTTAACAGAAGGGTATGCTTTGAGGTGGAAACCACCCTACACAAGGTGTGTGTGAGTGATAGAGGGAGAGGGAGAAGGGGAGGGGGAGGGAGAGAGAGAGAGAGAGAGAGAGAATATGTCAGAGGATAATTCCCAGACATCAGTTCTACCCTTCCATCTTGTATGTCCCAGGGATCAAGCTCAGGCTTGGCAACAAAGTACCTTTACCCACTGAGCCATTTCTCTGTTCCCCACTCAGGCTTTTGCTTCCCTAACCATTGGAAAGGACAGCACTAGGTGTCCCTTTCATCTCTAGGAATGCCAGCTGCAATGACCTAGGTGGGTCTGACCACAGGAGGGCCAGCCTGCCAGACCCGTTTCTAATCTTAGGATCTGAATATGAGGCTCCACCATGGGGGGTTGGGGGTGGGGGGTGGATCTGCTTTAGTTCTCCTAAGTCACCCGACAGCTCCGATGAAGATCATTCAACCTTCCCATTTTAACCTTAGTGTAGAGTTGCCAGGTGAGAGACTGCCCACTTTTTACTAAAAAAAATCAAATAATCTTTAAAAAAAATAATAAAAGTACATCTTATGGGGGACTGGAGAGATGTCACACTGGTTAAGAGCACTGGCTGCTCTTTCAGAAGACCCTGGGTTCAATTCCTAAGCCCCACATAGTGGATCAGTAACTCCAGTTCCAAGAAATCTGGCACCCTCTTCTGACCTCCATGGGTACTGCGGGCACTTGGTGCACAGACAGAAGTGCGTGCAAAACATCCATCCATACACATAAAATAAAATGTTTAAATCCTAAAACAAAAGAGTATGGCTTATTATGCCAGACATGATGGAATGTACTGATTACACAGCATTGGGGAGGTAGAGGCAGGGGGAATGCCTCAAGTGTGAGACCGGCCTGTTTAAAATATTAATTCTAGGGCTGGAGAGATGGCTCAGCGGTTAAGAGCACCAACTGCTCTTCCTGAGGTCCTGAGTTCAAATCCCAGCAACCACATGGTGGCTCACAACCATCTGTAACGGGATCTGATGCCCTCTTCTGGTGTGTCTGACGACAGCTACAGTGTATTCATATACATAAAATAAATAAATATTAAAAAAATAAAATATTAATTCTAATCTCAAAAAAAGGAGTGCTGCAGAGATGGCTGCAAAAATAAGAGCTCCTGAGTTCAGATTCCCCAGGATCCATGTCAAAAGCTGCGCCCGCCCCCTCTGCAAGGGCCAAGGAAGCAGAGATAGGTGGCTGGCCCTGTGACCCTGAGTCAACGATGTGCATCAAGATAGAAGAGGACACACACACAGCTTAAATACAAATGTAACTATATATCCTGTATATTTACTACTGATTCCCACAACACCACCTCAGTTGAATTTCGGAAAGGGTACTGTAAATGCGTTTGTAAAGAATGAGCTCAAGGCTTTCCAGAAGTAATAGATAAAATCGCAATCTTTGGCCAGTTCTCACAGCCCAAGAGTGGCTCACAATAACAGTTAACAAACCGGCTTATTGAGTCAAGAGACACTTTAGAGATCTCTTCATAACTTGACCCAAATAAATGTTAAGTAGGTTTTTTTTTTGTTGTTGTTTTTTGTTTTTGTTTGGCCTATTCACAGGATGGTGCAGCCGTCACCAAAATCAATTCAGAGCATTTTCAGGCAACAAGAAACCAAAATTCCTCTTCTTCCCTGACATTCCTTAGCCCCAGCATTTGGCAACAACAGACTAGTCCTTTTAGTTGTGCCAATTCTGGATACTTCCTTATAAGCTGGATCGAACAACATACGGCCTTTGGTGACTGGCGCCTAACATTTTAGTCAAAGCTTACTGATATAATAGAGTGTACCTGTTTCTTTCTCTTTTCTTTTATGTTTGTTCGTTCTGTATAACCGTCCTGACTGTCCTGGAATGTGCTCTGTGGACCAGGTTGCTTCTGCCTCCTGAGTGTTGGGATGAAGCGTGTGGCATCACTGTTTTCACTTTTTGAGTACTGAGTCTTCAACATTCAGCGAGATACGAGATAACATTTATGTACGCGTTTTTGTGTGGTTGTGTGGCTGCGTTTCTTTTGACTGTATACCTAGAAGTGGTTCTATGGTAACTAAGTCTTGTATTTAATGTTCTGAAGAACTAAGCAATTGTTTCCCAAAGCATCTGCCCCACTTTACCGTGGGCCGTCATGGGAGAGGAGGGAAAGCATTTGCCCTAGCCTTCCAGTTCTCTACCTTCAGCTCGGCCTCCGCTGAGCCTTGAACAGTCTCTCTTCTCTGCAAGGTCCCGGCCCTCCGCAACCAAAACATTATTAAAATTAAATGTTGTAGGAACTAGTTCCGTCTTGATTCAGGCCCGCCTCCTGGGCGCTGCTAGGCCACACACAGGAAAACAGCCTAGGCAGCGGAGGCTACCTGGACGTCGTAGTTCCCTTCCCAGTCGGTCGCGCAGAGAATATGCAAGGAAAAACTACAATTCCCAAAATGCCACTGTGCTATGGCGGCCGAAGGGGCCAATCGGCCTGCAGAGCCCCGCCCCCCTCGGGTTGGGCCACTTGCCAGTGCGTCTGTAAACACTCCCGGAGCCTGTCATGGGGCGGGAGGAGGAGGCGGTGACCGAGCGGGGAGGTGCCTGGGGCAGCCTCCAGGGTCCGCTCTGCCATTCCTGAACTGATCCGGGTCCCCGTGACCGTGGCTTCAGGGAAGCGAACTGTTAGGCGAAGGAGGAGGCAGTCAGAGCCATATCCCCTTCTTCCCCGGGGCGGGGGCCGGGCCTGGCCCGCTGAGGAGGGGGAGGGCCGGGAGGGCGTCGGGCCGGGCCGGCCTGTCTGCGGAGATGGATGACAGCAAGGTAAGTCCTGGGCTGGCCGCCGCCGCCTGCTTGTCGCCGCACGTAGTCTCGCCGCCCAGTCTCAGTTCAGAAGTCCACGCGAGCACTCACGAAACACCTGCCATAGATACCAGTGTGCCTCATGTCCCCTGGCACCCCGCCAGGATATTAGGGAGCATCAGGCTGCAGTTTTCTAGCAAGGGCCCTGGCCCTTGCAAAATTTTCACACCCGGGTAACCGTGTTTGCTTGGGGGTCCAAGGAGTGCAAGCCCTCGTCTCTGACCTGGAGGTCGAAATAAGTGAAGAATCTACTGTGCTTCACTCCCCCCTCCCCCGTCTCCCCCCCTTCCTTGCGTTTTCCATTTGGGAGAGATTAATTCGTGCGTCCTGAATTAGGCATAATCACCCTTGATGGTTTTCCCTCCCTCAGTCTCGCTCACTCAATGCCCCATTCATCTAGTCAGTTCACTCCCCCAACCCTGAGCTGTTTTCCTGGGGTTGGTTGAAAAAGTGCTTAGCTCCTGTTGCTATCAGATCACGGCCTGTAATCTACCTCTAAAAACCTTCTTTTAGAAAAACAGTAGTTTTCTCCGTTTTTAATTCAACTCAGTGTCCGTATCCAGCCTTTCATCCCTAGCACACTTATTTATGACTATAAAATAGCGCTCATTATGAGTTAATTCGTAGATCTGTGATTCCATCTTCTCAAGTTACTTGAGCTTCACATTTCATGAAGATAGGAGTAGTCAGGGAGTTTATTAATGCCTTATGATGTCTGGGGATTGGGCCTTTCATTTTCAGGAATCAAGCATTTTAAATTTGTCTCTATTGTGGAGGAACCCCAGGCTAGCCTCAAACTCTCTCAGTAGCCGAGAATGGTCTTCAGCTGCCTCCCTGCCTCTTCCACCTGCCAAGGGCTGGGATGTCCAATAGGAACTTCATGCTTGGCATACATTTTGCCAATATTTAAATTAAGCTGTTCCTTCCCCATGCTTTTCAAAGTCTTACTTTTTCGTAATCTGCTGTATTCCTTGGAAGAGCTTTTTCCTTCAGGTACCGCCCCCTTTTTTCCATCTTACAAAATTTTGTTGCTCTTAATTTTTTTGTTTCACACATCCTCAGACAGGTAGGGAGAAAGAAAATCCAGTTTATCTTGGCTGGTTGTTTTATTCTGTATTAATGCTGTATTAATATATAACGTATTCATGTGGCAGACTCTGAGAAGAGGTAGAAGGGAGAGAGCCCCGCACTGTCATCTGCCTCCTGGACACACCTAGGAGAACCAACTGCTTGTGAAATAGCAAACTCTTCCTGACAGGAAGTGGTATTTTCAAAATAGAAAGGGAGAGTTCCGAGAGTTTTCCAGGAAATATTTTTCCAGTCTTTACTACCTTAATCTTTCCGTGTTGATCCTGAAATGAAGTCTGCAAGCTGTATCCATTGTCTTCTCAGCATCTCAAGGATGCTGAAAGAGTATAGCAGTCTTCTTCCTCACCTGGAGACTTTGATGTGCTTTTGCCGTTGTATAATGTATAATTTTCGGTTATACCCTTTCCAGACCTATGGTGTATTTCACAGCTTTCTTAAGGTCTCTAGTCGTTCCAAACAAAAGTACATCGGGTTTTGAAATACTTTACTTACCAAAAGATCATATACAGTTTTTGATTTGTTGGTTGGTTGGTTCTTGAGGGGTGTTTGTTTTCAGAAAGAGTCTCTTGTAGCCTAGGTAGGCTTCCCAATTTTCAGTGAAGCCAAGAATGACCTTGAATTTCAGGTCCAACCCCCTCCACCTCTCCAGGGCTGGGATTGCAGGCCTGTGCTACTGTACTTGGCTATATGTGGGCGTAGGGCTTGAGCCAAGCTAGGGCTCTGTGCATGCCAGAATAGCACTCTACCGACTAGTTATATCCCCAACTGCATAGAGGTCACTTCTGAAACCAGCACGTGATAGTGGGGTTATGGGCAATATAAAGATTTATGTAGTAGTTCTCTTAGGTAGGGTTTTACTGCTGTGAATAGACACCATGGCCAAGGCAACTCTCATAAGGACAACATTTAATTGGGACTGGCTTAGAGGTTTAGTCAATACCATTAAGATAGGAACATGGCAGCATCCAGGTAGTCATGGTGCAGGAGGAGCTGAGAGTTCTACATCTTCATCTGAAGGTGGCTAGCAGAATACTGACCAGTTCCCAGGCAGCTAGGACAAGGGTATTAAAGCCCACACCCACAAGGCCACACCTACTCCAATAAGGCTACACCTCCAAAGAGTGTCACTCCCTGGGTCAAGCCTATACAAACCATCATAGTAGTGTACCTTAAAATGCTAGGTACTAGTGACTATTTCAAACAATGGCATTGAGATTGCCTAGAGGTACTCAGGCTTTGTTAACTAATAAGCTGCAGGTGTGTTCTCCAGCCCGCCCAGACAGACTGTTGCGGCTGGGAAAAGAGAGGGCATGTGATAGGATTTGGGTGCTTGATTGAACACCTAGAACAGAGAACTTAGGAGAGTGCCTAAGCAGCAGACTTTCCTAGATAGTTCTGAGATCTTTAATTAGATTAGTAAAGAAGGAAAAACTCCCAAGTTGCTGAAGCTCTCTGAACTTCTACCTAGGCTTTTAAATGAGGCCAATCCCTTCCTTGGAGGCTTGCTCAGGCAGACTTTGAGATGACACACCTATGAGTGTTTAGTAAGGAGTCTCACACACAGCACTCACAAATGCGACCTTATCGTCTTACTGAGCAAAGACGTCTATGGGGTCTGAGATCCTTGTTTTGGTCCTTGCTAAGTGACATTTGTAGCCAGGTTTACACTTACACTAGACGGGACAAGAGGGCATAATTGGATATAAACTGAACTTCACTTTTGTCCTTACCTGCTGCATTGTTTAACAAAGGTCACTTTCTAAGGCCGCCTTCTTATCTTCCATCAGGAAGAAGTGTTGTTTTGAAAGCCTTTTTTTTTTTTTTTGACCTGCCACCTTGAAGGAAAATAGAGATACATTATTTTCAATCACTGAAGGCTATTGTTTCTACTTTTACTTTTATGTTTATTGAATGAATAAATTGAAATGTTCTAGTCAGATGTGTTCTTGCCAGTCTAAAGGCTAGTTAAAGACTTCTACAGAGTATTTGCCCAGCCTGTCAGTGTAGAACACCTCCGTTGAAGGAGTTAGTCAGCTACTGGCCACACTGCTAATATGGGTCTGTTCCCTTCTTTCTGTCCACTCTGTGGTACACACTATTCTGTAGACATGAGGCTTCTCACTCTCTGCTCGCCTCTCTCATACCCATCAAGGGTCACCATCCTTATAGTAGTACTGAACAGGTGCTGGTAAAGCGATTTACCTTCAAAACAAAACCCTGACATCCAGACCCTGAAATCCTCCCCATTGCCCCTTAGCCATCCTCTGCCACACTGGAGCCACCCTCCTAGGAGTCTCACATAAGCCAGCAATCTGCTTCTGTTCCTACCCACCGCCTCCTCTGCAAACACTTCCCATAATGCCAAAATGGAAGGGCCAGCACGTCTGAGCAAGCCTGACAGTAGATGTTAATGTGCCTGCTTTCCCGTCCACAATCTAAACAGGAAATGTGTCCATGAACTTAGGTATCCCACAGTTGACTTGGAAACCAGCCTCAGGCACGGTGGCCCATGCCCGAAACCCTAGCACTTGAGGTAGGGGCAAGAATATCAGGAGATCAGGGCCATCCTCAGCTATAACTGGAAGCCAAGGCTAGCCACATAAGTAAGACCCTGTTTCACTCTTTCTCTCCCCCCATCCCCTGCAAAAAAACCTAGGTGAAGTCTTACTTAAGATGTTTCACTTTTTAAGGACTTGGGAAACGTTTCCTTGTTTGTTCATTAATTTATCAAGTACTTGTTACCTAATATGTGGCTGTGGTAAACGGTAGAAATGGATATGAGTAAGACCTTGTAGCTAGTTTAAAGGAACCTTGGTTGCTGTGGGTGAGGCAGACGACTAGGAAAGTTACTAGAGCTGAGCTGAGAAATGAGAGTGATGGTCAGGCATGATGGCACACACCCTCGGCCTCACAGCCCAGGCAGTCCATGCATCATGGCACAAGCCTTCAATCTCAGACAGAGGCAGGTGGATCTAGGTAGGAAGTTTCAGACCAGTTATGGCTATGTAGTGAGATCCTCTGTCAAATAAAGTAAAGAAGTTCAAGGTTATTGTCGTTTTGAGGCTGATGTGGGAACACATGAAACTGTCTCTGAATAGAAAACAAAAACAAAACAAAAATCCCACACCTACCAAGAGCAGTTTCAGCAGTGATAGGGCAGAAGCTAAGCATGTCCAACTGTGGAAGAAGTAGATAGCAGAGAAGCACACACAGTCATATAAACTGAGGAACCGAGTCAAGCATTGCTAAGTCTACACAGTGTTATCTGTACAGTATGACAGCTCCAGGGTCAAACAGAATAGCTGTGTGTGACCTGGGATAGACCTCGGCGGAAAAGAGAATGTGGGCATTATTCACTGGGTTTTTGAGATGCCCGTCTGGATTTTCTTTATCCTGGCTCCAGAAACTGGCAGAAAGGTTAGCAGCAGGAAGATGTGGTTACACTCTTGCTTTCTGAAACTCTGGTTAAAAAAGTCCTGAGCCACACAGTAGGGAAGTCCCTCAGAGCCCCAGAGAGACACTCTCCTACCCTCTCTTTACGGTGGGGAAGGGCACATGGCTGTCCTTTAACTCGTAGGCAGTGTGCCACTTTGCTGTTTGCTTGCAGCACCACTTTATAAAAATGGTGTCCTACAACTGGATCTTTAATGGGTTGCCTTAAAATGAGCATTATAAGCAAGAGATGTAATTCAGAAGTTGAGGCCCAGGAGTGTTGTGAGTTCAAGACTATTCTAGGAACAGTGAATTTGGGTCAGTTTGGGCAATCTCAAACAAAACCCCCCCAAACCACTAGAGCATTTAAATGTAAATAAATGTATAAAAGATGACAAAATAGTGTTTTATAGTATTTGGTCAAATGGGACATTGAGTATAGAAATGTATTTGTGCCCCTTCCTGCAAGCCACCTGTGAAAATGGTTCACTGTTCTCTTGACCCAGAAACCATACAAAAGCATGGAAACCAAGAGGCTCAGATCTAGGGGCTGGAGAGATGGCTAAACTCGTTAAAGAGCCCCTGAGTTCAATTTCCAATACCCACAGGATGACATAACCACCTGCAACTCCAGTTCCAGGGAATCCAGTGCCTCTTCTGGCCTCCAAGGACATCAGCCACGTGTGTGGTACACAGATTTAGATGCAGGCAAAATATCCATAAGAATAAAAATTATAAAACACTTTTAAAATTGAGGATCATTTTACATTTTTTTAAAGTTTTAAATCTTCATGTTCACTTTAAGATCACCTGTGTAACTGCCCAGGCCATCAGAGATTTGTGGATCTGAAAAGCTACCAAGTATCTGAAGGGTGGCGTTTTAAAGAAGCAGTGTGTGCCATGTTGGCGTGTAATAGTACAGCTGGTAGTTGTGCCCAGGGCAAACACTAAGACTGGACACGGGGTCAGAGCCCGAGAAGAGCACTGCTTTTTTACTGCACGAAGTTAGAAGTGCAGAGCACAATGCTGAACCGGAGGGTTTAGATTCTCTTACCACCGAACTAGGCATCTGGGATGCATCTTTAACCCCGCCTGCCACATAGAGATGGTCCTCACTGAAGATGAACACGTTGTTCCAAAGCCAGGGGAGGAGGCTGAGCAGAAGAAAAGACATCCCAGGAGCAGCCAAAGCAGCAGAGACTTCTAGCGTGGGAATACACCCAACGTAAAAATATGAAAATACAAGGGACTTTTGTTTCTTAAGGAATGGATTTCCCTCTTAGTTGAAAGCAATGAGGACAGGGTGCTCATGTGAAGGGATGTATCATCATGAGACAGCACAGAGGGCCCATCACTCAAAACTTTCTCCTATACGTCCTGCCTTAACCAAGAACAAAAACAAGTTTATTCTCTTTTTCCAAAAGACTCTTAAGAGTCTGTGGGAGAGGATGAGGGCCCTGATTTTGAGAAACCCAGTAAGTTCCTAAAGTACACACAGCTAGAGTCATGTGCCAGCTTGCTGCAGAAGTTAACAGCAGCTCACTGAAGCCCGGGCTGTCCAACGTATCATCACATCAGGTCTCGCTTGCAGACTGGTTTCCTTCTGTCTCCATTGGCTGCATCTTAATTCTGGGCTTTTAAAATCTCCTAGTTAGACACTTAGGATTCTCCTGACCATAACACTCTTTTCTCTTATGTTTCTGGTTCTCTGTGGCCCATCTTGTATAGGGATGAGGGCTTTGTGCACGCTAACCAGGTGCTCCCAGCTATATAGCTAAGGATGACCTTGAACTCCTGAGACGTGTACACTACCTAAGCTTCCATGTACCATCTCGATCCTTCCCTTTCTCCTGCTCCTTTATGTTTGTGTAGAAGGGGTGCACACATGCCACGTCACACACATAGAGGAAAGGTCAAACGACAAATTGTAGGAAGTTCCCTCCTTCCTCCACATGGATTCCAAGGATTGAACTCAGGCCCCTGACTGGTGAGCCGTGTAGTCTGCCCCCATGTTGTCGTTGCTTTTAATAAAAGCTTTATTGAAAGATAATTCATGCATCATATATTCACTTCACATGTAAATAATTCATGCATCATATATTCACTTCACATATAAATAATTCATGCATCATATATTTTTCACATATAAACTATGTGATTTGCTTTTTAGTATGTTCAAAGGGTCATGTGACAGTCACCACTAATTTCATTATATTTCTGTCTTATGAACAAGCTAAAGCATTCATCCATTGCAGTGTTATTCAGTATAAAGAAAAACATACCAAGTTACAGAAGGTTCCATGGAGTTAAAGGCTCCAGGAGCCATAAATGGGAATTACTGAGTAAAGAAGTCAGTTTGAAAAGGATGTATGTACTACTAACCGTATGATGATCTGAACAAAGAGAAAACTGGAAACAGAGACGCCATGAGCGGTACCAGAGCTTTAGTGGAGCACAGAGGATCTCAAGGGAGGAAACTGCTCTATGTGACAATGTGTCACCAGGCAGTAGTGATGCGCTTTCGTCAAAACAGACGAGGACTAGTGTGAACTCAGTTCAGCATTAGCTCCCCAGTGCTAACCAGTGTCCCATCCTATTGCATGATGCTGTGAATACCTTTGCCACCCTTGGAATCGGGTTGTCTTCTCATTACTGACTTTGGAGAGCTCTAGAGTGTGCTGTGTACAAGTCCTGTACCTTAAATGCAACATGAATATTTTCAACTCTAATGTGCATTGTCTTCTTACCTTGATAATGTCGTTAATGAAGTTCAGTGATTTAATCTTTTTGGCTGCTCGTGAGACCAGAAGAGGATGTTGGATTCCTAGGAACTAGAGTGCCTCACCTGTTAGGAGCCTCCATGTGCGTTACAGGAATCAAGCCTGGGTCCTCTGGAAGAGCCACGGTGCTCATATCATAGCCACTGTGCTCTGTCTTCAACCCTAGAATTGCTTTCTTATTTTCATTTTCTGATTTTCCTCGATAGTGAACAGCACAGAAACACAATGGCTCTGTGTGTAGATCCTGTGTTCTACAGCCCTGCTGTACTTATTCATTTGCTCGGATAGTTTTTCTGTGGATTCTTTTGGGTTTTCAACATACAAGATCATGTTATCTACAAATGGACAATTTGGCGTTTTCATTCTCTATCTGTACTGCCTTCGATTTCTTTTTCTTCCTGTTGACTAAGAATGGTGAGAGAAGACACGATCCTTGTCTTGCTTCTAATCTTTGTCAGAAAGCATTGTCTTTCCTCATCAACTATGATGTTAGCTGTGGGTGTTTTATAGATGATCTTTATCAGATTGAAAAAGTTCCCCCTGTATTTTTTGCTGTATAGTTTTATCACATAAAAGCCTAGCGTTAAAAAAAAAAATTGAGCTGTGCACCAGGGTCTGAGAGAAGCACGAGGAGGTGGCAGCTGCTGGTTGACGCTACTCTGGCCTAATTGCAGCCGATTGGGGATCTCTTCGAGACTTGAGTTAGAAGTAGATAAGTGAGGCCGCATGGCTGCATTGAACACTTCAGAAGGAGAGAATGAATTCATCAAGATAAAAATAAGAGCTTTTGAGGAATCAAAGGAAATGAAAAACCCAGCATTAGGGCTCCCACCAACCCCAAGGACTGCTCCAGTGATGGTGTTATAAAGGTGGAGGGCGGCAGGCACAGAGGCAAGAGGACTGGCAGGGACAAGCCTAAAGAGGTGCAGTGCAGCACCAGGTCTCCATCCAGTCCAGCATCAGCTCAGGAAGCTCCAGCATGACCCACAGGTACTCTGGCTCCTGGGACCTCCTTGGTGCCTGCACACACGTGTCAGGCACTCCTGCTCTGAATCTAAGCCACCTGAAAGAGGACAAGGCTAAACCCACAAAAGTGTACACTGGGAGGCTCAACATGAATGTGACCATCACACCAAGGAGGTTATTCCACCTCTGGGAAAATCAAATGATTGACATGCCTATAGAAAAGCTGCACCCTCATCTTTCCAAAGGCTACACATGTAGAAGTTGAGAATCCAGGTGAAGCTGAGGAGATGCTGAAACACAGATGGAGGCCAGACTGATAGCCAGGGGACCACTGCTACTGCTGTCTGTCCCCTTGGCCTTGGCCACTCCTTGGCAATTCACCCCTAGAGGAGAAGGCTGTCACTGCCTCCTGTGTGGTACAGATCACCCCATGGATGAAGAGGATGTTCTAGGCTCAGATGCCCTGTGTTCTTGGCACCATCATCACAGGGGCTGGTGGTAAGCAGGATTATTGAAGCCCCTCCTCCTGTCTGTCACTTAGGTTCTGCTCAGCTCAGTTCCATCACTTCTCTTTTTTTTTTTTTTTTGGGGGTTCTTTTTTTCGGAGCTGGGGACCGAACCCAGGGCCTTGCGCTTCCTAGGCAAGCGCTCTACCACTGAGCTAAATCCCCAGCCCCTCCATCACTTCTCTAACCACACACTTGGTTGGGAAGGGTCCCTCCCCTGAGCAGGCTTCTAAGGCAGCAGTTGAGACATCTGTCTGGAGAGATGCTGTGTGTGCTCTTATTGTATAGTCTACATCATTAAAAAAAAACTTGTAACTTTTTAGCATTTTGAATAAGGCTGTGTTTAAACTTTATGTAAAGTAAGTGGATAAGCCTATAATTAAAATGAAAATTGAATCTTGAAAAAAAAAACTTGAGTATATAAATGTAGGATTTGGGTGGGGATGGGGTTGTTTATTTGACATTGTATCTCATGTAGCCCAGGATATCCTATATCCTTGTGTTCTCATTCTCTCTCTCTCTCTCTCTCTCTCTCTCTCTCTCTCTCTCTCTCTCTCCCTCTCCTTCTCCCTCTCCCTCTCTCTCTGTGTGTGTGTGTGTGTGTGTGTATGAGTGAGTGAGTGTGTGTGTCTCCCCTCTCCTGTTGATATGATGTTTTATAAAAGATCTCCAGAAATTAAAGTGATCTTTATTCCAAGGATAACTTCCTCTTGGTCATAGGGCAGAGTCCTTTTTATATGTTCTTGAATTTAATCATGGATTTTATTCATTCATTTTGTTTTGTTATTGTTTGTGTTGGGGACTTATTTGTGTTTGTGTCAGTGTACATGTGTGTACATGTGTGTGTAGCCGTGCAAGTAACCATCCTCTTCTATCACTCTCCATCTAGTTCTTTGAGGCAGGTTCACTCTCTGACTCAGGAGATTTCTCTCTGAGCCTGGAGCTTATATTTTCTCAGTCAAGCTAAAAGCCAGCAGGAGCCAGTGTTTTCCTGTCAGGTGAGCCCAAGCTGGCCTCATACTCAATATGTAGATAAGGATGACCATGAACTTCTAATCCTCCTGCCTAGTCTTCCCAAATGTTGGGATTGCAAACATGTGTTAGCATGTCCAGTTAATGTTAAGCTGGGAGTCGAATCCAGGCTTCAGCTAGGTAAGCACTCTACCCGCTGAGCCACATTCTCAGCCTATTTTTCCTGTTTTTCAGACATAGTCTTACTATGTAACCCAGCCTGCCCTCGAACATGTGATCCTCCTGCCTCTGCTTCCTGTGTTCTAGAATTAAAACCCTGGCTCCTTTTAGTGTTAGCCTCATTGGAATTGAGAAATGTTCCTTCCTCTTAGGTTTCTTGAGAGAGTTTGTGAAGGGTTAGTGTTAATTACTCCATTTTGGTTTTTGAGGCAATCTCATATAACCCTGACTGGCCTTAACTCTGGCCTTGAGTGACACCCCGAGTGTTGGGTTATAGACAGGGGCCACTGTGCCCAGTCTAAATGGTTGTCCTTAAATGTGGTGTAATTTACTGCTGACGTCTCCAGAAGCTGGCTTTTCTCCAATGAGATGCTTTTATAACTCATGCAGACTGCTTGTTACAGGTCTATGAATACATTTGGTTCTTGAACCTGCTTTGCTGCCGTGCTAAGAGCTCCCTTTTCATGTGCGTTGCAGTCTCTTTTCTGCTTTGGCTCCTCTTTTCTGCTCCTTTTCTGGCTTCTGAAAATGGGAAGTTGGGTTATTGATTTTAAAGCTTTCTTTTCATGTTTATGTGAGGAATATCCTCTGAGCAGCAGTCTGTTATACCACAGAAGATTTGCTATTTCAGTTTTCATTTATCTTAAAGGTTTTTTAATTTTTAGAATCACAATATAATCTGTTTCTCAAAATAGTTTTCTAATTTCTTAGGCTTCTTGGTTATTTGGAAATATTTTGCCAGACGCTGGTGGCACAATCCTTTAATCCCAGCACTTATGAGGCAGAGCTAGGAGGATCTCTGTGAGTTAAAAGGTCAGTCTGTATAGGTCAAGTTCCCAGACAGGGTTGGTTAAGCAGAGAAACCCCTTCTCAAAAAAGAAAAAAAAAAAAAAAAGCTTTTTTTCTCTCTTAAGTCAAGCTAAAATTAAATGTCATAACTTTTAGAAAGTAAATACCTAGGACAATATCATAATTCTGAGTATACAGAAATAAGTACTTAGCATGATTTTTGGGGGGTGTGGGTTTTTGGTTTCTCTGTGTAGTCCTGTCTTAGAACTTACTCCATAGACCAAGTTGGCCTTGAACTCAGAGCTCCCCTGCCTCTCTCTGCCTC